>NC_083751.1:237500-537500 GCF_033458585.1 Syngnathus typhle | reverse complement strand
GGATGAAGGAGCGTTTACTCACGACAGTTTGTCTCGTCGGACTTGTCCTTGCAGTCGGCATCCCCGTCGCATTTCCAGCTGATGCGGACGCACTCTCCACTCCCGCACTGAAACTCGCTGAGCATGCAACGTGCTTTCCGGGGCTCGGTCCTCCGACTGCAGCGCTCCAGGGATTCGTCGGACTTATCTTTACAGTCGGGATCGCCGTCGCAGCTCCACAGCGCCGGAATACACTCGGAGTCATTGCAGCGGAACTCGTGCTGGCCGCAGGTGGGATGGGAGCACTTGTCTTCGTCGCTGCCGCCGTCGCCGCAGTCGTCGTCGCCGTCGCAGACGAAGATGGCCGCTATACACTTGCCGTTATGGCACTGGAATTCCTTGGACGGGCAGGCGTTGCCATCTACAGGTAACATGGAACAGACAAGTGCTGATGATTCATTTCAATATGCAGCAAATCCAAGGAGAAAGCCAACTCAAAGATGACACTCCACAAAAGAAGGGTGCAGAACCTGAAATGGATACGTATGTGGTAAAAAGAAAATAACAGGACGTACAATGCTCCGACCTTTAACACAGCCAGGGTCACAAGGTCACATATAGCGCACTAGTTTGGGCATTCACCCTTTCTTCGGACACGGAGCCAAATGAAAGTGAAATGCATCTATATTGTAACGCTGCGGACATTTGATTCCATTATGAATACAGTAGCTTTTCCCAGAAAGGCAATTTTACCATCACAGGTCATCCTCATCTCAGAATCTAGGACCAAACAAATACCAGAGAGGCTTTGTACTATACTGTATGTCCCAATAGCATGGAGCTTTCACTCCGTCTCAGTGACTGCAGAGCGAAAATGATCCTCTTTGCTCTTTGCGAGTGCGGGGGAGACATGCAGCAGGTTGAGCCACTTTGTGCTACTACAGAGTACAATAAGCATCCTCTAGCAAAAGGCACCAAGCATGTCGAGAAAGAGAAGTGATCAGTCACATGCTTTTTGAAATGTCCTTGCCTATCAAGGACAACTGACTCATAGGGTACGTATATTTAGCTGGCCCATCCACAACTGAAAGGATTGGTTTGAATGTGTTCAAATACAGGTGCACGTGAAACACGTTCAGCATATTCGTACTCCCATAGGCATCCAAGCACATCTGGCTTCATGCTTTTCGAGCATGAAATTCAACAAAGCCTACTTTGACATGATGTTAAATGAACTATGTATGTCCCGCTCATGCCTTTTCCCTTCTTTTATCATCTGCGCTTGCGAAAGAAAAAAAACAAACAGATGAGCTCCACCACAAAGGGACTTTGATGACACACCATTCAACTATCAAAGTAAGACGTGAAAGCAAAAGGAGCGGCACCTGGGCTTGTTTGAGCGGCGCAATGGGCCGTGCCGTGCCGTGCCGTGCCGTGGGCTGCACTCGCCGAGTGTTATGATCATCTATTTGATGAAATATTGATGCCTTTCCTTGCATCCAACGATGGAATATCAACAGCCCATTTCTCAGTGGCTTGGCGTAATCGCAGATGAATGGCACACAAGGGAGGGCATGGACATTCAACTGGAGGATGGCCCATTTGTGGTGATCAAACTAAATCTGGGCGCGCGTGTACCTTACACACATACGTAAATAAAAGATATGTCTTTTGATGGGGCTACAAGATTTGCAAATCAGGAATGCAGGAAAAGAATGATAATAATACAGGAAAAGAATGTTTCACAGAGGCAAACAACCAATCCGACTCACATTCAGGACTACGTACCAAAGCGTATTCTTTGCAATCTGCAAGTAATCTTGAGAAGACCAAAGCACGACCATTTCCACATGGAAAAAGATGCAAAGGCTGAACTGTGAAGCGGGACATGACGTGGCAAAGGCCAGTGTTTTCATCTTCATTTGCACCTTCTTTGAATGGAGCAAAGCTGGAGTCATCCGGCGTCCACCGGCTAGCAAAAATGACTCGGAATGTTTATGAGACCAATGATTTCATGGCACCTAAAACAAAAGTGCAACAGCCTTTGGCTGCATATGAGCTTGCTCCTCGTAATTCTTGCTGCATTACATTCCACCTACGCATGCGGTGAGAGCAATCAAAGGATTGAGATGGGAAGAAAAAACATCAACATAAGAGGCTACAGATACCTCTGAAGAATGAAGAAGCTAAATCCCGCTCCAGTCATTTTTCATGTGGGTGGACTCTTCTTGCTTCTCTTTGGTCTGCTATGAACTGATGGAGGAGAGGATTCATTTACTGAGGGGCACCGCTATATCATTTTATTCTCTGAGCACCCTTTGCTTTTTCCAAAAATGATGCACACAGAGCTCTTTCTTCACTGCCTTGCCATAAAACAGCAACATGCGTGTATCCCCAGTGGCCATTGATCCTGCTGTAATGTAACATGGCCGCCGCCGCACAAGTGATGATGTTAAAAGAGCAACAGGTCCCCAGAGCCCACAAGACTTTCTCCGACTACGCTCCTCTCTCTCCGGCTCGACATTTCTGTTTGGAGCCAAAGCTACTTGCAAGCACAAGCTCACTGCAGACAGATCATTCAAAGTGGGCCAATGGCCCCAACATACAGCAGATTCTTGCAGGATGGCACAATCTCCATCTTGGACTGATGTTTGCTTAGCATACAGTTGCTGCCGCATCCATCGATTCAACAAAGCATCCATTTTTTGACACAAGCTGTGGAGATGGAGACTTCATGTCGTGTCTGACCCAAATTCCCAGACGTGTCGCTTGCTTTAGGGGAGAAACATTTCATTAGAAGCTCGATCAAACGCCATCACACCTTGCTCACTAAACTCTGCGGAAACTCATTCACCAGCAAAGTCACACGTGCCTTGGAGCATGGCACTGAAAATCAGCGCTTTCAAAACTTCTAATCAGCAATTAAGCGCAAATAACGTGGACTCTCCGTAAAATAAAGTAAGTGTGCGGATAAACAAAGTGATTCCAAAAGACTCAACTCGCAATTATTCCTTTCTTTCCCAGTGGAAGGACTCCAGGCAACATTTCGAGCAATTCACTGCCAACACTGTGGAGCCATCCAATTAAATGAACTTTTTTAATTGAATCACTGCTGGAAGTCCTTTGGAAATCGGAGACAAGGAGAGATCGATTCATCCCGCAAAAGTCTCTTCTCGTTTAACGACGCTTGATCTTTCAACATTCAATTTGACTCTTAAAGAGTTGGGGGGGAAGCCAAAGCGTTTCTCTTGGAGCCAAATGTAAATAGTGTATTTTGTCAACATTCAGAGTCAAGCAGAGAGTCTGCTGCAATGAAAGCAATTCAACATGAAGCTTGAACACTCTTTATGTAAATCCATCCTTTTTCTACAATGCCTGTTGTCATTAGGGCTGCGGATGAGCTGCAGCTTATCCGGCCGGACATCCTTTGTGTAAGAGGCCTGCTATTCTATTCAAAAGATTCAAACGCTCAACCTCACACACAGGACAACCAATTCCATTGCATCTTGTATCCACATCACTTTGCTCTTTTAAAAGTTGCATTGCGTTCAAACGGACACGTCACAGTCGTTTTGATACGACAAAAAACAGTTGAACGTAGAAGCAATGATTCAAAGGCTGGACTTTTATGTGTGAGGTCATTTCCATCATGTCAGATGGCCTTTCATCACTTTTACCTTTAAATGATAGCTGAAAGACTAATCCTCACAGGTTTTAAGATTGGCTCAAGTCACTCTCATGGGCACATTGAAAAGACTGCAGAAAATCAATCATCATCCAGACATTCATGAATTATTTCACAGCTTGATTCTCTCCTTGTTCACACCGCCGTTGGAGATGAGAGACGATCAAAAGATGGTATTGTCTCCCATTACTCGTCGATATATTAATGCCCAACGTTCACAATAGAAGTGAAAAAGACTTGGATCGATCATTCAAATGGTGTTTGAAAACATTTTGTTCTGAAATTGGACAAAGCACTTGTAAAGTGTTGAACTGGAAGTGCTTCTTGTTTGATTTATACACCTATAAAATCACATACATGTTGCTCATATCCTGGATTTGGATTGGAAGTAGAAAAGTCGACTTGTCAACTGATGTATGATGGCATTAAGATGAATGGATGTTTTTGCCACCTCATAAGGAATTGCTGAAGCTCACCTGCGGCACAGTGCTCTTCATCTGCCCCGTTCTCGCAGTCCCTTTCCCCATCACATCGCCACGACAACGAGACACACTTTGCCGCCGTCCCGCCGCAGTCAAACTTCTCCGGTGAACACGTCTGCCGGCCTGGCGGAGAGAAAGGAATGGGAGAGAGAGAGAGAGAGAGACGCTGAGTCAATCCAATGAATTACCTTGCAGCCCAAATGGAACAATATGCCACAAACAGCAAGTGTCATTTATTTGCTAACTACATGATTAAGTATTGTGACTTTGGAAGGGATTCAAACAAATCCTGGCTGGCTTCATTTGAATACGAGTACAAGTGTAATTTATTTGGTGACTCCATGGTTAAGTGTTGTCACTTTCCAGCCAGCATTTGGAATACGTTTGTCGTTCATGAAGTTTTCAACTGTTGATGCTATCAAATAAAAAATGCAAAAGCCTTGGAGCAATAACTGTGTTTTGAGTCTTTACTCCATTTCATTGTTACTCCGCTGACAGATAGAAGGCAAGGATTGCACTTTATGGGTGGTTTGGAATCAACAAAGTGGATTTTAAATAAGTTGAGGTCCAAAAAGTAACCTGGCACTTGAAGGCCATTGCAGTTTATTCCAATGAGAAATACTGGGGATTTGTGCTTGCCCTCACAAGGCCTAGCTAAGTGACAATAACGTGCACGGTGTAGGGCTGGACTGAGCTCAGCTCAGCGCTGTATGCTAATGAACTTCTGATGAACTACCTTCCTCATTTGCCTTCACAAGGAAGGAGGGAATTGGAGCATTTCAGCATGACAGCCGGCGCAACTGCAGCTGATTGATCTGGACAGTTCATAGCCTCACGGGATAATGCAGAGATCATTTCTTTGGCACCAGGCGTGTGTTTGAGCCTGCCAGGTGATCTACGTTGCCCTTGACTCACTGTCTGTCACATTGTCAAAACAAAGGCACGTGGGAGGAATAGAATTGAACACTAGAGATGAGCATGGGCATGATAGGCCTGGAAGGGATTGCATACCCACTTAACCACTTTGACTAGAATGACATCACAGGTAGTACATACAAAGTCACATTTGGAGGATGTACACTGACTATTGACTAGATTTCAAAAGAACAAATGCACTAGTGCTATTCTTTTCACTCTGATCATGAAAAGAACTTGATAGAATGACTTGACTGTTGAGGTTGTTGAACATTAGTGACGCAAGATTAGGATTGTTGATGGAAGTGGAATTCTTTGTGAAATGGCATTGAGGTGATACAGCTTCAACAACTTGTTAACGCTTCAATTTTACATTGACGCATTTTTATCTGCACTACTTTGCAGGGTGTTTGCCATATAAGAGGGAATATACGACTACTAATAAGTTGGAATCTTCTTTGCATACGTACTAGGAAGCACACATACCTTTGTCAAGGAATTGCAGTGCAAGCACTTCCAACAAAGCGTTTCCATTTTGAGAGCAGTCTTTCGGAAGAAGACGGGCGGGGGCCATGGGACTTGCGGAATGCTCCCGTGTGAGCATCAATGATTCATGCAAGACTATGGATCAAGCACTTATTCACCTGCTAAAGACTCCGTTGAACAATGCTGCAGTGTCAGGTGGATGCATGCATGCATGTTAACCTCATTAGGACTTGTTGAGGTGGCTTGAGTCGTAGACATGTGGGTTGATGCGTGTGGTGCCATTTGCTACAAGTGTGAGCCTTTTGGTAAATGACGCATGGCTCTCTCTTCTTTTCCTGTGCTGATACACAGAAGCTTAACTTTAGCATTATCCGCAACTAAAGCATGGCCCTTAACGTTGCTGTTTCACCACCTTCATCCTCCTTTTGTCCTTCAAACGTAAAATCCAATTTAGCCAACGTGCGTATGGATAACATCGGATTACGTTTTAAATGAAGGTTAGTGTTGATTAGTGGCTTTCATCGGAACACTGATCTGCAATTATAACCGCTCTGTTTTAAAGAGATGGAGAGCCCGTGTCGGAGTGCGCGCTGCTGATCAAAGTCAGGGAAAATGAGAGAAGAGAAAAGTCACTCGGAACTCTAGTAGAAACTGACAATAAAGGATTATCAGTCGGAGAGGAAAGACACCATCATGAATCATAAGTTGGAGAATGCGGTAAAGGAGGAATAAGGACATACACTGATGGGCTGAGATGGGCTCGGGGCTACAACACTAGCTATAATACAATACAAGTTTATTTCACAACGCTTGGAGCTGGAACAAAGCGCTTTATGTTTAACAATGGGGCGACCGCAGTGCACGCGAGTATGGCATTGTTTCCAGCTCCAGCCTTGTATTAAAGCTATAGGCCCTGTTTTACAGCTCAAGGCACATGGGCTGGGCTGGCCTGGGCTGGGCTGGGCTGGGTGACGGAGTGATGAGAAAACATTAGTAGTGCTGACACCACGGGCCTGTCAGTGCACCCGGGTCGTGATCAGGCTAAGAATAAGACAGCGGCACCAGAGAGTCTTGCTACTTCACCGAAAATAACAACTTCAAATACCTGCTTTCCAATCAGAAGTAGCTGTTGAACTGCAACTCTCACAATGAGAGCAAGAGCTTTAATTACAATGCACTCAACAAACACACAATGACGATCTTAGGTGAAGGCCTCTCATTCCTTACTTTCCCAATGCACTGGACAATTCCTTACTTTGCCCATGATGCATGAATGGACCTTGCTTAGCAACCTCCTGAAGTCATTTCCTTTTAATTAGGCTTACTTGGGGAACTGATTCCCCAATTATGTATGTTGTATTGGAATAGCCAAGATAAACAACAAACTAGCCTCTAAAATGAAATCCTTCATGTGTAATAATTTGGAGCACAGCTCATGTCCATTTTACATTCCTCCACAAATCTTGGAGCAATTTGGCAAAATAATAATCCAACGAGGTTTGTTAAGGCGTAGCAAAGCAAATAGTAGAAGGGTGACAGTCAACACAATCAAACTCCACCTCTTTTTTACCAAATCATATCATATTATATTAGCAAAATTGTTGTTCCGCCCGCCCGCCAGACTTCGCCAGCAGAATATTTTGCTAAAACCGCTTTCTTAAGCTGATCCATTTGTTAGGATCAAAAGGAGGAAATACAATGTGGCCCAGCATCAAAGTATCGAAGACAATAAACAAAAGAGCAAGCTAGGAAATGAGAATTCTCGCCATGAGCAATCACAAGATAATTGATCCGTCCAGCAAGCTAATTCAATCATTGTTGACGATTATATGCATTACTTGGTGCTTTCAGGGCTGGTCGTGCAGTAAGGTGGATAAATCAGTGAGGCTGAAATGAAAAGCACGACTGCAAACTGGACCTAATTAGGTTTAATGAACCCATTCATTGCCAGTAATGTCTAGATTTCACACTACAATCTCGAGAGATAATGTGAGTGAGGTAGATTAAAAAAAATAAAATAAAAAATAGAGAGCTTAAAGGCTAGTTGAAACCCCGATTGAATTCTAATGGAAATGACAATTATTCATATACATACCTGCTTGCTAATTGTTTACTGGTATATTTTGTATATTATGCCAACAAGTTCATTTTAGTTGTGATAATCATCCAGGTGAATTTCAAAGCAAGTCCTGGAATATAAATTTGGGATGCCAGTGTGTGTTGGTTTATCTATCAACTAGCATATTTATTTTTGTGTGTTGAGTTATTCAACGGTCTCATTCACAAGAGCGATCATACAAAATGAATGTGTCTTTAACATAATGAATGCAGCTTATTCCCATTTCCACGATGAGTGCCTGAACGAACACATAATGCCACACTCTGCTGTATAATGTTTAGCTGACTCCAACTTTACACACACTAAGGAATATAGGATAAGTGGACAAATAAAAGAATCGAGAAAAAAGGGTTGAAAACACCAACAAATCTGGCAGTGATTAATTGTGCTCCATAATGAAGAAACTAAAATGGAGAGATTTCTGTGCTGCCTCAAACAGATACAATGCATAAGTACATTTTTGTCTCATGGGTGTTGCAGTTGAGTTGATTTTTCACACCAATGAAAGAGGCTAGCTCAGTGCTATGTGCACTATATCATATGCTACGTACTAATGGTTGGGAACATTTGGACTAGATACGCACTGGCACGAACGAAAATGAAGACACACCTGTTTTTTACGCTGGCATGGCCCCCCTTTTTGTGCTGTGGCAATGGCCTAGTTTTGCATATTTGGGATGCGTCTTACTTAGTATTGGCGCCGCATCCCCCGCCGTCCCCGCAGCGTATCTGCAAATTTGATTACAAACCGTGGACTAAATCCGCAAAAATCAAGTCTTGGGACCGACGTGACATTCTGTGACATCAGTGCTGTCTGTCTTCCGGTGACGTTGAATGAGACTTAAACTCCATGCGCTCTAGACGTAATATTGTATGTGATCAAACATTAGCTAATGGCATAGTTACGAAATACAATGATAAAGAATAAACACTTTGGTCACACTTTCTTCTCCAATGCACATGATGTACCTTGGCCACCTCGGCGCTCGATAAGATCATTCCAAATGGAACCACTTCTGGGGCATTCGACTTTGAGGGGAATTCCAAACAAGCGTCTTGTGAAGTCTTGCAAGTACAGTGTTTGCATTTGTGTCTGGGAGGGAGCCAGTGTTTGTGTCTATGTATCAGAAGCATCACTGGAGATCCATAGTTAATCAGTAGTCACCAGAGGTTGCAGGGATCAGCACATCGACTCTTTCTCTGGCCAATCAATTCAATAAAAGGCCTTACTTAAGCTGAACTGGCATCCCAAAGTGTTGATGCAGAAAGGACTGAGAGGATTAAATGCTACATTGGAATGTGATGGAGGGAGGGAGGGAGGGAGGATGTTTACCAGTCCCTATGTCGGAGATAAGAATGACTCGAAATAATAGAATACAAGAAGGCCTGAATTTGCTGTTAAAGGCCCCACTGGTTCATTAGCAATTATGCTGAGTACAGACTTCTACTATGTGGAGGATGGCCTCTGAGAATGCCCGCCCGTAGTCTCCATTCCGTACGTCAATCTACATCCAGTTGTGATACATTAAAAAGAATATCAAGCCGAATAACTAGCCCTGTCAATGAAGCAATACCTGGGATGTTGACAGGTTCAAAGTATTTGTGATTGTCAAATGCATCTGACTAAATGATATCAAGTTGTTCTTCCACCTGAAAAAGAATAGCCATTAACAAGCAACCATGCTGACTGAATGAATAGTCTTTTATACCACAGAGCTTTGAGTGGCCTTTAATGTGCCATCTATAAAATGTAACTGCTGGCAATGCAGACACACCCACACACACACACCATAACCTAGCGGTAATTGTTGTCACACTCAACCCGGTTTAAATTCACAGAGTCTATTTTTTTTTTTTTTTTTTTTTTAATTGCAGCATGAGCGGTTAGCTTTTCAATCAGAACTTAAGGGAAGAAATGGGCCTTTAATTACATGAATATTACAAAGGCTATCAACACTGGCTACAACTGGCTTGAAACATAACAAAGACAGACATGCTTGAAATGCTCCATACTGAGGAATCCCTAGACGACAACCATGATTAAACTGAGAATTAAGATTTGATGATATCTGAGGCAATGAAATGTTGGTTGACAATGTTATCTGAGCACCCACACTTTAAAAGCGGAATTGTCTGTAAAAGTCATTCATTGAAACCCCAAGTGTGTGGCCGTCTGCTTTGTGATACAACCGGAGCAAAGAAATGATTGTGTGAACATTTCTTTCACTGGTCGTTGTCATGAGCAAACCATGTGTGCATATATGTGCTCAAGTAGTGGACGTACATACGTAGGCACGATTGAAGAGAAACGGGACACACAAGCGTCTCAATGTGCCGGAGGGACAGCATCTGTGTCTGCACGTCACTTCATTTCAACGGACGTACACTGCAGTAAAATCACGGGAAGTAAGTGAACTGTAGGCCTGCTAGCAGCGCGACTACAGTTGTTGTTTGCCGGACTGCGGTCCATCCGTGTGCGTTGCTCATCTATGTCGAATCGGGCTACTTACTGCAGATTGCGTCAGCCTCGTCGGAACCATCTGCGCATTCCTGCTCCCCGTCGCAGCGCCACCTGGCGGGAACGCACTGGCCATTCTTGCAGGCGAAATCCGTGGTTGCGCATGTCTTCTTTGCTGTAAAGAGGAATAGATTGGTCAACATGAGGCTACTGCATTGGATGTACGAATTTGCCACAAATCATTCAAAGATAGTAAAAGCACCGGCTAATAATGCAACGAGTGTCGGCCTTAGGTTGTCTTTTCAATGGTGGCCCATAGCCAAGCAGGAGTATGGACAGTGCATCTGCACAGTGACTGCACACATCTGCCAACATATGCATAGTGCAGTCAATTCCAGCTGTTAGTATTTACGTAGAGCGATAAATATGTCGCGACTGGGATGTAGATGGTGCACAACTGCAAAAATGGTGTCGGATATTGAAAATGACTAACGGTTGCATGGATGTGAATTCATTAATACCCCCCAAATCCCAACTTGATAAACGCTTGTTTTATTGAAAGGGACAGATTTTAAAAGCGGGTTGAGTTAGACAGTCAGGTGAGGATTCCGAAAGCATGGAAAGCTTTCAGAAAGCCTGCAGACCACAGAGGTCCTAAGTTTGTTTGATGAAGCTTGAGAAGAACATTTTTCATGACAATAACGAGAGCTATTTTCCTTTTGCATCCAGAAGCACAGGACAAGACACAGAGTGCTTGACTCTGTCTTGTGGCAGCTCCCAGAGGAAATGGAAACCTCAATAATCATGGATTCTAAATTTATTCCTTGCAAAACTAATTAGGTTTTAGCACACCCACCCGGAAACACAAAGAAAACAAGCAAAGAAATGTTCCCGCTGGCTGAATGAATCGACGCTCGCTGTGAGCTTTGCAAGTCCTCTTTTCTGTATCGTCGCCATTCGTGTCCCAAGCTGCACACATGCAGTGCACTGTTAGCCGGCCCACATGACAAATGATCACTGGGCTTATTGTCAAAACTCATGCACCCGCTGAATTACGTTATGAAAAGATGGAGCTTTTGAAGAGTTGCAGCGTCTGGAGCCTGCCGAGTGTCCACAGACCGAAACCAAAAAATCTACCTGCGGACCGGAAAAGAAAGATCTGTCCCTTGGAAGCAGTAAAGAACCTTAAAAAGGTCCGAAGCTGCTCATAAGAGCATTTGAATTTGCATTTGACAGAGTCCAATTGCATCCCTTGCGTACTTCTCTTTGATATGGGTTGAAAGGTTGAAGATAGTTTGTGGTGAAAAACACAAAGGGAATCCCAAAGTGCTACAGACAGATATGCCCGAGGTGAATGTGGATGTGGGATCAAATCCCCAAAGGGTGGATGAAAGTCAATCAAAAGGCAAGTGATCAGTCAGTGTTTTGGTTACCAATGACCTGAAGTTACCTCTCAATGTGTAGCTAGCTCTTTTTGCGGGTATCAAGGGCACGTTTGTGATATAACCGCTCTCCCACCCACTTCTTCCCTTGCATGTTTCCCAGTCACTAGGTGTATCCACGGTTACCCCGGAACACTGGAATACAAATACGCGCACACACCAAACTGGCCTGTCTTCGCTCCTGATCCACAGTGTCGCACACACCGTCATCCTTCATTAACATATTTGCTGTTTTCAACCACGGTGGAGATTGAGCAGGAACGACAATGTGCTCGTTCGCTATAAGGGGCCGCTAACCAGGGCTGGATACTGCTCACCTTGTTCCCTTGCCTCCAATCCATGCCCATGGAGACAGTCTAGAGAAGGTACAGTATGTGTGCTGCGAGTGTCCAGATATTGTGTCAAACGGGAGTGTCAATCAAAGCAGGTACTTGTGGCTGCTGCACAACACAATGGTGCAATAGTTGTTGGCAGAAGCAAGCAAAAGTGACGCCAGTCGGGTGAAGGGCAGAGGGTGGCTGCCGCTTGGCAGCTTCAGGGAGGGCAGCAGCTTTTTTGGTGCTCCCCAACAAAGCCCACCTCTTCATTGCCATCCAGAGATGCAAATCGCTCTTCATCAAAGTTTCACACTCGGCTTAGCGGTGAACAAAATGCCAATGGCCGCTACTTGGCAAGGACTCTCTGCACATCCTCGTCCTCTCTTCACTTGGACTGTTGGAACCGGCAGCAAGGTGAGCACACTCATTCACTTGCATAATAGCCAGGCACATTTTCACACATATTTGACATGTGCTTCCATGGAAGCCCTCTCATTTATCCCCTGAGGACCTTCTTTTCTTTGGAAAGTGGTACAGAAGCTGGATGGATTTGCATCCAGTGTCACAAAGCGAAACCCAAAATGAGCACAGCTTCCCGAATCAGCCATCACAGAGATCACCAGCAACCGGAAGAGCAGCTTCATCCTAAAGGACAATATCCTTGTCGTACACAGATGAGATAGATGATGGACAACAATGCAATAACAGCAAGGTGCTCTGAATTACAGTACGTGTTAAGAGACTGCCTTTTTTGTCCTTTCTTTTCCGTCCTATCATGACTTCAAGCATTTAAGAGGGGAGAGACAGACTTAACTCTCTGGCTTAGTGTGATAACAGTATGGCTTAAACCTTCGTCAAGACGCTCGGAATATTCTGGGGAGCTAGCTCTGTGCATTTTTCAGGCTGTGCCAACAGGTCAATCAGCCTACACCTCATTTGCATTTTTGGACACTATCCCTGGGTGGAGACGTTTTTTTTGACTTCCTTTGAGTCTTTGTGAGTGCTTTTTGTGGAAGGGAAGAAAATTGGGCACCTTTGACAAGCCAAAGTCCCAGTTAACTTGTATGCCCAAGTGTTTTGGAATGACTGCATCTGATTCCACTTAACGCATCTTTTGTCTGAGAGCAAAAACGGGGTCTTCTATTGACAGCGGTACTGAAACCAGTCAAGGCTTGTCAATCTAAATGTGAAAAATAGATTGAAAATATGTGAAAAAGCCTCGTGTCTATTGGAAGGTCACGTGTGTTACGAATGGATCCTTTGAACCAAGAGAATCGCGGAACTCAGGCCGGCCAGCCGGCCGGGCCTCCCAGGAAAGAAAAAAAAACGAAGTCCGGGTTGCTCCCCCTGACTGCTTGGCAAAGCAAATAGAATCCGCTTTGTCTTGTTTTCATTTAAAACGTGCAGATACAGAACTGCTGTCGGTTACGTTCCAAATGATTCGATGGTATGTATGGGCGCTGGGCAAAAGAAAAATGGCCACCGACACGGCTGTGTCAACAGTTTTAACTTCTCGCTTTAATCGTGTCCTTCTATCGGCAGATAATTACTAAGAGCAATCTGGGACGAGTCATTTATCATGTGTCTGCCATCCGTGACTGAATGGAGTGTGAATAAGGCAAAGGCCGCCTTGATGATTAGTATTCTTTGGAGACAGCCAGCCCCCAGCGCTATCAAAATGCAAGGAAGTCCTCTCCTCATTCAGTGAGGACGAACGAGACAGCAGAGTTGTGTCTACCGTGCAAACAGGGCCTGAAAGAGCTAGCACACTGACAATGCTGCACTGTCTTCCCTCTTTCCAAGGTACGGCTTGACGTTCTCTGAGATATGACTGCTTTTGTTTTACCCAAGACTGCAAACATTCGGGTTGAACACGCGGTCGAGCAGCCGACAAATTCACAACTATCGTCTGATCTGTTAACGTCGTGGCTGCTATTTTCTCAATAATATCAGCGCAAGAGATGAAAAACATTGTTGGGGTTGTCTCTTTTTCCTTTCTCCGTCTTTCTCTCGGCATACAGAAGAGCTTTCTTGTGGTTGGTGTCATTGGTAATGCTTCCCTAAAGCTTTTCAATTCTATTGTACATTAGTACTTTTGGCCTTCAGCGACACTTTTGCCAGAGATGATGATGATGATGATGATATCGCTCAAGGAAAATGACACTTGGTTTAAGTTCACAGTGATCATTGAGGGAATGTGCCAAACTCAGACCAGGGTTGCAGTGTTGCAGCTAACCGACCAGCTAACTACTCTCCCATACAGGTAGCCACACTTTCCCCAACTTTATGGAACAATTTATCTCTCTTTCAGAACTAAGCTTGTGGACTCTACGTAATTGTATTAGCAGGAGACGTGGGGAAGAAGAGTGAGAACGCCAGAAATGGGATTTGGATCCGACAGACGAGACAATAATCCCTCGCTCTGACACTCACTTTCCTCCCAATACTCTTTCAGGAGATGGCTCTTCTTCTTCACAAAGAGAATTTTCATCACAGTACAAAGGTAATGGCAGAAGATTTGAAGAGCTAAAGGATCTGGAGCACAACTGAAGAGCATTTACGTAGCAATGAATTTTGACATACACACTTTGTAAAGACAGAGAAGAAAAATCGAGTTTCATTTGCCAGAGGTTTTTAGCTCAGGTTCCTATTTTCTGAAGCTTGTTGGAGGATTGGAAAAAGAAAAAGAGGAAAGGCAAAAAGAGAACAGTGAGAAAGGCGTGAGAGAAATGTTCTGAAGGGTTCAACTGTGAACTCGTTGCTTTTCTGCCCCAAACAAAGGGCAGCCATTGTTGTGAGCAAAGGCCTTTAAGTCAGAGTCAGGCCCCTTTCCCACCCCGTCCCACACAGGGTGACAACTATAGGTTTGAACTCTGAGATTAATGTTGCTCCTCTTTCTGTCCCTAACACTGGCTGGAGACTTTATAAATGCCTCCTCCCCATCACTTAGAGGAAAAATACACACCAAAACCAAACGGGCACAAACAAGGGCTAAAGGATGGATGGATGGAACTCAAAGGCAAGCAAGACAAGTCACACAATGTAAAAAAAGATTAGGACCAAAGGACTTTGCAGTCCAACCTTTCTTCAAACCTCCTGTTTATAGTCTTAACAAATTTACCGGCCTTCTTGCTGGATTGGATACTCCAGCACAAAAATCCAATCCAATGCAACAACTGTTTGGAAACGTGTTCTATTACTTTATACGGATTTATCAATTGTATTAATTACATTCTGAATAAATGTGTGTGGAAAAGTGCATACAAGCAGAGAAAGAGAAAAAGAAAGGTGAGTCCTCAAAATAATAGCAAGTGTGGCAGAAGCACGGAAAGACAGAATTTGTCTCCTCACGTAAGAATGAACACAATTTGAAAGAAAGCTGAAGGCGAGCTGAGAAAAGGATGAGCAATATAAAATGAATAAATGCCTTTCTTTTTTAGAGCGTTCATGAAGTGCATCACACTTACTGCGGTAACTTCAATAGCAGTGAAAAGAAATTATTTTGAAATCCTGAGCGGTAGAAAATATCAAGTGGAAACAAACATGAGAGGAAGAGGAAAAAAAACAAAAGAAACTCCATGATACTGGGCTTCTTGATTTACAAATCATTGCTAAGCCCAGTCAGGGAGTGAAAAAAACTTGATATCGTCGGGTCATAATGAAAGTGGGCAATAAGCCACTGGAATGGCAAAAGGAGAGCAACTTTTTCTTACGCTGCGCTGCAAGACAAATTGATTGAAACTTAAGCAAGCCAGCAAGCGCCATCATGAGTGATGGAATGTCAACAGGATCAAGTGCTGGCATTTACACATTTCTCGCAAATACATATAATTATTCATCTAGACTCAGCATTCCCTTGACGTCTCTTGCGATAAAGGTACTATATTTTTCCATATATTGCGCAGCCCCAACTGCCACCCGCATTTATTTGCCGTCAGTGTAAAATGGCTTCAAACAGGCACTTTCATATCAGATAACGCCATCCGAAAAAAGGATCTTGTGTGCAAGACCTCACGTTCGAATGTGAGATTGATCGGGATTTGGCTTCAAAAGAAGACTTTACCAATGGGAATAAAAAAAAGAAAAAAATCTTTCATGTGGGATCCAACAGAATTGTTTATAAAGATTTCAAAAGAGCGTGTTGAGCAAACTTTGACCGCCATGACACTCAACGGGTTCAAAACAACCAGAACGATAACAATGGATGCTTATTTGTTTAATTGAAGAGGGCTTGTTTGAGAGCAAAGAATCCATGACACGGCAAGGAAACAAGGAGGATCAATATTTCAAAACATTCTTTTAAGGACTTTTCACACCAGTAAAAGAGTCTGAAACATCATAAGATATGGATATGCAGACAAGCCAGCTCTTTTTGGTTTCCATTCCACTAGTGAGCTAATACTTTTGAACTGCTTAATATGAGTCCCGTATCACAGCACACAACATTGGCTGTATTGACAACAAACGGAGCTCAGCTCCATCGATCCATTTGAGCCACGCTTAGGCATGAGCGTGCAGGCTTGCAGGGGAAAAGCAGCCAGGCATTCACTCAGAGTGAGATGTGACTTTCTTAGCCGGCCGGCCGGCCATGTAGAGAAATCTCATTTCATGATTCGGTGCCATGTAGGCTAAAGCGCACGGCTGAGAGCACATCCCCGCGGGGGCGGCAAACCTCCGAGAGAGAGACACTTGTCTGGATTGAGGACGCTGGGGGTGAGAGTTAACAAAATGGAAACCTGTAGGGTGGCGGAATGGAGAAAGCATCTGACAGCATCTGCTAATGGTTTATCGATTGAGAAAACACTTGCATTTTTTTTTAGATCCTGACCATGGCTCAATCAAAGTTCATTTGTACAATCACCAGTTATGACAGGGGGAGGGCGGGCGTGTGTTTGCGGGACAACTCCAAAATCATTCATATCACGAGTGTTTTCATAAAAACACAACCTGAGAAGAACATGCAAGTGGCATATGTACTTGATGTAGCTCAAGCAATGCGAGTCATGAACCTACTTGCTGCTGCAGGCTGCTGCTGCTGCTGTAACAGAGGCACTGGCATTGAAATTGAGATTTAAAACAAGGGATTGATGCAAAGTGAAGCTAGAGAGAGAGGCTGGCAAGCAGTGAAGTCTTTAAACTCTGCATGCCCACCAGGCCCATGACAGACTGCCGTGACCTTGTCTGAGCGCCGCATTTCCCATCTCCAGAGATCCGTATTTATTTAGGTCAAAAAAGTCTCCTCGTAACACAGCTAGGCTCTCACACTTGTGTTCACTGATAAGCATGTGTAAAGTTGCTAAGTTGAAATAGCACGTTAGAACGGTACACTCACTCATTTGTCTTTTATCCGGCGCTCTTACAAAACATCTATCAACATTTTTATGTTAAGTGCCTCCCTCACCTCATTTACAATGTAAATGTGAAATGATCTAGGATGTGGAAGAAAGGAAAAAGTAATATACACGTCTCTATCAGAGGTGGAAATGAACAGAGGCAGCAGTATCTGACAGCAAAACAGATGAGCCGTCAGCAACCTTTATGAGTGTGTGAAGAAACGAGCAGAGACAGCCACCGACGCCGATGCTGCTGCTGCCTCGATGTGGCTCTGAGAAGGGAAGGAGGTGCAAGAACAAAAGGGAGCCAGCGGGGCATGATGGGATGGATGCTAGGAGGGGTGCGGGTATCCTCGCAAAAGCAATTTGTTTTTCATCAAGATTAGCGAGCGATAGTCGCTCTCATTTCCCTTCAGCCAAATTTCAACTCCAATGAAAAGAAAGAGTTAGAGGCAAACAGGTAGATGGCAGCGATCTCCTTTCTTCTAATTCGCTGGCAAGATTACAGACAACAGCATCCAATACAAAAAAAGGATGCTAGCAAATTTCAACCATAAATCCAAATGCAAGATTCACATTAGTGCAATCCAAACTACGCATGGTATGAGACAATCAGGCAGGGATTTGCCTCAGCCTAAGAGCACCAAAAGTGCCACACCACAAATTGTAATTATACACAGTGGGAGCTGAAAGCATGGAGGCAATTACTTGCACATGCTAATTTGAAATGATTAAATGTCATCAATAATGCATTGACCGAGCGTTGGTATTACAAAGTTTCATAACTGTTGTGTGCACAACTCATGAATAATGCAGAAAGCCTTGTAATGGCCTATTACTGACGGGGAGCAAAAGTAACACGCACTAGATAGCAACTGGGAAGGAAGGTCAAAGAAAACAAAAAGCTTTGAGGACCGATTGTGATCATGCTTTCATTTCATTTGACGTTTTCGAGCTCGCATTTTTTCTTGGCCATCATGGCAAATCAAGGGGAAGTGAAATTTAGTGAGGAGGGCAGAGCATGAGCTTGCACTTTCATTCAAAATAGAGAAACATTCAAAAGAACATCAAGTCTGCTCTCTTTTTGGGTGTCATCCGTTACCTCCGGATGGGACAAATGACACCATCTGAATTATTTAACGTAAGAGCATTGCTTTGGCTAACTAAATTCCAGTGTGTTTTATGATGCGCGAGATTTGATGCAGAACAGAATCCCTTTATTGTAGGCATCTCAGCGACGCTTCTGACAACCTAAGGCCAAAAGACAAGGGCACGCAGGGAGGGAGGGACGCATTGATCATTTCAGTCATTTGTTTTACGGATCGGCGATTACGCGCCGTACAATATTTCTTCGGGCAAAAGCAGACTAAGCGGAAAAACGATATACCCAGTATAAATGGGAACTTTTTTTTGATGGATAATCCAAAGAGAGAACACGGCACTAAGCATTTTAAAAGAGCAGGACAAAGGAAGTTTCTGTGTTTCATCTGGCACTGCAGTATCCATCTTATCATCCATCCCTGGTGAACTTGTATTGAGGTCAAGAAGAAGAAGAAGCAGGATGGAGGCAGAAATGGGAGTAGAATAATGGCGTGTTGATGCAACAAAGAGATTGAGAAAGTCAAGAAATAAACCACTCATACGGCACTGGCTACCATTTCCACCGCTCCTGCTGTGAGTCCTGGGAAAGTAATGCTGTAAACTCAAAATGGTGTTTTGATTGAAGCCAATTTATAGTATGTCGTGCTGCTGGCCAAAGCACTATAGAATAAAAAGGGTCGCATTTCTTTGTTGTTGGTCTCACACAACTAACCTTGTTAGGCATTGCGTTGCATCTGCTGTAACTACTGTAGAAGCTTTGCTTTGTGGCCGACTGGCCAGACAACAAGATGAAAATAAAATAATCCTTTATTATTCCCTCAATGGGGAAACTCCTGTGTTAGCAGCAGTACACTTACATGCATGCGGGGAAGGGGGTCAAAGATTTAAAAAAGGAAAAGGAATATATATCATTAAAAACATATTGACAGTATATACACAATATACAGTGGCGATAAAAATATGCAAATATTTTAAAAGGCTGAATCCATGCCTGGGTGAGCAAAGCCTGAATATCAGCATATTTGCCATCAAGGGATAAGCGAGTGCTTATTCCGACCGCCGCTTTGTGAGAAAAGATCCTAAAAGGTAGCAAGAGTCACCATTAGGCTTGAAATGGGCACATGACAATTTGCAAATTTGCATCTCACGCAATGAAAAGCACAACAGAGAATTTCTTTTCAGCTTTTCCCATGACTGAACCACGCAGACGATGATGATATTCTTCAAAGAAAATATAATAGTGAAGCTAGAATACTTTTCTGTGATAACACACAGGCTTATATTCATCATGAGGAACATTTGGATTGATGGAGATTTTTCCCAATGACAAAAATGATAGATAAAAAGAAAAACAATGTATATCAATAGATAGTATAGGAGACTGAACCTTGAGAAGCCAAAGGTAATAAGGCAGAGATGGAAAGTGGGATCACGCAATGACTCGACGGGGAAACGTGGGAGTGTGCTTTCACATGAGATCTGCAGAACAGCAGTGGCAGCTCTTGTCATTCAACTAATAGTGGCTGGGGTTCATCTCAAGGAACAAACACAGTCTTTTTCTCGCAGAGAAAATGGACGAGGGGCAAGAAAAGGAAAAGCAACAAAGCAGAAGTGCATCAAAATGACTTTGGCTCCATCAGCCGCTCACACCCCGTGTCACTCGACAGGAAGGCTCGTTAGTGCAGACCACGCCTTGGTCGTTGGAGCAGGGATAAGAGAAGCGGTGAGGGGAAGAACGATAGCGACTGCTGTAAGCCCCTCCGTCATAATCAGCCCCTCATCATTTCAAGCCAAAGCAAAAGTGCTTCTTCAGCCTTATTTGAAGCGTGCTTCCGATACTCTAGTCCATCGCTGCTATCGCGGTCCGTCGTGCTTATTTTCGCCACGCTTCCGTCATCTCATATGGAAATTGAAACTTATTAAACTCATTGAGCTTTCGTTAAAACATTCAAATGGCAAATTCAGATTTGGGAGCCCTACTGTAGGCTAGCCATGGAAGCCATGGAATTTTCTCACCTATAATGAATGGAAGTTTCTTGCAGATTCATTAGTTACGTATAGTAGCAGACAAACAAACAAAAGTATCATGCTCAATTTAGGCCAGTAGATTGACTTGTGCATATTGATGATTTCTCACTTAGCATACAAAGGCATCTTCTTTCCATCTCACCTTGACCTTTCCCACTTTGGCTGTAGCAAGAAATCTGCCAATATGGCAAAGACTGTGTGTTATTCTTTGCAGACTGCAATGATAATAAATAAGGGTTCAAATGCAATATAGTGGTCTGGAAAGTAGCAAGACTTTTGTGTAATAAGAAAATGCCTCCCTGTCCAAATGTATAGACATTGCCCTGGAAAGTAGCAAGACTTGTATGTTATACATTTCCATTGATAAATTGCACGTTGTTATGGCAAATACGTACATGTGGAATAGATTGATTCAATACAAAGGATTGGAAGAGTCGCAGGGCAATAATACGAGGCAGCAGTT
This sequence comes from Syngnathus typhle, assembly GCF_033458585.1. Lineage (NCBI taxonomy): Eukaryota > Metazoa > Chordata > Actinopteri > Syngnathiformes > Syngnathidae > Syngnathus > Syngnathus typhle. The sequence goes on along the minus strand of NC_083751.1, from coordinate 516,692 downwards.
GAAAATGAGCCAACAATTTGAATGCAAAAGCAATAAAAACGATTCACCATCATTTGGATTTTTAAAGCCCTATTAAATGTCATACCTGGAAATGCTGCAGTATAATGACTTTGTGCATTACAATAATGTATGCTTTCAAAATGGATCCAAGGTGTGCGAGATGATAATGATCCTGACAAATTGATGGAGCGCTAAAACTGATAGCATATTTTCCCGGAACTGATATTTAAAACTTGTGTTTGTCAAATTAAATATAATGAAGCATGAATAAAAGGAAGCACTAAAAGATACGTTTGAGACATTGCTTTCACTTGATCACGCTGTCATTTCTTCATTGGGAGCTATTGTACAAGAGCAGTAAAAGCAAGATAAAGAACCATTTGCTTGGTCTCCCACTCAGCCCCAAAATGCGTGCGCAAGGGATTGCAGGCAAGAGGGACGGACGAAGGAACGCCACCGTATCTAGAAAGAGGAAGCGTCGTGGATTGCAAACAGCTTTGATATAATAGGCTCAAGAAGGTCAAATGAGGATGGCGAGGTCAAAGGACTGACTGCTGTGTCAGGCGTTCAAACGGAGGTCAAAATGTATCATCTGCATGACTGGAACTTCAAAGGTTATTGGGCAGGAGACTGCTGGGGTGCAATCAAGCACATAGACAGACTCACATCGCTTTTAATAGGACTTTTCACTTGGAGAGAAAATACGTCATCAAGGAAAGCGACAAACTCAGCTGAAATCTCCTAAGTGAATAATGACCATCATCGTACCTTTTAGAACTTTAACAGCAGCTACAGACGGTATTTTCTTCTCTCAATCCTATAAACGTCTCAAATGACCTTGGCTTTCGAGCGTCACCTCTTGAATCAAAAGCTATTCAAAATTTAGCACGGCTTGACATGACTTTTTTTTTAACGTAGCCTTCACTATCCTTAGAAATGTCGACACACATGACCATAGACAGAAAATAGAAAATCTTTTGGGGTTTCTGCAAACTCAGCAGACCCGTTAGAGGGTGCTGTTTACAGCGGATGGCAAAAATCCATTACCCAATTTCAAGGCAAGGATTAATGAAGGGATGTAAACTGACATGAGATTGGAGACCGATAATCCCTTCAAAACGATAACCCATGTCGGTGTGAATGTGGCACGGCAGATTAACAACCATTGTTGAGTTCCATCTCCAATAATCCTCCACGTGAAGCATTCTATTCCTGTTGCACTACAAGTTGTACATTTCTATCAATCCATCGCTAGAAACTCACACTTTAGATGACATTACGACTAAGCCAAGGAGCTGAAGAACAGTCCTGATGTTGTTGTGTTGCTTTGCAAAGGGTCAAATTCAAATAAAGATGGGATGACATCGGAGAAACCCGCATTGGAACGGAAACCGTGCTCCGGTCCCAAGGTATCTTTTGCACGTTGCATGTGCCAGGCACACCTTTCTCTCCATGTCCTAAGGCCTCATTGAGATGGATGGCAGACAATGAGCCTAATTCCAAAAGACTGAAATGAGCATGAAACGCAGGACGACCTTCATTAAGAACCTGTGGGTTGCGATAAGGCTCCAGCCAGGGACCAGACAAGCCAAGCATCCATCTTACACAATGAGCACACTGTGACACCGCGTAGATTAACGCTAAATGAAAGCCAAATCAGACCAAGAAGCTGTACGCTAGGATTTAGACAAAACAGTGGAGATAAGCAAAGGATGAAGAGGAAAGTCACTCAAAAAACATTTGACGTGGGCGAGCGAGGGCTGAGTGGCAAAAGAATAGGAAAGTAGAGGAATGCACAGTTGAGGCTTGTGGCATGGGCGCATTCTATTTGGATACTACAAAGGCTGAATGATTCAAATGCATCCATATATGTACATACAGTAGTATCCAAATGGAATGTGCCCATGCCACAAGCCGAAAAATTCTTCTCCGCTTTGGTGGAATCCTACTAATAAGTAAAACAGAGCTACATCTGAGCTCTGACCCTTATGTACAGTTTGTCAAGAGGAAAATGTGCATGACGTTTTGGAAAATCACAACTTGTTGTTGGTTAATGGAGTGACAAACACAGTGAGGAATCTCCCCTTCGCTCGCTTAGATGAGGGTGCTTTTAATAATGAGCAACATGATCCAGCTGGAGTGAGCAGCAAGAGTATTTACTGGGCAAGTAAAACAATGGTGAGAAGGTAAACATGAATTGGAATATGAATTGAAGATGATGCCCCCCCCCCCCCCCCCTCACGCACAAGGGGGTAATCATCCATTTCCCCTTCATCGTGTGACACTGGGAGCATTTTAAAATTGCGTGTGTATGTTTGTGGCTGGCTGGCAATCCCTCTCCATGTGTCCATGTGGCAGATGGGCTCTCATAGCAGAAGTTCAAATCTGGTGCTAGGGAGAGAGAACGGACTTTTGGATGTGATAACCTTCACATGTTCCAATCCTATTTCAAACTGCTCCATGCAAGTACGTAGATTGGCTGGGTGAAGGCCCAACCAAAGCTGACCAAAAGATTGTGCAAATGCTTTTTATTTGTAACGTAATTACCAGAGCAGTTTAGTCCAGATTGAGCTCCTTGTCAATTTGAAATGAATTTACAAATTGTGAGGAGAGGAAAGAGAGACAGATGGTACTCGCATAAGGGGTGGGACATTACAAACGGGCACGCTCAGCTGTGGAGCTTCTGCTCACCTTTTTTGTCTGGCTTCGAGATTTAGAGCAAAGCAAAGCAAATTGATGCTTTGCATGATTTACAATGAGAAAAGTCAGCAAGAAATGGATGTATTTGCATAACGTGATTATAAGCTGCACCGGAGCTGCACTGAACTATGTGACCTGAGTAAAAGACACAAAGGCCTTGCTGAAGTTCGCCCGAGTCCACCACTCACTTCGACAACATATGGTAGGTAGCACACCAAAATAACAAGTGTGCAGTTCAAGAGCACTTGATTCATTTCAAACATCAAAGCCAGGACTGAAAGGTATGAACAATTTGACGCAGGGACAAAAATGGGATTGCGAATCAGCCAATAAGTGGCTTGTGGACGTGACAGGCACTAATTTGGTTCCAGTACAATTTGGTCAGGCCTCGGATTGAGTCAAGTACTAACATCAATGTCCATTGGTCACGTCTCAAATGGACTTTGTAGACTTTTTGCTCACTCTCTCACTGGACACAACCTTTCTTTCCCGTACACTTCTTTCATTTGATGGGATGTATGCAAAAGGCTTCCTGATGGTCCCAAAGTTTGCACGCGCCGGTGCCATGGTCAATTTGTCCTTCCAATAACCTCGTCGCCCAATGACATGCTGATTCCGCTCTTTTTTTGCCCTCAGCTACAACTCGCCCCATTCTTTTGTTGCCCTTCCTGCGTTCATTCCTTCTCTTCTCCCTCCCTCTCGCTCGCTTTCATCTTTCCCTTGGTGTTTCTCCCGGCTTCTGAAGTTATGCCACATTCGGCCTGCCAATGAAGAAGAAGGAGAATGAAGGGATGAATCTGGGTCACAGGAGGCCATGCATTTCAAGGCTCTACTCCACAAGTCAAAAGGAAATTGATCTCTGGCTGGCCTCCTCTCCTATTCGCTTTAGGACCGGCACACACAGCCCATGGGTGAGTCCATGGCTCTCGCTCTCTCTCTCACTCACTCACGCCTGCACACACACACACACACGCACACACACACACACACACACAGCCCATGGAAACAGGGTTCATCTGCCGCACTTTTCCAAAGCAGCAGGTGCAGCCATGCTGAGATGCAACATCACGCGGTCAAACAGCGGGTTTCATCCCCTTACAGCACTGTTTCTGTGTGAAAGAATGTTCCTGCTCCATTGGCACGGTGCATGCACGGCTAACCTAGACCGCTACCAAACACAAATGCTGCAATGCAAAGTAAATATCAAAAATGTCCAAAAACAACATGTTCAACACGTTTCTCATTATATTTGTATTATAATCAAGAGTCCGGTGCGGGAATGCGTTACAATCCCAGCTTGCGTTGCTCGGATGAGCGAGAGAGAGAGCGAGAGAGAGAGAGAGAGAGCGGGAGGCCTCCTATTGAGGAGGTGTCACTACTTCCAAACATTGTAGCTATACATCCAATGACACGAGTCAAGGGCAATGCTAATCAGAGAGCACAAAAAGGGACTTCTTGCTGAAAACATCTTCGGAAGTGAAATAGTCCAAAAGTAGACGTTGAAGAGAAAAGCCCAGGAAATCAAACAACTATTCACTTCAATACACGAGAGATTGGAATGCACCAGTTTTCTTGCTTTTGTAGTTGGCCAGTGGCATGTTAACAAAGCAGACACAAGAGTGAAAGCAAGGCTATGGCCGCAACAGGACAATCTTCATTTCTTCTTGCAGGCGCTGGCAAAAGAGACTCAAGTGAAGTGATCAAGGAATTTTGTAAAATCCTATTTATACACACACACAACTAAAATGGACTCCAAGCAAATGTTGCAATCTATTACCACCCGCTGGTCTTTTTGAGTCCCGGAAGTTGTGGCCGTAGTTCAAGAATGGCCATGGAGTAATAAATTAGCAGCCCGCTCATGACTCGAGTAATCGATGGAATAAGAGATTGTACAATTTATTCTAGAAAGATTCATTCGTAACAGCACTAATTACATTAAAAGGAGTTAACCTTGAGCCCATATTACGTGTACATGTGTTCAAATTGATTTGTTGTGTCCATAGGATATTGGATTCATGTACAAGCGTCCTCAGTTTGTTTCTAATGCCTTAAAGCTTCTCTCCATCTTGTCAGCAGGTGCTCGCTCTGCTTACAATAATCTGGGAACAAACAAATAGGCAAATTCTTGTCAAAAGGTGCGTGTACACCAAACACTAGCTTCTACTTCCATCTTTTTTAACATCATGGTGTGTGTCAATAGTTTCATTGAAATGAATTGTATTTTTCTTTTATTGAAATGAATCCAACTGAACCCATGTTTTGTCCTTGGCCAGGAAAGGAAACACTGGAGAAAAAAAAAAGAGGTGAATAAAAACAATGTACAAATCAGGGAATAGTCTTTTCAAATAAAAATCCCCCTCCAAAAATATCAAAGACATGTAGAACGTCATGGTGGCGTCAAACCAGCACACGGGTATTAAGAGGGATGTTTTATGCAACGGGGATTCTTAGCCGATTTCACGTCACTCCTCATCGAAATTTGCCGCTCCAAAATCAGATTAAAGCAAATGTGAATAACATAACCGAGAGATACATAGGCGTGCGTATATTTGGTTAATCTGAGCTGCAGATTAATGCCATGATACTGTGTCAGTGGGGGCTCGGGGGTCAGGAGTAGCTCACAATCATAAAAATGCAATGACAAATTTCAAAGCATGCACATGTTGAGCTGTTGAACTCAAGCAATTTGGGAGTCTTCTAAATTGAAAGGGGACAAATGATGGAAAATGGACTTTTCATTGCTTGTATACACACACACAGTTTGGTCTCTGGAGTTTGTGTTCACCCATCAAGTGTGAAATTAAACAACGGAAAAGAAATCGGCGCTGCCTGCCACATACGCAAGTCTCCACAGTCATTGACGAGTGCAATTTGGCGGCATCGGCTCCAAAAGGAAAACTAGAAGGCCTGCTGTATTTGCAAGGGCTGATGGCAGTTACTTGTTTGGATACAGGGCGTTAACTGCTAAGTGTACCCCCCTTGGCTCCGCCTTTAGTTGTCATGGTAACAAAATGTATACTTTCCACGGGCAGTCCCAGTCAGCAGTGGCTATGTGAGGAAGGATGATGGGGGCTGGCGGACTTGCATGAGGCAGGTTGCTTCGAATCGCTTGCTTTCCTGACAGCAACCGAGACTGGACACGGATTTCTCCTCATCTATCTTGATATCTGTCACACTCCATCATTGGTGGCACGAACACGACATCTTTCATCTTTGTTCCTGGTCGCTGTGAGATGTCCACCTACCAAGAGCATTTCTTTTTTCCTCCAATGCCCAACTTTCCAAAATCTTTTTTTTTTCCTGTATGTACAATCAAATTGAATTTCCTTGAAATCAATGTCTGCATGTTTATTATTTTTGGGTGGATGTGTAAGAAGAAATATGACGTGTTTCTCAGAATAGTCTGGATGTGTTCATTTAACACCAAATTAGAAAGCACCAAGGGGCATTTGAACAAATCGCAACATGACAGCGAGCTCAGAGTTGATAGGAATGAATGCACTGGCGATACCCGCAAAACAAAGGTAGGACACACATGTGTAACACATGCAAATTGGCCTTCCAATGGAGCACCGATACACTGAGAGAGACAGGATGGCCCTAGGCCAGCACTGACCTCAGCTAAAATTACCTCAGTGCTGCTTTGCACTCGTGCACCCAACACTTATTCAGCATCCTCAATACTGTTGCTTGATAGTGTGTGTGATACCGGCTTTGGCAAAGGGCAGTCTCTCACACATCTGACAAAATGCTCACAGCAAACATTTGATTCATATCAATCATATGTAATGTCTTGACATGGAAACGGGATGAAGCCATTATAAAATCAAGGTTTTCTTCCAAGCCAATTCTCAATCGGCGCTTGCGTACGTGTACACGTGACAGAAAGGACACCCCACGACTTGCACACTTAAATGCAGAGCGCTAGCGTGAAATGCGTTGTGATGTGCCCCCTCCATGGGAAAGGGCTGGGTGACTGCTGAAGAGACGCTGGCCCCCTTTGACCTGCCCAGCTTCATTGTCATGCGCTTGCACACATTCACGTACCGCTACTCAGTGCGCGCACACGTACAATGAAATAAGCGCTCAAAATAATCAATCATGATCGATCTTCAACAGTTCCTTAGTTATTTAAGGCAAATTGAAAGTTAACATAGCTGATTTTGATGGTGGCACAAGGATTAGGCATGTTTAAATCCACTTCAATCTGCTGTTGAAATGATCAGGCCTCTTTTTTTCTGGATTCTCCAACTGAAATATAGGTCATACCGAGGAGACGAGAGGAGAGGAACGTTCACAAATGTTGAGCGCTACTGCCTGCCTACATTCACAACAAAGAAAGCACGCGCATTCCCAAAAAGCCCCACGACGTCCACACGCACGCACGCACGCTCAACGGCGCTTTGCCGTCGTTTCCCTGGGCAACAAGAGCGGAATCTACCGTGTTGAGAATGGAGCTGGAGGAGAAAGAGGAGAGCATGATGGAAAGCACACATGACATCCCAATCTTCAGCAAGCATCTGTGCGAGAAGTCTGAGATGCTACCCAACAGTACATACATACTTGCCATCGCATTAAGTAGACCTGAAAAATACAGTCGTAAATAAAGAATGCTTTGTTTGAATCCATGCCGATGTCATGTCAGTAAGGTCACATGATTGGGGGGGGGGGGGTCAATGTTTGCCTCCAGAAAACAATGCAGTGTAATGCAGTGCTACTTTCGAAGCACACTTTATATTATGGCGCAGAGTACCTCAGGAATTGACTGCGACCGGTTTCGGAAATTGAATTGCATTCAGTCGAGCTAGTGAAGCCTAGCTTAGAATTGGGAAAGCCTTCCTTCATTCAAGTCAAGCAAACAGCTCACTTTGATGGGCTGTGTGCATGCAACATAATGTAACCCAGTAATGGCAATGAGAGACATTGTATTGTACATTTTGGTTTGGGGGGTTTTGGCCACCAGGACCATTCTTCCAAATGACATCCACATTAGCCCTGCTTGAACTGATTCAATCCTTTCTTTCCCTTTTTGCCTGAGACTTCCTTGCCACTGAGATTAGGTGGCATCGCAGGGTTAGGGTGCACAGTGGTGACATCTGTTGGAAGAGCTGGCACAGCGCCATCGCTCTGGCTACTGGATTTATCCTTGACCGAGCTATCAGCTGATGCTCATTCTGTGCGCAGTCTCTCTCGGCCCTTTGGCGCAGCTTTACTGGCCCGCGGGAAGCGCAAAAATGTCGGCTGAAGGAATCAGGGGACCAAAGCAAGTGCAAACAAGAATGCAGTACCCAACACAAGTGCATCGATCAAACGTTCATTCAAAGTGAGCGAGTGAAAGATGAGCACTGGTGCAAAATAGCAAATAATTGTCTTGATGTTTCAGCCAATCTCTTTGAGCAACTCTTTCTCCCAATGTGATCCGATTCATTCGAAATGTGACAACACATTGCAGGCAAGCGCAAACAAGACATTGAATAGCCCCAATCGCTCTCTCATTGAAAATGTCACAGCCATCGTCATGGGAAAGTGGTACAACGTTCAGGACCAGCGAGCGTTGCGGCAGACCGGAGTGAGGGAACGCAAGACAAGTGATGAATCAACTCATTCCGGCAATTAGTGCCATGACACATCCAGAAGCCATAATTACTCGGCTGGTTGTCCATGCAATTTGTTAAAGGCATTCAGAAGCAGTGGGAGGGGAAAATGAACGTGCTTTGTTTTTTTTTTTTCTTCCCTCACTTTTTCTTGGACATTTGCTCCAACAATGACCATTCTACGGTTTTCTCTATTTCATTATCGTCAACAGAAGTGACCTTGAAAACAAAATCCAGCCACTTTCTTGAAGCAGTAATACTTGCATTCATAAAAGCTCAATTCTTCATCAGACAGTCGAATGGCATATGCGTATTACTTGAATTGCATTTGTAATCCTATTTCAGGCAAGAATGACCCGACCGTTGCATAGTGGGCAAATCATTTGAGCGTCCTGCGTAGCAGCTGAAAGGTAAAAACAGCCATCTAATGTATGCGAGCTATCAGAGGGCAAAAGCCACGGACGGACGGGAGAAAAGAGAGTCCGAATTAAGGAAATTCCTGCGGCCATATGACCTTTTGTCCTGCACACTGATATCGAAATGGGATTCCAAAGGGGCCCAGCGAGGAAAGTAGCTTATTTTCAGCAAGACAGCGCTTGACAGGCAAATCCTTGCATGAGCGTCATTTGAAACGGTCAGAAAGACATTCTTGCGACTACTTACGACACTTCTCCTCGTCGCTGTTGTCCGAGCAGTCGTCATCGTCGTCGCATCGCCAAAGGCTTGGGATGCACCTTCCGTTGTCGCACTTGAACTGGCCGGCTTCACACTGTGATTCGCTATGAATTCCTGGGTTGGAAGAAAACAAAGAGTCACTCATCATCTTCCAATTATTGCTTGTCACAGTGACAATGGAAAATGAAAAGGTTCATTGCAAATAATCATTTGCTTCACTTTAATGAAGAGGTCATGTTTTCACAGCTCCTTCACATTTCAATATCTTCTCGTGTGGTCTCAAGTTTTACTTTCGGGTTTTATTGACACCATTTATTCCACTGCACTATTATCTCGGACTCATTTGTCCTTTTTGTTTGAGCAGACTACGTTTGCTCGGAAAGAGTTTGGACCCCACATTTTGTGGCTCGGCAGGCGGGCAGGTAGGCAGGCATGCAGGCAGGCTGGCAGGCAGGCAGGCAGGCAGGCAGGCAGGCAGGCAGGCAGGCAGGCAGCCACGCAAGGCAGGCAGCCACGCAAGGCAGACAGCCCATAGTTCCCACTGACAGCCATCGTGCATGCCCTGCATAGACAACACGTGCAGGCAGTGTTCGTGGAGGCTCCACCTGCCTGCCTGCCTGCCTGCCTGCCTGCCTGCCTGCCTGCCTGCCCCCCGGCACATTGTCACCTTGTGTCACCGCTGCGGTTCCGTTTATTTTGATGATGGCAAGTCTCTCCCAAAACACGGGCATGGGTCGTCTTGCAGTGCGTGATCCCACTCGCTCAGTCACTCGCTCGCTCCCGATGAGGCAAAGCGTCTTACCTTTCGCGCAACGGAGCTCCATAAGCAGCAAATGGAAGAGTAGGAGCTTGCAGAATTCTCTCCACATCTTTAAGTCCTTCGATTGATCATGCAATGGAAAGGCCGCCGAGTGACCCTGCAAGGATGTCGCTGTGTCTCGATCACAAAATGTGTGTGATCCGCTGGGCTCGACTCGATCGGGTTCCCTTCTTTCTCTGCCTGCGCGTCCGCTGTCGGCTGCCGTTTGAATGCGTGACGTTTGTGGGCGGGATAGCCGAGCCCGAGCCGAGCCGTGCCGATCCGACGGTGGGTGCTGCGTGCTAATTGGCAGTTAGTTTAAAAACCTGCTTGGGAGGTCCTACCTGCTGCTGCTGCTGGTGGTGCTGCTGCTGCTGCCGCTCGCTGCTGAGTCACGATGACAAAGAAAGACGCGTCTTGGAATAGGATGAAGACATCTTAGGCGCGTCTCGCGGGTCCACTCCAAAGTTGCATGTCATCCACATACAAATTGAATGTTTCTCAATCATCGCTCAGAAATAAACTAGTGGCATGTGCAAACTACACGAAAAAAAGGAAAACAACGAAATATGAGAATTGATATATTTGTCTTCTAGTTCATCTTGCAGCATTCATAGGAGAGACGGAACATTTGCAAGTTATTCAAGCTTTGAGACTCGTGCAGTCAGTGAAATGACTTCTTTAGATATGCAGTGAATAAAAAGTAGGATATGAACAATAGGATATCTGCACTGCAGCACGAAGCGCTTCGAAGCAATTGGGGCTTGCTTGCTTGCAGGTCAGCTGCTTGCAGGTCAGCTGCAGCTTAACATGGCCCATGTTTTTCAAATCACCTCAGCACATAAATAATACACGTTCTGTAACTTTTGTGCAACCGTATTTCAATTGCAATTGCTTCAATCGGAAAGTTTTGGGTGTGAAAATAGGTGATGAACTTTTTGGAAAACGCTGCTATAATTGACGAATTTCAGTCCGATTGTTTCTCGCGTGGGATGCCGACAGCTGGTATTGGCCTGCATCCCCTCCCCTTGAACTTGAGCGCCATATGATTCATGCAGGCAAAAGTACCACAAATGTATCCCGCGTCATCTCTCATCCATCAAGCCCAGAGGAATACAGCATTTGTGCGCTGCCCTGCAGTAGCAATGAGCTCCAAATAAGAAGGTGAACTAGAGCAGAAGGGCAAGTTGGCTGCGCACACTCGTTGACAACAAACACACAAACCGACAGACAGACAGACAGACAGACAGACAGACTGCAGGTTTCCAATTCAAAGAGTCAAATGTGGCACGTTTTTAGTATACAACAAATATTGTCTCGAGAATCCAAATCAGAAGAATCAAACAGCTACAATCATGTTCATAACTGGCAGGGAAATTAGAAATGACTAGCCGGGATTTACATCTCAGACTTTCCAGCTGAGCCTCAATAGTGAGCGCCCGCACGCCCGCACGCCCGCACGCACATCTGCTACCCCGAAACGAATGTTGCCATTCTGTTCAGATATAATGTCAAGCCTTCCAATATCCTAGTTCCCCCTTTTTGCAAATCATTGTCATGGTTACGTTTTGACCTTTAACATACAAGCCATGCGCATCTTGTGAATGCATGTGACTTCCTCCCATGTGTCATCAGCGTGACCTTTATACGTGACCATTCATTTGTATTGGCCATCCTTTGAATGATGCGAGACAAAGCTAATCTGACACAACTGCTAACCAAGTGAGGTTTAAGAGCGAGCGAGCGAGCGGGGGGCAGGAAAATTGCACTTGCACTCATCCTCTTTCAACACTCAACTGTTTCAGATTTTTGTATTTTTCCCTTCCCGGACGTCAGTGCTGAAATGGTGTTCATCGGTCATCCCTCCCTTCCTCCCTGCCTCCCTCCCTCCCTCCCTCCCTATTGCAATGCATCTTGGCTGCAGGACATTGAGCAAGTCAGACTTGATACCTTCAGACCTTTAAAGTGATTACTTTCCCACTCTTGTCTCTTTATCTGCCTCTATTTGTCTCTGTTCTCATTTGGTTCTTTGTCTTTCTCTCTCTCTCTGTCAGCAAATGCTCTATCTTTTCTGCAGAGCGTTTCTCCGTGTAAATAGTGTATTGGCACAGTACTTGTGCACAGCTCTGCCATTACAGCTTGTGAGCCAAAAAGCAGGATTCCATGATTGAGGTCTTGTCGCTAGCTGGCTAGGTGCCCGCTGCAGGGGAAAAATGCACCGTATGAAATGGCCACCTCATTAGCAAAATATTTCAAAATAGATTTACAGAAGCATGTGATATCATTTTGGATGCGAATTGAAATGAAAGATTAAAGATGAAAGAAAATCAAACACGACTGTAATTGAATCAGTCCGACAGTTAACAGACCCATTCCTACAGAAAGGGGTTTTCACTTTTCAGCTTTCAGGAGACATAATTACCACACGCAGCCTAGAAATAATATCTCGCCACATAAACCCCATGTATAATTCAAAAGTCCAAAATTCCTCATGCTCTAGTAATCTGGTTAAATAATTTGGGATTACATAGCCACCGTTAGAGCCATGGCAGATCCCTGCCTGCCTGCCTGCCTGCCTGCCTGCCTGCCTGCCTCCCGTCGTGTGCTACAAAGGGCATTTGAGACCTCCCTCCATGTACGGACGGATCATCTCTGAGTGGCTTCAGCAATCAACACAAGAATGGGTTCATAGTAGGGGTGTAAATCGCGGGTTTTGTCACGATACGATATCATATCGATACAAAGTGCTTATTTTAACACTGAACTTTGATGTTGTGTTTTTTTCTTTAAATGTGCATCAAGATTTGTGCTCCCTGAATATTTGATCACCGCATGGCAGGATTTACAAACTGCAAGTGTCTTGTCCATTGAGTCATCTTTTCTTTGGAATCCAAAGTGCTTCCAAAGAACGACTTGAAGCCTAAAGGGGAGGAGATTTCCTCGTCTTTTTGGACACTAGCCATACATAGCACCAGCCCAGGAGCCGCGTACGAGTTGTCGACTCCCCTTTCACGTGCCTGCTCTGCTCCCAACACAACACGCCGCTCACTGCTCCCGGAAAGAGGACGCAAGCAACAATGAACTGGATTTCAAAATCAAGTCGCGTCTAATGTCCCAGGTCAAACACGGCGATATAAATCGATGTTTACGTTTAGCATCGATGCCAATAAATCGTAGAGCCTTATATCGATGAATCGATGTGTATCGATGAATCGTTACACCCCTAGTTCATAGGATGTGGAATTGTGTGTTAACAGCTAATAGGAATGTTTATTGCGCCCGATATGCGACATTGACTCAGGCGCTTTAATGACAAAGCGCAGCGTGAGGAGTCGTTAAAAGCCAAAGGCTGTATTTTCTCATTTGCCATGTCAAACAAATTCCACATGAAGGACATTTTTTTGTAGATCATATTCATGGAGTGAAACACAAGTGCAAAAGGTGCCACTAGAGCTTCTTTCCTCTTCACTTTTCATCAAGTCTAAATCAGAGGGAATGTTCTCATTTGAGCCTTTTTCCAACGGTTTCCCCAAATGTTCTTTCCCTTTCACCAATATCAGGGTGCAGACAGCAGCGTTGCTTCTTCCCATTTGGAGGATTTCGATATTCTCCAGGTAACCAGGAGACAGAAGGAAAGTGAGAAAAGAGAGAGGCTGCTACAGGTCGGATTGAAAGGACACAAAGCAGCCAGCGAGCAGGGCAGAGCAGGGCAGGGCAGAGCAGGGCACTCCTCAACCTTGCCATCCCCTGGGAAGACGTATTGAAGGGAGAAGCCAGATCATTACGCAGAAAAGGGTGAAAGGTCACAGCAGGGAGCAGTCTGTACAAGCAGAGGAGAATAGCACCTTAGCACACAAGGCTGGAGAAAATATATTTCTATTTTTTGATAATCACTTGCCGTTTGTTATTGTGATTATTATTAACCGGGTCGGACACAAGCCCCACTGGAATTCCTCGCAAACAAATGAAGCCATATTTGATTTTGGGCTGAACATAGCATTCAAAGAACTGAATATCTAGTTTCCTACTTTCATTATTTAGAAATAGGGAGAAGTGAAAAAAGGCCATTTTTTCCTGAGCAGTATCATCATCTCACAGCATTCACATTCAGCAACTTCATGATGACTGTAGGAATTGGAATGAACAATGACAAACGCATGCATGCTCAGTCAGCACTGCTCACTCACTCACTCTCTCTCTCACACCTCCACTATTCCCCGTGGGGCAGATCATAACATTATCCAGTGCAAAAGCAAAATATCCTCATCTAAATGCTAATCATAAACGGCCTTTGCAATTATTTTCTCACTGTGTCTAATTTCCATTCTACGTGGCTTACTCAACTCTCAAGCGTTTATGAATCATTTGGAAAGTGCAGACACCAAACGTGTGCAAAAACACAGTGGATGAGCAACTCAACGGGGATGGAAATGGAAAGCTGCAACACGCTAATCAAGTGACACTAGGCAGAGTAGGCCATAGGGCCCACCGACCGACCGACCGACCTGCCTCCAGTATTTCAGTGGAATTAAGAGGATGAAGAGTGAAAATTAAGATCACTTCTAATCCTTCAGTCAAAGCAGTAAACAGCTCAGCAGCAAGAACAAACTTGTTTACGGAAGGGGGAAAAAGATTCCGTGCTCACTTCTAAATAGATGTCGTATATTTGATCATCATTTGCTGGAAATAGCATTCTTCAAATATCGCTATAAGATTGTTGAAGGAAGAACTTTGCCGTCATGAATGTTGAATTATCGATGTACGTACGTCCACATTTTGTTTGTGGACGTATAGGTTGAAGGGAAGGATTAGCTCTGAGCCTCACTCGGTGTCCAAGCAGTTGCTGTTCTTCCTCAGGGATTAGTGTAAGGAAGGATTTAGACAGCGAGAATGAGGTTGTGCTTTATTCTTCTGCTGAAAGCATCAATTGCTATTTGATAGGGGTCTGCATTGACCACCACATGGTGCCACGACAAATTGGGTCAAGTACAGCTTTGGCTAGATAGCCTTGGTCATCTCTTAAACCCTCTTGAAGAGTGGCCATGCTGGAAGAAAGATGTCTCCTATGCCTTGTTGACTTTGGGGGGCCGGCCGGGCTAAGGACAGCCCGAAAAGGCAACGGGGCTTCTGGTGAGCATCTCGGGGGCACCCATGGGATGCTGCTGACCTCAACTTGGGACATTGTGAGTAGGTGGCTAGATGAGCTGTAAGAGCAATTCCAGCAACATTGATCAAACAGAGCTGGCTGACTCTTCGGCAAGGGCTGTGCTCCAACTACAAAGTGCAAAACACAAAGCATCCAATTCCAAAAAAACACATCTGCTTCTATACAAACTTACATCAAGAGCAATTTTGCAGGTTGAACAGCAACTTCACCATGTGTCCCTTCAACAACATATGTTCCTTTTCTTCACTGAATGGTTTGTCGCCGCAAGACAGATTATTTTGGCCATATGGTGTTTGCAAAGCGGAGAGAATCCCCAAAACACACAACATGGCAAGGTGGAGAGGGCAAGCTCGACTCTTTGTGAAAACAAAACGATGAGCACATTTACAACCTAACTGATAAAGTGTCTGGCCAAATATGGATGAGAGTAGGAATATTAAGGACGTTTTGAAAAATCACCCGCCTTATGCCTCCAATTCAATTTTTCATTTCTATTTGTACACTTGTCAGTGGGATCAAATTGGCCAATCAGAGAGAGCCAAGGTTGATTTCTACCTAAGTCATGTTAAGGGAGTAAGTTCATAAATACATTTTCGACAGAATGCCCATCTTAGGTTTTCAAAACTCCGAGTGCCAGCAATGAGATTGTGCAAAGGCGCTGCTGCCTTTTGGAGGGAGGACGACAATCGAGTACTTGGTCCAAAGCTCAGATGCGAATGCTTAGAGTATCCAGCGAGCATGATGCAAATGAGTGAAAGGGGCCAATGTTTCCGCTAATGCAAACAAGTCAACTAACACTTTGTGTGTGCCTACTGTACGTACCGTATGCATGCTGGATGATTGCTTTGTGCATGGAGTGCTACTACGTGGATGCTGGCTAGAAATACCCTAGCAACAATCAGGATAAATTGACATGGGTACCGTAATTTTCGGACTATAAGTCGCACCGGAGTATAAATCGCACCAGCCATAAAATGCCCAGAAAAGTGAAGAAAAAAAACATACATATGTATATAAGTCGCTCCTGAGTATAAGTCGCCCCCCCAAACTATGAAAACAAACGCGACTTATAGTCCGAAAATGACGGTAATTGCATCACCACAGGGAAAGGACTACTCTGTAGCAATTATTTTTTGTTGACCTTGGCGTACCCAGCAAGGATATTGGGCTTTGAGATGTCATGTTGTTGCGGACAAAATTCTCTATTTGCGTTCTACACCGTGTATTTGGAATCATCTGTGTGGGACCATGTGATTGTAGGAATGTGTGTGAAGCCATGCGGCCGGCAGTAGATCTCATCTTTACGCTGATGGGGATGAGCGATGGATTTAGCAGTGAGCCAGGGCAGCCGTTCAAGAAGCTAGCCTCGTTCTCTCTGCCGCAATCCCACATCAGCCCCGCAATTGGGGTTTAGCAATTTGCCGTTGGATTCAGCCCAATTTGACCAATATTCAGCCCGAGTAGGAACAGAAACATGGCCATCTTGACATGTTTGTTTGTTTTTTTTCCCTGGATTTTGATTTCGCCGTCATTTGCACAATTTTGACAATGAGGTGAATGTCATCGACTCTTTCGTATTCCTGCGGATAATTGAGGCTGGTTGCGAAAATAGAACACTAAAGCAATGTCATGCTATTCAAGAAAATGATGATGTTTGCCCAGTTCATAGAAGATGGTTGAACATCATGTAGAAGGACACACACGCACACGCGCACGCGCACACACTCGGTTGCAAACCTCACAGCCATAGCGTCAGGACTCAATCTTGAATATTTGAAGCATTTGAGTGCCAAGCACGAAATGCAAATCAGAGTAAGAATAGAAACGTAGCGTATCACCATCACTTTCATCATAATAGATGAAATGACTTTTTTTTTTTTCTTCTTCCATCCAAGCAATACAGAGAGCAAAGCGTGATGACAGAAAGTGCTGGGTGGCAGATAAGAGAATCAAAAGTGGCAACGGAGAGGAGAGGCAGGAAAAGAGGTCAGAATATTTCTGAGAGAGGGTGCAATTTTGAGGAGAGGAGAAATAGACAATTATGATCCGAAACAAAATGGCTTGCTCTGGATGATTAAAGAGCCAAGGAAGGAGATGAGATACATATACGACATGACAACTCCGGCGTGCAGCTGAGAGACTTGTCCCAACTTAGCTAACGAGTAAATGTGATTCATGATGTCGAGATGGACAGAGAAAAGACTCAGCCAACACGTGTCTGCCACAAGGCCTGCACAAAAGTCATGTGACAGAAATGATCTTTCCAAATACAAATGTTAAATTGAGCCTCTGTCTTGAAGAACAGCAAGAGTGCATCTTTGTCAAATAAAGAAGAGCAAGCAAAGAGGCTGACTGTGCTTAATTAAGCCGTCTGTATTGGGAGGAAAAACATTCATTGACATCCTCCAGAGTGTTTTGTCACTCTCGCGGTTGAGACTAATCAACATAAACTGCAGACAAGCAACTATACAGCTGCCAGAATACTCCTCCGATTCATTCAAGGCGATGGAGGCATGAATTTCTGCTAATGAGGCAAACAACGTTTGGGAAGGAAAATGTCAACAAGTTTACAATTAGAACACGAGTGAAAAATAGACTTCGAGGAGCATTGAGGAACAAAGCACAGCAACGTCATACACTAGTGCTACGTAGGAAAGGTCAAATGGAGTTTCTGTGGAGTGCTGTGGAAAACTGTGAGTGTCAGCAGAAAACCTTTGCAAAAGTCAGCCATTAGGATTTCAACAAATGTGTCCCCTCTCAATCTTGCTTGGCACTTGGGACATTTTCACTTGGTCTGTTTGTGCTGAAGCAAGTTACTTTTTTTTCTTTTTTATCGGATTATTGTTATCCTTAGCAGTTATGCAAGTGTTCTAATTCAGGGGATATAAATGCCTTCCAAATGCTGAGTTCAGCAAATTCAGGTTAGTTTTTACTTTGGGTCGTTGGGATTTTCACACCGGTATTGAAAATGCAAATGCAAATGCACACACACAAAATCATTTCATTTCAAGTCATTTACCATATTTTTGGAGAAACACTGACTGTATGCATCAAAACACACAAGTGAATATTTAAAAAAAACAACGGATCACTTTGGCTTGCTTCAATTCAACATTTCCAGCTATTTTGCACAACACGGATGTCTGTCTGTTTCAAATTCTTTGAGCAACTCAATGCAACGCAGTTGACATTTTCAATCATCCCGAAGCTATATGACGCAGAATGACGTCAAAGGAACATTTGACCAAACAGCTCTCGCTGCCTCTGTGGAGTTCCAAAAGATTTGTGAGTGAGTGTGTGTGTGTGTGGTCCGTGATTGCAGAGGCAACAGTGTGCAGCCACGCACTTCCTACAAGTATAATCCCTTGGAAGATTAGATAAGGCTGGATCGACTATTTTAACATGAGGGAGGGAGGGAGATTACGTGTGGAAACAAACCCTATCAGTTAGCAGTGGAAATGATCAGATTAAGGGAATTATTTTTCATATGACCTCTTTTGACTACATCTGTGCACAGACTCCAGAAGCACACGGCAGTAGTCCATCCCATCCCTTGGGCCGTGCACATCTGGAGGCTTTCGAAAAAAATAGATTTCATATATTTGTCTTGTATTTGATGCATTGTACGCCGAAGCGAAAATACACACACATTTGTGCAAACAGAGCCTCGAAGAATTGAAATAGTATGAGCTGCCTTGTTAGGCTCATGGATACACTCATGCACATGCAAAGTGAGTGTAGTGACACAGTGACACACTCACACATGGGAGCTGGACTCCAAAGCCCCACAGGAGAGGACAGGACAAAGCTGCAGGCCAAATGTGTTTAGTGAGTCTTTTACTCGCATGACTTTCCACGTGATATGGGGGCTAATGCGATATCATTAAGAATCGCTCATGCCGACACGTTCGCAAGGCTGACACACAACTAGAGGCAAAAAGTTCCGTCATTAATAAGGATCTCTATGTGGAATATTTCCAGAGTGGCTCTGATGAGATTGTTAACACTCGTGGAATGTGCATTTGCGCACACTTCACATAGAGAATACCTTTTGGACCGACCGGTGCTCTCGGACAATTCAATTCAATTAGGAAATAACCCATTTAATTCAAAAATATTCCCATTTTAAGAGTAGGCCATTTTTTGCAAAAGTGTATGTTTGTATAATTCATGCCGTTCTAATTCCATCTCTCCTTTAGAAGCAGTCAATCAAATTACACAAGAAATAACGTCTCAGTGTGATTATTTACTGTTGACAAGAGTGGATTTGATTTTTTTTGGACTACTTTGTGTCCTCACTCCAAAGTTTCTTCGTTGTGGTTTGTTCTTGATTTAGTTTGGTTTTACAATTCACAGCAGCAACTCAAAGAGTCATCATTTAGACGAGACATAAATGACCTGCGACAACACCAGCTATGCCGTGATGCATAATGTGCATGCTGCACGCTTACTAAACATTGAAAGGCAATTCTGCCTGCAATGAAAAACGATTTTTTTTTTTTGGCAGATGTTTCTAAACGCTCGAGGTAAGAGGTGCGGGTGATGACAGAGTTGGTCTAATGTGGGCCCCGTGTCAGTGCACGGCCCTTTGAAGCAATTGTGATGGCCCTGAGGCGAAGCTGCAGCTCATGACCGCTATCTCTGCTCCTTTCAATTCCTTCCTTGCATCTCATTCCTCCATCATTTTTGGATTGATCTGATATTATTCTTTCACCTTTTAAGGTTGTATTTCATCATCCAAAGAGTTAGCTCTGTCAAAGTTGCATCCATTTCTCCATCCCAGCCTTCTGTCATTTGGCTCTTTCTTTCATCCTATCGAGAAGCGCTGCAACCTGCAGCCGAGACTCCCCCCCCCCCCTGCCCTGTCCTCACCTGCATCTGTAATTCCACCTGGCCCTATTATCATTTCAAAGAGGGACAGAAGGCTCTTGCCGTCTTTGAAATAGAACGTGAATTTGAAACGGACCGTCATCAAGGCGGGTGCCTATTTCAGCCTGGAAAATGCATCCGAGCTAACAAGGACAGATGTGGAAAAAACATTAAAGCGACATACCAAATGATTCCAGATTTACTTCTGTAGTGATGAATACTTGAGGTCTACATTTTTTGGTAACTGCAATTAAGAGTGGGATATTTCTCACCATGTTGTATTTGCTCTCAGTGGTTCATTGACCAATTATTTGGATACCTCAACAATTAAGACTCAGCCAATGAGCCGCTACGTGGAACCACGGTCAGACATATTTGTAGTTTTTTAGCCGAGGTAGAGTTTAATTGTGCCGCAAACCTTTTGATTGATTCAGAGATGTCAAGCATTGGCGAGAAGCTAACAAATCCATTATTATTAAGAAAAAAAACAGCACCTTCGATGCCATTCATCTGCAACTATCCCCCAAACAATTGTAAAAGTATCTTTGCAACGCTTGGAGGTATTAGGTTAAATTTTTTACGATCCTGGAGACTTCAAGTGCACAATCAAATGGATTTCAAAGCTAAAAAAAACAAAGTCTTTTCCATGATATGGCTCCTTTAAATGCAAGAGTCCATCCGGACCCACACGCACACACACATTGCTCAATGCTGAGCGTGCAGCCTCACCGTGTGGCCGAAATTGGTTATTGCGACAGCGGGGTGAGCTTTCTGTTGCTAGGCAACGGTGCGTGCGCCGGACAAAAGTAGCTTCACGGCTCAGAGGTGAACTTTCTATTCGGTCAATTGAGTGCTGGTTGATTTTGCTCAATGCAAGCAAAGGAAAAAGATTGGGTCCACCAGAATGCAATTTACGTGGAGATGATCCAGAAAGAACAAAGACACCAAAGACTCCACACTGAGTTTAGCATCAACCCATACAGAAAGTGTAAGTCACATCTGTCGTACTAGTATATAAGACGTTTGGCAAACACACACAAGTGTCAGTGGTGGTGTGTTTTCTCCTATATATTTGACTTTCAGTGCACGTTCTACCAGACAAACCTATGTGCAGGAAAGCACAAGAAGTGATTCCAGAAAACTGTGAGTTGAACCTCCTTTTGCTTTCATTGTATTTATCAGCAGCCATAGCAAAAGATGCGCCTGAATCATTGAATGGGTTGCAGTTGAAGAGCTGTGTCAAATCCAGGCCCCGTGAAAATATGAATGAGTGTGTTGGGCTGGAAATGTGTGTTGAACTACTCAGACTGGCTGGCCGTTGTCCAATTCGTACACATGCGGGCTTCCAAAATGACAGACAAGTGTTATTGTGGGGATGCAGCTCCTTGTTGTGGAGAATATTGCTGATCATAGGCTTTCCTTTTCTCAAGCGGACTTCATCGAAGCATTCCACAAAGCTCGCCAGGAACCCACAAAGAAATATCCAATGCCATTGACTGAGAGTCAGGAGATTGGATGGGTGTCCACGGCCCTGGTAAGGAAGTCTCAAGAGGACATTTTGCTATTGCTTCTACTCTTCAACTAGATTTGTTTTGTTCACAGATCCCAGCAAATCGCACAGACAACAGATTTAATTTCTTCCGACACAGCTCAGACATCACCAAGCACCAAGAGTCTGTCCTGCGCTTTTCAAAATGAAACTACCAAACCGGTAGATGTGATAAGACCGATAGAAATCATTTCAAAATCTTGTCCGCCATTCTAACCTATACAACTCAGTTGGTGTAAAAAATCAAACTAAAGAATTGAAATCATGTGGTTTTAAAGTCTTCCTTCCTCGATGCGGCCTGCGGATTAGGCCATGTTCCTCCTAAACCACTCCCAATTGGACGGAGGGCCGTTTGAGCGAAATGTCAAAAAGAAGTCTTAGATGTTAGGAAATCCACTTAGAGCTCAAGCTGAAGTCCTGCTGAAGAGCCACGAGGTGTTTCACGAGCGAGACTTCATCTTTCTACGTGCAGACTTCCCTGGACGTTTCTGTGAGAAAGAAAACCCAAATCAGCATCTTTACCATGCACAGAGCGCAGTAGTTGTGTCACTTACATTTTGTTTGCCTCCTTTGCCTTTCTTTCCTCTCGGACCCTTGGCATTGGCCACTCGAGCGCGGAAGCTGGAAACGTCATTGTGGCTTTCCTTTGTGTTCCACTTCTTTCCACTCTTCTTGCCCCCAAAGCCAAACTTCTGGTCCTTAAATTTTTTCTTGGCGCTCGGGCTACGAAAGGAGCAGTCGCAATTCAATTGAGCATTCAGTTGGGGTGGCATTTGACGATGGCTACAGCCGATGCCAATTTACCCTTTGTTGTTCACGGCCTTCTTGGAACTCTGAGAAGTATTTGCCTTTTGGTCTCCTTCCAAGAAATCCAACTTGTCAGTCATTCCTGTAAGTGGGAGGATCACAAGAGTCTCTTGTCACACACAACCAAAGGCAAGGAAAGAAGAGCTGCTTCACTTTGCATCTTTGGCGCCCACTGATAGCAAAATACAAAAACGCCTGACCGACCTTTCTGGTATTTCTTGACAGCAGTCATCATTGCCTTCTTCGCCTTCTGTCTCTTCTGGATCACCTCAACTTGCACCTAATTTGACCACACACTATTTGTAATGACTGCACAGAGTGGAATTTCATCCAAATAGGTCATATTGGAAAAGAACCTTTTTGCCAAATTTCCTTTGCTCGCGTAGCTTCTTTGCCTTCTCGGACTTCTCTATTGCTGCCTGTTTTGAAAGCAGCTTCTTCCTGATCTGGAAGGAGGAGGAGACAAGAAAAGATGAGCGCGCAAATAGTCACTGTGAAGGCTGGATAAGTTCAAGAGTCATCAACGGGCTGAAATCATCATGAAACATCTTAAGACAACGCAGTTGGGATTGCAAATTGTTAGCGTGGGAATGCAAGAAAATGAACTGGAAATGGCCCAAATTGGACAACTATTTCTCCTGTCCAATTGCTGCGGCTACACTGATGATATTCCGGCTCTGTTGCATGGGAAACCACAGAATGAAATACGAGTAGCTCATGTCATATTGTTCGGAATAAAAATGTCCGCATTTGTTAACCATCAAATTTGTATAATTAGTAATAGCCATTAGCTCTTGCTTTCATGCAATGACGGTAAATTCCCCACCCCTTGTAATCCGAGTCCCAATAAAATGAAGAGTAGTGAAGTCACCTTTTGCATTTGTTGATCAGACTTGGCCATCTCAGCAAAGTAGTCATCTGGCCTCTTGGTGGGAATGCCGTGCTTGTTCAAAAGAGGCAGCGCTTCAAGAACTGTGGCTTGCGCTTGGCGGTAGCTGCCAAGGCATTTCACAGAGCAAATCAATCAGTTTATAGTCAAACCTTTACGCCACTAAAAAGAAATCAAAAGTTGTCACACACAAGAACATCTCCCTCTGAAAATCGTCATCTGCATTGACTTCTCCAATGCTGCCGCTTTGCATATTCCCTCCAAGCTTAGAGATGACATCCTCAACCGGCGGGTTAGTGAGGTCCAACCTCTCCACCCAGGGGAGGTCTTTCTTCAAGTCAGCCAAACACTGTTTCATGCCCGCCTGCATTGAAGAATAACGTCAATTAAATTATCTATCTATCTATCTATCTATCTATCTATCTATCTATCTATCTATCTATCTATCTATCTATCTATCTATTCAAATGATGTAAACAATCAAGTCTTACCACATTGTTGATGAACTTATGGGGTTTATCCACCATCACGTTCATTCCGGGCTTCAACAAGCCTTTTGCGAAAGCTTCTTGGAGCTAAACACACAGACAGACAGACGACAGACAGGCAAACAATCATTCTGGATGTGTTTCCATTAAACTCGCGCGAACACGATCGTTCAAAAGAAGTTCGCTTTTTTCCGAGCGGTGCCGTTTTAAAAGCGTTTTATCTTGAGAGGGTTTCAACGACTGGTGTCTTTTACAATTATAACTGGATACTACGAAAAATTGCCACCGCACATGGTTTGCTAACAGTTAGCAGACTATGTCGAAATGACTCACCACATTGTCTGTCATTTCGCTGTGTTCGTCTTCTGAATCCTCGCTGAACATCTCGTCCTCCTCCGTTAGCTCCATGATGTCACTTGCAATAACCATATGGCTAAACAGATTGAAGGAGAAGGTATGTACTAGTAGGAGGGCAACACGTTCGCCATTCACTGCAGTTCACGTGCGGCGGAAGAGGGCAGGTCACGTGCGGCGGAAGAGGGCGAGTTTGTGCAACGACTAAAACAGTCCGTCGACGGAGAAGCGTGTCTGACAAAGGTTCCTACCAACATCCTAATGGAATCAAAACAAACATTACCATAAATATAAAACAAAGAACATAATGAAATCTATCATCCCCCCCAGTAAAACAAAAACAATACATTTGTTGTATAAGAATAAAAAATGGTTTGTGTCATTACAACAACAATCGTTGGATATTAAATGTTATCATATGATTCATAGGTGTGGCAAACAGGCCACATACAAATGTAACCTAAAAAACTGGGGAGGAGTGCGGCTGCTTGGGAACAGTAGTTTATCCTCCAAGTCCTCCAAGCAGAAAGTGACTCATCCCCAAGAGAGTCATTTTCACCGCTTTCGTTAGCCGATATTTGCAATTTGTGCCTACCTTAGCAGCCTCTGCAAGGTCAGGGCTGTACTCTGGGGCATTTTCTAAAGAGAATCATATCATTTCTGTCAGTATACTTGCCTAAAACTGTGTAGCCAATTCCCATCCAACTGTCACTCATCATCCGAGTGACAGGCTCCCTCCGAGAGCAGATTAAAAATAAGATTAACTATTGAGAGCCTGTAGCACAGGGATCAACAAATGGTGACCCGCGGGCTGAATCCGGTCCGCCAAACCATCCGATCTGCCCGGTGACTGGACTCCAATACTGGGGATCAAAAAGAAAATGTTTAAAGAAAGTCCCGACTCATAGGGGCCAAAAATGCATTCAGTTTTGTGATGAAATGGGAAAAATAGTGCATCAACCATAATCACCAAATAATAGGATGCCAATTCCTACAAGTTGATGCAATGAAGGGAAATATATTTGATGCAAAGTTCTCTCGGTTCTTTTGAATGTGATATGCAAATCCTCCCCCCTCCCTCCCTCACTCTTTTTTCAATGCTCCCTTCTCTTCCTTCCTTTTTTCTCCATCCTGACACTGATTAGAAGTGAAGAAACAAATGAAGCGATGCATTGCAGGGTGGCCAGCTTTCTTTGACAGAGGAAAGGCCATTCACTGAATTTCCAAGGGAAATGCGACATCACCTCTCATCGGTGCTGAAGGGCCGCTTGATGTGGACCTAATCTCATTTTGAGGATGAAGCGTGATGACGACACTAGTTGTTGTTGTTGTTGTGAGAGATCATGTGATTGTTGCTTTTCTTATTTAGTTCAGCCCTTTTCTCTACCTTTGTCACCTTTTAGGTCCCTTGTTTTCCTTCTCTTGGCACATGTGCATCTTTGTTTCAGTCTGTCACTCTCTCATTGGCCACTCCCCTTCATCCTTTATCTCCCACCTTGAGTCTAGCCCTCTAAATAATGACCTCCCTCACTGCCTCATTGTCCTCTCATTTATCTTCACCATGAGCAGGCAGCAAATTGTGTTTCTCAATGTACTAGCTCCTTTGAGTTTCTTTTGCACTGAAAAGCGTTTAAATCTTTTGCCAGGTACATGTTGTACTGTACAGCAGCGCATTAGGATGTCGCTGCCCTATTTTTACCACCACTATATCCACTTCATTGCTTTTTTTTTCCTCTTCCCCCCCCAGCAATTGGCTCCCAAGTCCAGTACTTGCCATGTCACATAACCAGAGCCACCATACGTTTGAATGGTCATAGCCCCAATAATGCATGCAGCTATTCATTGTAAACATATTTGTAATCTAAATTGTCTTGCACTTAACTAGCTTAATTGTCCACTTTTACAACCCCTCTGAGCAATAATACATCCCGAGCAAAGTGAATGCATAGCATTGTGTAAAAAGTCACCTTAAGGCAGAAAATGAGCACAAAAGAATACCCGATAATGTTGGAATTGATTCTGGCACCAAGAAGTCCATTAAATCAGCCTCTTTAAGCAATGAAACATGGTTGTGCCGAGCAGCTCGATAGCACACCGCATCAATATTGTCCCAAAGTTTGGCCATTCATCACAAGTTTTCTTCCAAGCCGGACGGATCCTTTGCCACAAAGTCCCTTGTCTCGTTCACATCGTGTGCTCTGCGCTAGCTTGCGTTTTCATCATGAAATACAGATGCATAAAAATGCTTCCACCGGAAAAGCCAATTGTAGGACATGCAAATATAATTGCTGAGTTTCCAACGATATGACGCAACATAAACATAAATATGTGTGGCTCATATGCGTGCATGAATTTGTACATTCATGAATAAAGATTTGCTTGGAGTGAAGCAGCTGCTCTGTTGCTAGATTGCTTTGTGGCTCCCTCTAATTAGAATGTATTGAGATGCCCCTGCTCCTTTGCAATTGGTCCCCCCCCAAGGTGATCCTTTTCACGGGGCCATCATCTTCTGGCTGGCTGCACCGGCAGCTTCAGTGAAATCTGCCGATGCTTTCTTACAATCCACAACCGAAAGGCTCAAGATGTTGATCTAAAAGTAAAAGTACAGTCCAACACTTCACTTTGAAATGTACGTACTTCCCAACCTCGCTACCGGAATGAACAGACTGCTGAACATCTGTTCACAAGAGCACTGCCCCTTTTTGGGAACGGTGCTCGGGGTGTCATACACACAGATGGACTTTTGCCGCCGGAGGGATTGCCCAGAGAAAAGAATGGAAGCTCAGAACGGGAACACGGCGAAAAACAAGTCACTGACAGAGTCGGTAGAACGTAGCCTCGGTTCGATGACTATTGCATCCAATCAACACAATCACAAGTTCTTCTGGCTTTGGTCTATAAATAATACTTGTCTGTGCGCGTGGCGTAGTGTGGTGTGGTAGCACTTCAATGCGTAAACGATTAGCTGCGTGTGAATGAAACGCAATCTAAATTTGGAACGTGGCCCTGTTGAGGATGGAAGTATTGAACATGAAGAATGGGAGATTTGAAAAAGATTTGACCAACTTGCATGTTTGCATCTTCATCTATATTAGGCCAATGCCCCACGGCCAATTCTAGGCATCAGAAAGAAAAACAATTGACAATCAATCGATAGGTTTATTCTTTTAGAAATCACATGCAGTACTAAAATGGCATTTGAGAGCTCTTTGAAGACGATCATTGTGAAAAGGCATTCTTTTTATTGATCCATCCAACCATTTTCAACATCGCTTGTCCTGTTCATGGTTGTGGCTATTTCTATTTTTAACATGTATTGTACACGTTTTCTCTTTTTCTTTTACAACTGTATATCGTACACCCAATCAAGTTGCTGGAGGCCTATATGGATATCAAATCATTCGTTTGCACATTTCTGTTTTAAAAAAAAAAAAAGGGCTATATCAAATGAATGCTTGAAGAGTAAAAGTGCCGTGTCAATTGAGTATCACAGAAAGGCAGAGGTAGCCGAGAAGTTGCGTCGGTGCAGAGGTCGAGCCACGCCGAGCCGAGCGTGTCCCCTCCCACTCCGCCAAGTCCCGTGCCATACCTCCCTGCAGCAGAGTCGCGCACAGTCCGCCCGTTGCTGTGCTGGTGCACGCACACACGCGGAAGCAGCTGACAAATCGGAGCTCCTTTTCAATCCATGAAGCCTCGAATGCATGCGTGCGTGCGTCCGTGCGTCCGTGCGTGTATGCGCCCACGGCCGGCTGCTGCTGCCGCCGCCGCCGCTGTCACTTGCCAACCGCAGATACACCTGGATGCAATCGGCGGGCGGACAGAAAGGAAAGGAAAGGAAAGGAAAGGACGCTCCCATCACGCACGGGAGAATGACACGCATCAGCTGAGCGCACAGTAAGGATGACCATTTTTAACTCGGAAAAAGATCAAGACATCAGCTTTTCTTTTCTTTTAACCCTTGACAACT
Organism: Syngnathus typhle; assembly: GCF_033458585.1. Classification (NCBI taxonomy): domain Eukaryota; kingdom Metazoa; phylum Chordata; class Actinopteri; order Syngnathiformes; family Syngnathidae; genus Syngnathus; species Syngnathus typhle. Next base: position 488,834 of record NC_083751.1, on the reverse strand, counting down.
TATATGAAGTTCATACGCCCTATATACGTATAGCAAGGATACTATTAATGGCAAAAACGAACATCAGTTTGCATTATTTGTAGAGTGTAGTTTAAAGGAGCGGTAGAAGCTATTTGAATAGATCCATGTCGCCTTGAAATGGTAACCGGTTTAAATTTGAGAAAATAATAACCACAAAATATTGGATTGCATTTCTTACTTTTCTTGAGCCCGGTGGCTAAAACATATCATAGCCTAACCTTTGCACCTGTGGGATGGCTCACAATTTTCATGCAAACTAGATGAGGCGGTCCTCAAATGCTGTACATATGCACTGAGGTGAGTTTCACTGCGTTATGGAAACTCTCGAAACCACAGACAGTGGAAGTTATTGTGATTGGAACAGGTCAATAATGTGCCCAGGCATGAACTCTGTGCCTGCCACTTTGTTCAGATACGTCAGGCACACAACTTATCTAGGAACAAAGTTCAATCATCTGAACTGTCTATGGAAAAAAAACAAAAAAGAAAAAAAACAAATAAAGCACCAAAACATAAAACTCTCCCCAGGCGTGGCCAAAGACGCACGTTTTAAATTTTGTTGTACATGTGTGACAATGACAATAAAGATCTATTCTATTCTATTCTATTCTATTCTATTCTATTCTATTCTATTCTATTCTATTCTATTCTATTCTATTCTATTCTATGAGAAAGCAGGTCAGACCGAAAACAGCATGCGCTAGTGAGTGTGAAGCGGCTGGCTGCTCTTTTTGGTGAGATAGGCAGAGTTTGGAGTTGGATGGTGCACATGCGCTAGGTCGCCGGTCATGACCCCATCATAAATGACCGTGATGTTTTCTTTATCTACATTGCTGCGCCTGTCCATTCGCCAATGTTTATTGCCGCTCTCAACTTTAGTGATATCTGTTGGCTTTAGTACTCGGTCATTTTAAGAGCAGTCGTAAAGCTGCTGTTGTCGTCGCCAACTCTTTTCTTCATCTCGGGAGAAACTCCAAATACCCTGGTCTGATTGGAGACCCAAAGCCCAGGATCTAGCAACGATGAAACAGACTTAGGCCCGCTATTGTTCTCTTTGCTTTACTGCGTCGTGTTGTGTTTCTTTGTTCTTTGTTGTCATGGCTGGCTTACACTGTGTCACGCTGTTAAATGATGTCATACTATTTACATAGCTGATGCGGATATTGCAGCAGAGACTGCAGTAGGACTCGAGTCGGATCAAGGTTTAGTGCTCGAGTGGACTGTGAATGGCTGGCGACCGGTTCAGGGTCGAGCCTGCCCACCCAAAAGACTGCTGGGATCGATCGGCTCCAGGATGAAGGAAAACTTAATGGAAACAAATGAAAGGTGTTTGGAAGTGGATATGAAGATGAGCTAAGTGACAGGAGGCAGAGATTGGAGGGGTGAGGATGAGATGGGCCATTCATTGAATTCTTCCTACGAGTTGACCAGACCATTGTGAAAGAATCAAACCTTGTGGCTGCCTTGCCTATGCATTGTGGTCGTTTAAAAAAAAACTAAAGTATCTAGTCTTTGCCTACCACAATGAAAACTCCAACAAGGACACCGAAGCTTTAGCACCGTCCGCAGTCCGGAGCTTCAAACATTTGTTACCCTTCCATACCCATCCAAGCTTTCCCTCCTCCTCTCTCTCTCTCTCTCTCTCTCTCTCTCTCTCTCTCTCTCTCTCTCTCCTGTGGCACTTGGCACCAGTGCCTATCACATAGACAGATGGAGCCAACCCTGACCCCTCGCCTCGCCTTGCCTCGCCTCGCCTCGCCTCGCCTGCAGAGATGCCAAGAGAATCAATGACTGACTAAAGGTAAAAAAGGGGAGACAGAAAGAGACGGGTGTGTTGCTTTGTCACCACGGCAAAACATCACCTGGTGGACTAGCCTTCACTTCAGCTCAACCCTATGATAAAAAAATACACGGAAAGAGATCCTCCCTCCTCTGTGTTTTCCCTTTAGCATGCATGATCTGGAACGCCAGCCAGGTATTGACGGCATTCTAAATATAGAGACAGCGTTTGACATCCCAAGATGGCCTTACATGCCCAAAACACATGTGTTCAAGTTCCATTTTTTTTTTACTATTGTCAATGGTGTTTTATTTCTGAAATTGCTGTGACTGTTTTTGTCTTCATGTTCAAAACGGTCATTCATTCGTTCACACCAACGTACGTATCTCTTAAAGGCGAGCAAATGGCTCCAAACGTGTAGAGTGTAGCTACCTCCCTTAGTCCCTCTGGATGTTTCTGCTAGCATTGTTGAACGGTATTTTGCTGAGCGATAATCTGATTAGCATATTGCCAGACAACCAATCTTGCAGGAACAAAGTATCAACAATAAAATGAGACACTAATGGCCAGTGGAATGAATTCAGGGCCAACATAAGAGAGGAGGGAATACCAGAGTCCCAAAGCTTCCCAGGTAATTGGAGTCCACTACGGTGTTTTTTTTTTTTTTTATGTATTTATTTTATACAGCCACAGCTCTTTTAGGTGACCTTGTAGGGCTAAGCACTACCAAGAGGCAGACAATGAACGATTGGGCTGCTTTATGTGTGAGGTTTCTCTTTTTCCATCCTAAAACTCCTGAAGTCATTTGCATAACAAAGGCAGCCTGTCATCAATTCTTTCCTTCTCGGCCGCTTCGAGGCACACTGGTTCACTTGCGGAATAGCATTTAGTCCACTCCAGTCCTACTATTTCTCCTCCGCAACCGTGACAGGATCCCACCTGACTCACTGTTGTGTTTTGATAGCGAGCGCCAAGCGATGCCACGCTCAGACCATCTGGGATGAATTAATGACCCAACATGAATGCACTAAAAAAGAAATGTTGTTATTAAGCACACCGTCCCGCTGGTTCCTATTCATTCTTATCTTTTGTTCCGATCGACCAAGTGCTGAAAATTGTTTGTAGGTTTGAATGTGAATAGTGCAGTTATGTTGGTCGAGCGTGGACTTTTGATACCGCTGAATTGGATTTTCCTCCACAGGATGTGACAAGAGTGAATCCTGTCAGCTTTTGTCGGGACGTGCGAGCGTGCTGACTTTGATCGAAAGCAAGCTGCTGGCAGCTTTTAAAGAGGAGCTGCTGACAGCCCTAACCTTCAGAATGCACGCTTAGACATATTTGGATGACAACAACAACACCATTAAATTGGCTGGCTAGAGTTGACATGACTGTACTGTGGGACTCATTTCTACGCCTTTTAAGGGAAGACATGGTTGGATATTGTTTTGAAACAGCTTAACGGAATGATTGGATGAAAACAGCAAGGAACAATTCATTTGAATGTCTACAGCAAAACTATGTATATGATGCCACTGTTGTGCCAAAAGTCAAGATTGGTCGGTGTTCAGAATCCCTTCAATGCTTACAAGGTTCAAATGTGTCAAAGCAGTCTGCCTTTTCTTCTTCCAGGTGATGTGGGCCTCCATTTGCAAATTGTATTCATGCAAGCACCAAGGTGAACGAGGATCCGGCTTTTCGGGACCTGAACGGACTGGATAAGTGCCGCCGCGGGCAAGACAATAATACACGGCCAAGTGCTTTTAGACATACATACATACATACACAGCATTGCCTCTTATTCCCATGGCAAAGCCTCTCAAGAGAGCCGGGGGGCCTCGAGGTTAACAGTCCCCCGGCTCAAAGCCCTGGACTTGCCTTTCCTAACTGCGTCAGCTGTCAGCGAAGGTGACGCGGCTTGAAAGGATTCTCAAGTGGATTCTTTATCCTCTGCGGCGGTGGCGGCGGCGGCGGCGGCCATATTCATCAGGCGTGGAGTGGCAGCAAGATGCCTGAACTGGACCATATGCCCCCCCTGAGGAGACCCGAAATGGGCCTCCACGGTCCCGCCGACCCGATTCAAATTCAGCACGGCATCCTGGAGGAACAAGTGGAGCTGTGGTGGTTCCGAGAACCCGGCAAGTCTCTGCTGTGCTATTCCATCGCCGTCTTTCTCATCGTGGGCTGCGGGCTGGGAGGCGTGGGCCTCCTCTCCACCACCACCAGCGTGTCCAGCGAATGGCGGCTGGGCGCCGGCACGGCCCTTTGCCTGCTGGCCTTGGGGGTTTTGCTCAAACAACTGCTCAGCTCGGCCGTGCAGGACATGAATTGCATCCGCAGCCGACGGCAGATCGACATGCTAAAAAGCGGAGGCTTGTCGGATTTCCTGGTGGTTTTGACGGCTGGGATGTCCCTGCTCATTTGCGGAGGGGTTCTACTACATCTGGCCCTAGTCAACCACATGCCCAAACCCGGACAAGCGCTCAACGATATGTACGTATCTGGCGTGGTGTTGCTGACTGGAGGAGGGGCCGCCGTGGCGGGCGTTGGAATTTACTCTCTGGCCGTCTTCCTGCTCGAGAGAACGCGACACGGACGAAGGTTTGTCGACACCGTTTTCAACATCTTCACCATCTCCGGACATATGGACCACCGGGCTCGCGGAGAAACGACCTCCAGTCTGGCTAATCTCATATGAAATGAAAGAGCACAGCAATGACTAAACTGACTGAAAAGGTCAACTATCACCAAACTGCGTCGTCTCCCGTTGTAGTTTGGGTACATACCTATGTATAACAAGTACAGAGCCGTGCAATGTGGCCTCGGAAAGATCAAATCAGCGCATTCGGCTAAGCTTCCAATGTTCATTGTGAGGAAAAATGTGATCGGTCAACAGTACAAGGCAAAACGACAGGCCGTGAGATGGAAACAAGCACATCCCCTGATTGCGTTAACATAATGGCATTAATGATTCATTTAGAATTGCACTGCTAAATGATTTGATATGTGCTACAATAAAAATCAAGAAGAAACAAGAGATGTTAATTCAGCAGCATGGGGCTCGAGTTGTCAGGCTAGCTGTCTGTCTCACACTTCTGACGTTTGAATAGCAACTCTGGCCTTCCTGTGTGTTTTCTCTGGCTACATCATTCTTTCTCTTGCATTCCAAAAAGATGCAGATTAGGTTGATTGAAGACACCAGCAAAAATGATGACTCAATTAAGACTTTGCAGTGCTCAACCCTAAATTCAGTAATTGCATCCATATAGTAGGAAAGGACGAGGCACTACAAATGGATTGAGCCACTCAAAGTTAAGATCAACACAGTTTGTAGCTCAAAGCAAACATTTCAAACAAAGCAACCATTTCAAAGCAACTAAGCATGAAGCAAACTTAGAAGCATGCATTGCCTACCAGTTGCGTGTGACCAGGAACTCTTTGGATTGCTTTTCTGTTCTTTTCTTTTCTTTGCTTGTCTTCTTTCACTCCGAGGCTTCCCCTTCTTTGCTTTGATAGTGGTCTGCAGGCAATATGGCCGTCCGTCCCTGGCATCTGACAGGAAGTTTGGTGAATTTTTTCCTGCCCTCTGCAGGCCTGGAGATAGACTCAAGCCATAAGCCAACTTTTGAAACCGTCCTTTTAAACCTCCATCCCTCCTTTGAAATCCAAACACTAGTTTAAAACCCTGATGTGAAAAGCTAACCCAATTTGAGTCTTTACTTTAAAAGCCTAAGTCAGGTTTCAAAATCCTACTTTGAAACTTGAACTCTAGTTTCATCCATTTTGAAAACTTAACTCTAGTTCAAAAGCACACTTTTCAATCAGGGTGCTGTGCCGTGCCGTGCCGTGGATGGCAAATGGGAATGATTCTTATATTAACATCGGAAAAATTGGAAGAATCAATTAATTTGCCACAGCTCTGGTATTGGATCTCATTAGATTGTTGGGGTTGGGTGAGGCCTTGCCAAAAGCCTTTGAAGCCATTTTAGTTTTTGTGTTATCAGTCTCTGCATATTCTGCTCCCACACAATGAAGTATTGTTATGCTGAGGACAAAAAAAAAAAGGAGGAGGTCCAGTGCACAAGGCGGTGGCTTGCAGGGGCTGGCACAGGTTAGCACCAAGCTCTTTTGTTACACACATAAGCACGCATGCACATACACCTGCATGCGCTCACACAACGGTCAAAAGTGGGCTTTGATCGTTTTGATTGGCCCGAGGCAAACAAAAATGTAAACAGACAAAGCAGACCCAAGCAGGCCTTTGCCTGAGCTACAGTGGTTCACGTCTCATTCAATGATGGTGTGAATGATCCACGTCACTATTTGAGTGACTAGCAAGCAGTCCAGGCCGGCCGTCCGGCCGTCCGGCTTCAGCCCGTTTCTACATTCAGCCTGTTGAAAGCTGCAAATGGATTTGGAGCACAAGGTTACGAGCTCTGCGGGGTGGTGCAATATTACCCTGCCTGACTGACTGCCTGCCTGACTGCCTGCCTGACTGCCTGCCTGCCTGCCTGCCTGCCTGCCTGCCTGCCTGCCTGCCTGCCTGCCTGCCTGCCTGCCTGCCTGCCTGCCTGCCTGCCTGCCTGCCTGCCTGCCTGCCTGCCTGCCTGCCTGCCTGCCTCCCTGCCTGCCTCCCTGCCTGCCTCCCTGCCTGCCTCCCTGCCTGCCTCCCTGCCTGCCTCCCTGCCTGCCTCCCTGCCTGCCTCCCTGCCTGCCTCCCTGCCTGCCTCCCTGCCTGCCTCCCTGCCTGCCTCCCTGCCTGCCTGCAAGCCACAGTCTCAGGCGATACAATCACTAATTAATCATTGACCTGCTGGCTGGTGTTAGGTTGACTTGACTGAGGATTATGTTCACAGTGCGAGCGAGGGCTGATGATAGTACAGCAACAATTTTCAAGGCAAGTCACATAAAATACAAGGGTTCTGCCTCGGAGAGTAAAAGAGCTTTAAGTACAAAAAAGTCGATTCATACTTTAAACACAATCGGATTAAAAAAGAAAAACAAAAAGCTAAAATGATGATGAAATACACGAGGCAAATGCTTGGTAATTTGTTCATCCACTATTGATCGAGTGCTGTTACTCACACAAACGACAGGTCTGAAAAAAGTACAAAAGAATGGAAATTCATACATTTAAAAGGGAACACGGTAAGGGGCTGGGACACATAGGGAGGAAGACACAGAGAGCCATTGGTCCGGCAGCACCGCCCTTTAGTTTGTCCGCAGCTGGTAATCTGCCAAGAGATGGAACAGCAAAGCATTAACACGGACGTAGCTCTTGTCCCCGTCATTACTCTTGCACATTCCATCACATCCTTTAAAAAGATTGATCGGCTGGCTCACTAAATCAAATACTCAATAACTACGCTCCTTAGGCAAAGGTGAAAAGAAAGACATTGATGCTGCCGATCTAACGAATCAAATAGAAAGTGAAGCAAGCAACTATTTGAGTTCTTACCTCCACTTTGCGTGATGTAGCGCACCCAAGGCAAGGCCTGGTAACCGCTCTTTTCTATAATCTTTAGGTAACGCACCTGGGGAGGTACGGAGCACAAAGCAAAAAAAGAAGTCAATTGAGCTCAAATAAAGGTCAAAGATATTGTTTACTAACATAGACTCCCACCTGAATGCCAGACACAGTAAAATAGGGGATCTCAAAGTTCACCAAGATCGGTCGTTTGGCGTCCAACTCATCGCTATCCACACTGGGTAGCCCAAAGTGTGCCCGCATCAGGTACTCCTTGCCACCCTTCAGTTTGTTGAAATGAAAATCGTTTAGGAGATGATTTTTTTTTTTTTTTTTTGAAGGCACGTCATGGATTTGAAAGAGAGAGTTGTGCACTAACAGGGAAAGATTTGATGCTCCACTGCACCACATTCTTCTCGGGCAACCACTTGGCAGTGCCTGTGCTGGTCTTGAACTTTGGTGAGTCGGCATCGCTGGGCACTGGCACCAAAATGGACACATTGTTGGCGGTTGACCTGCTCTTAAACTGACTACGAGCCTGCAAAGACCAACAAATGCCATTCCAAAAGGTTCAAGCGTGCAAAGCCCAAAGATGGTCTTTTTTTTGGAACAAGCCACGTGTCAATGCTTGCGCATCATCGGTCATTACCTTCACCTTGATCTCAACCCGGCTGTGGGAGAACTTCTCGATCACGCTCTCGATCCATATGAGCGGCTTCACCTGTCAGAGGGACAAGGTCAGAAGAACGAGTGGACAAGGTCAGAGGGCTGAGCGCAGACCTCCGCGGCGTCACAACACACTTTATCAAAGAGAAACCATGAGAGGGAAATGATAACGTGGACTCCAGAAATGTGTGCTCACCATTGTGTTGAGCCGGTAGGACATGAGCTCACTCTCGCCATCGGGAGGAATGAACGAAATGGTGCGGTCATTCTGGAAACGCGACAAACGGACGCACTGATGGAACTTGACATCCTCCAGTTCCACCGTTTTACTCTTGTCTCCTGAGACACACACACACAACACAAAGAGAAAAATGCTAAAACCGGACTTGTACAGCCAGCCAATCTGGAATTCATTATTATTGCTGCAAAATCTCCGAGTTGCAACACTTTTCAATCGATTCTCTCTCTCTCTCTGCTCCATGTAGCTGCCTGTAAGCCCCAAATGCATTGAGCATCCTGGCAAAGGTAAGAAGTAAAGGTCATTCGAGACGTGTTCTGTCACTGCTCGGAGCTTAGGGCCGATAACAAGAGCGTCAGAGACAAGTCTGTGCATGTGCAAGGGGAGAGCAGAAGACGTGACAGTGTCCCTTGCGGTTTGGATTTGTTACTCCTCTCGCTCACCCCGGCTCACCTTTTGAATACACAAAATAACCCGGAATCCGAAAACAAAGCTGCAAATATTTGACTAGAATAGGCTGTGTTCATTTGACAGCATACCTGCTCGTCCTGACCGTAAATCGCTCGAGTTAGATTGAGTCAAACAAAGCACAATTACATCGTCTGAAGAGTCAATATTCATATTCTTCTTCAGCTAAAACACATATTGGTATATATGTTGAGGCAAAATCTTGCAAAGACCTGCCATTAAAAAAAACTTACTTGATGTGAGTAATGTTGCCATTACCAACGTACTGATTTGACTTGTATACTGCAAGTGCAAGTATTATTTGTATTTCAACAAAACATGACTGCCTCCTGTCTTTGTGGCCCATGTCCAGAAGGGGGCGGTGTTAAGCAATGGATCAGGTACGTAAATAGGCTCTGCCACACGCTCAAGCCGTTTGAATTTTGCATCAAAATGCTGCTTGTTTGATCATTTTGCAATTAGCCTTTTAATTTGAAGGCCTCTTACTTACTGCCTGTGATTTCAAAAAGCACTTTGTCATTGAGGCCCAGTCTGAGTTCAGGCATCCCTGAAAGGAACACTTTCAGCTTAACGCAGCCTACGATCTCACTTCGAAGGACACTCCCGCTTGCGTTCACCTGGAAGAAAAACACTTCAGGAATTAGAAGTGACAACAAAACACCACAATCAGCCCCTCTGTGCGTCACTCATAACCAAGCAATCGAGGAGGAAAGCCCGTATCGCGTGGGACATTTTCACAACTTTGAATAAAAACATTTTCTTCCAAAAAGCGCCCTCACCAGTAGATTTACGGACTCAATGACATCCATAAAAACTTCATTCTTTCTGTACTTGATGCCCTCTGATCTCCAAGACACAGCATTGGTGACAGTGGCAGGAGGTCGCACAGCCCCAATCTCCAGTTTGTGACCCTGCTGGGTAATGTACCTAAAAGGTAGCAAAGAAAAACTACAACACTGCTTTCTAATCAGGCGGCAACCTGAAGTGTTACAACATTGCCATCAAACCATCACTCAGAGAGGCTAAAAGAGGATGACCCCCCCCAAAAAATATATATATCTACTGGAATCAGTGCAAATGATGACTACAAAATAACAATTGATTGTGCCCAGAAAATGAAGCCAAGAGCTAGTTGGGCAAACCTGAGATCAGAGATCTCGACATTCATCTCGAAGCTTGAAGTGAGTGCAAGAAATGGCTGGAGCAATGTCGAGGGAAAACAGTGCACTGTGAATTGACAGTAAGTCACGTGGTTGGCGCTGTGCTGTGGCCAAAACACTAAGTCTTCAGAAAAGGGAGAACACAAACAACCTTGTTAAGAGTGAAAAGACGGCCCGCTGGCTCGCTCGCTCGCTCAAGTGGCACAGTCACTGGCCTCTGTTCATTTTGGATAAAGCTCCATTATTTGCTGTGGCTTAAGTCATTAGTTTGATATTGGTTTCTTTGTTGAAGTGAAGGGATCCAAGTATTGAGCCTATTCTACGTGTAGTCAAATGCACAAACAAAGGCCGGATCCAAATGTGGCCTTTTTCCCCCCTCCCGAGATGACTAATAAAACATGCACAGGACGTAGCAACAAAGGCAAAAACGACACGCCTGAGCGGGAAAACAGCATTCACTCAACAATGAGCAAACAAACACTGAATAGACTTCGACAGAATAACACGAGACGGAGCTCAGGAGAAGAGAGCCGACACAAAAACGGAGGCTGGGCTTGGATAAGAACAGATTGGATCACGTCTCACTTCAGAATGTATATCTTCACACTCGCATAGTTCTGACAAAGTCATAGTACTTGGATTCAAATGAGGGCTTCTTACTCTTGAAGAATCTGGCTGTCAGTTGTTTGCGGGAAACCAAAATCCATGACTTCGTCCATCAGCTCGTAGACGGTCACAAAGTTGTCGCGAATGCTCTCCTCCTCCAGCTCTTTAAAGTACTCCTGCAACACCTAAACGCGAGCGTAAACAGACCTCATCTCCAACACGTGATAGAACGGGACAAAAATTCTTGGGGAAAATGTAAATCAATGAACACATTGTTGAAAAAGTACTTTTATCTCGCTGATGTCATCTGGGGAGTTTTCTTGAAACATTGATGACAGTATTGAGAGTGGTCATGAAATACACATGTAAATGCATTCAAAGAAAGCCCACTCGGTTGAATAATTCATTGCTTTTGATCAAGTCACCTAGCACGTGCATTGTTATCCAATGGGACGTCCAACTAAGTCATAGACGTACGTGCACCAGGACGAAAGGAACGACACTTGAATCGTATTTGCGTATCAAGAGCATGTGAACTCAAGTGCTGTATTAGGATGAAAAGATACAAACCTGCACCATCTTGTAAAGGAAGGAATAAAGCAGAGCAGCATTGGCATTCTTTTTGGTCATGGCCACCACTGAATGAAAGGACTGTTGAGAAATTGTTCGATGGATGGATTGGAAAGACACAATCAGAACAGTAGCAGATGAAAGCTGCGCGAAAGATGGTAGGTAGCAAACGAAAAGATGGCCTTCGAAAGCTGAAAATGAGGGCGGGCCAGATGCCGCCTGGGATCAAAACCCAAATGGAGGCAGGCGGCAAGGAAGACAGCAGCCTTCTCCTCAAAACTTGACACAATGTGCAAACTCCAAAGCAAGCACACATGTGAATTCTACAAGGATACGATAAAGGTTGTTATGTTTGATCCACAGAAAGTGCGAGGAGCCGTGGGTGATGAGCGGCGTGGTCTCGGCCTCATCTTCCCGCTTAATCAGGAAGGGCATGAAGTGGTCAATCTCGTTCATATCCATGTTTCCCATGTAGTTACGGCAGATCAAGACCTGAATGCAGAAAGGCAACGGAATATAGAAAGCACAATGCTGGCATGAAATATTTACAGCTTCTGCTTGAGGTAACACATCTGAGCACTCCACATTCAGGAGGTTTCACCAAAATCCCAGACGCATACCGATGGTTACGATTCTTTTTTCTGCAACCCAACTCACGACATTCAAACTTATGTGCGTGCGTGCGTTTGAGAATACAACGCAGTTGGACACAGTTGCTCATTCTCAACACGTCATGTCAAATGACAGAAGTGAAATTAAAATCAAGCTTTAAAAAAAAGAATTCATGTGAATATAGCAAGTGACCGTTCGTTCAGAGCGGTGACGCAATACTTGTTTGACAAAAGGGACACTTGATAGAAATAAAAGTTGCATGGCTGCACAAGAACAGCTTCCCTGTTTTGTTCGACCAGTTCGACAAGTTCTTTTTTTTTTTTCTTTCTCACTCTGACACGTCTGTCTTACGAGCAAAGAGAAATGTGGCATGTTTTGGGATGCACAAGTTAACGATATGTTGTTGAAGTTGCAGAAGCAGGTGTTTTGGATCACCTTGCAAACTTACCTTTCCCTTCAGGTCCAATATAAACAGCGCCGACGCCGACATCTCCTCGGGTTCTGCAATCGGGCTTCTCCTTCTTCTCCTTCTTCTTCTTAACGTGCCTTCAGTTCCAAGTGGGTCACTTGTGTGCAGCAATCCTTTTCGCTCCCATCATCTTTGTCCCTCCTCTTCTCTCCTCTCCTCTCCTCCAGTCAGTCAGCCAGTCAGCCACCCTGTGGTGCCCTCGTCGCTTTTGCCTCCTTTGCCGGCCGGCTCGAACTTGCTGCGCTTCCTGCTCAAGACTGTCAGCTGTCAAGCTCGAAAAGAAAGCAGTATTTCCGGGAGCTGTGCAGCAAATTTAGAGATGGCATTTTGAATGTTTAGAATCAGTCGTGACCTCATTTAGCGACACAGACTGCACTGCCGCTATAAAATGTGCATGTGTTTGGTGCACGCAAACTTCCCTCCCCTCAATGTTTGATTAATTTCAACTAGTCATGACTCCCACCCACCTCATGAGTCATGCTGACTGATTTAGCAGTGGCGTCACACTCGGTTCTACAGCAGGGGTCACCAAACTTTCAAAGTGAGGCAGAAATTAGTTCATTTGATTTTGCATTCGAAAAGATTCATATATTACATCAGAGAATTCGACCATTAGAGAATAAATGAAATGCTGTTACTTGCAATCATTTTCCACGGTGAAACAAAAAAGAGAAGAATGATCATTTGCCTGAGCACTGTTGTGATGCTTTGTCTTAGTCGTCATATTGCTATGCTTTTTAACACATGCATTAAATACACTTTTGTTGTTTACTGCATTTTTTTTGTCAACCGTACAGGGATACATAGTTTGTGCTCCAAGATAACTCAAGCAAGTGTGAAACCATGCAAAAATGGATTGCTTCCAATGCATTATTACAATTTCCTACAAAATGGATGGCTCTGATTTGAAATGATGAAAAACATTTCTTTTCTGAAATACTAAAATAAATAGGACATACTCCTCATGTATTTCATATCCCCAAAATGATTTCATAGATCTGCACAGCTGATTGACTCTTATTACCACTGTGTGTCCTTAAAACGAAAGCGCAAAGAAGTGCTTGATCATTTTTGAATCTTCAATTATTAACTCCTCAGTTGGTCATTCAAATGGGGAACACAGAGTTAAAAAAAAAAACAGGTAGTGGACATGGGGGTTCTCTTGAAAGCCAAATAACAAAAAAGTGCTTGATCATTTCTGAATCTTCAATTATCAATTACCCAATTGGTCATTCAAATGTGGAACACAGAGTTAGAAATAAAGGTTCAGGTGCTTGTGGAGCAAAGGAGAAGTCAGAGGCGCCCGCCTCCCTCTAAGTAATGGCAAATTGAATTTCATTCATGCCTTCGTCCATGTCATCCATGTTCTCTGCTGCTCTTTCAGCTCTCACTCTTTCGCTTGTCGGGATGTAGTTGTCCTCAATGAAGCCGTCGTCATCTTCAGCACCGGCAGGATGCCGAGGGTTCATTTCAGATTCTCCGTGCACGTCAAAGCCCACATCCGGACCTGCACACCGGCATGAGCAATTGTTTTTACGCGATGGCCTCTTATCATCCAAGTAGGTACATAAGTGCTTATGGCTTCAGACCAACCTGACTGCTCACATTGGCTAATGTCCGTCTCTCTTAACCTGGTGTGCCGATAGCTGGCCAGGTAGCGCCGAACCACTTGACACTTAGCCAAGAGAACCATGATTACAGACAGGGAGATGGCAGTGGCCAAAACGGCGACCAGGAACTCCCACCTGTGAGAATTGCTCTTCTTTGTGTCTGAGAAAGAAATTTAAAAAAATCACAGCTCAGCATCAATGATTAAGAAATTGAGCAGGTCACTTCATCTTTTATGATTTCCGCCTCGTTTGGATTTAAAATGACATTTAGCTGATTTCCTTACCGGTCGGAAGCGTCGTTGCCGTGGCTACTGTGCTTAGATTTGCAAATTCTTCCATTCTTTTTCTTGGCTTTGTTGGGGAGTGACTGAATTTGTAGCTTTTTGACCAAGACTTCCAGCTTTTAATTAAGGATGATAAAGGGTTTTGCCCGTGGATCTTCAATTGTTGGTCGCTTAATATAAATCCATCTGCACCTGACAGTTTTTCAACAGGTCAATTTTGCTTGATTGCAAAATGACTGCATCGTCTCCTGAGATGAGTTGTACGAGTGCTTTCTTGACCTGGAAGAATGTTGTAGCCACACAAGTCCACTGGAGGGAGGGCAAGGTTGACTCTTTCTTTAGTGTAGCTCCCCACATGCGTGTGGATTGTCCTCTTCTTCAGTCAGACTAAGGGAGAAAGGTTCAAGTCGCATCCATCATTTTTTTCAACCTGTTTACAATGGCGTTGTATGACAATGCCATTTTTGGGTGAATTATTTGTGGACTAAGTAAATATTATCCATATTTGATGACTCTGTCCCGCAAAGACCACAAACAAAAGCCCTAAATATCTTGTAATGTAATTGTGGAGACATTGCATCTCCAATCCAAATCTCCTAATTGATGTCGAGTTGCCTGGAGCTCCAGAAGGAGGAAGGCTAAGAGCCACAACAGGAAAGGTGTGTCGCAAACAGGAAACCTAGCCTCCTCAGGTCTTGCTGAGACAGAATACAGCAAAGCCGCCAGTACTGTACTGTCTAGAGTATCAACAATAAAAGGCTAATGTGTCAACAAGCCAGTCAGCATTGTCGTTTTGCTGATGGTTAACCATGTACTTATTTATTTTAATAGTTGCTTGAAACGTGACTGACAGACACATTGTGCAGGAAGTGAAGGAACAATAATCCCATTAGATATGAAGAAAAACGGAAATCAAGCAGACATGATGTGATGTCAAAGCTACTGTAAATCACAGCAGAAAACAAGATGCAATGGAGAAGCTTTCAGTACCTGATCATCAGTACGTATGGATAGCCGCCACTGCTTTGGTAGACTGACTTTTCACATTCACTCTGTGTGTTTGTTTGTAAAAGCCAGAAAGCTAGTGCAAAGGTTTAAGGAGGCGGGCCCTGCAGCTGCTTGCCTGTTAATGAGTAACTTGGGAACTAAGGTGTGCTTGCTACCTGGAGTTTGCCATCCCTTCAATTGAGGCAGTGCACCCGTTTGCACCAAAGCGGCCGCCAGCCCATGGCATAGACAAACGACCGTTCACAATCGCATCCAGGGACAATTTGGAGTGCTCACTGGACGCACATTTTAGGGATGCGGGAGGAAAAGAGAGCAGCCCCCCACGCTGGCCCAGGGGGGGGGGACGTGCAAACTCCACGCAGGAAAGCCGCAGCAGAAATTGAACCCTGCACCTCTCAACGGAGATGCGGAAGCTCGAACCAGTCCGTATTGTCATTTAACTTTTGCGATGTATTGCTTGGTCAATATTATTTCAACGGTGGCTTGTTTGACTTTCAGGTGGAGTGCGTGTGAGAGTGTCTTTTCTTTGGAGCTGGGGGAGGAGGAAAGCCATCCAATTTTGTGCACTTTAGTTGATTTAAGATGTACACCCTTTGGGGACAGAACAGACATTGGGAGGCTCCTGAAAGGAAAAAGCAGGTGACCCTGAAAACAATAGGGCCACTTCCTGGACACTGCTCTTTGTATCGTTGTCACTTTCTTTCTTTCCGTCTCGGTCACTCTTCCCTTTTCCTTCTGCGCGCTGTCCCGATATACTTCCACAATGCTTCTTGAGGCAGTTGGACTGCGACAAAATAAGAGAAGAAGAAAATCCATAATACCTGTCGCTATAACTTCTTCAAAAAGCCCGTGTGAGTGGCAGCAGGTCTATGTTTGACTGATGGTGTTCCTATCGCCACGAACAAGCAGATGCATGGATATCATTAGTGGTCCATCCAGAACCTATTTAGAAGGTACAAATAAAAGCATTAAAAAAAATCCTCAGATTCACTGAAATAAAAAACTCAAATATAAAAGTCAATTCTGCAGACAGAAGCCACATGGTCGAGAGCACATTTCAGGATCTTTTGCAGCAGGTGCGGGGGAGTGTGTGTTTGTGTGTGTGTACAGGGGCTTTCCATACTTGTGCTACCAAAGGATGTTTGCTATTTATCCACTCAAATAGTCGGTAGAGGTGCGAGGCCACGGTCGGATAGGACAGCTTTGCTTCGTCCTTTCAAGGAGGAAATGAGCGCACGTGGCAGGCACACTGTACACAACAATAGAGACAGAGGCAGACTTAGAACAAACAACTCACAGATTTACCATTCAATCTCACCATCTGTTTGAACTTTTCATTCATAAGGTGACAACTTCAAATTGTATGACATACATAGACACGCATCGCATATACACTCAAAAGGAACGCAACACCATAAGTATGGTTAAATCACGGTAGAATTGTTTCCCGTGAGAATAATTCATTGTCAATGAAAGTACGAGGAGTGAGTACCTCAATCAATTGTGCTCACTTGCACTAAAAAAGATGCAACATCTTGCCCATGCATGCACACACTGTCTTTGTGGAAACAAGAGCAAATGGCCTTGGTGTACACCAAAAAATAAGTTTCACACAGGAGCTGAGAGCCTCCACCCTGTATCTGCAGAAGTGCCATTATTACCTCTCCAGGCCTTTCCTGCCTGTAGGTTGACTCCTGCCCCTGTACTTCCTCTGCACACATATCAGCCTGGAGCAGCAGTCCCTTTTCCTGAGTCTGGCTCAAGGTCCCTGGACAAGCAACAATAGTTCATCCATCTCTCTCTCTCTCTCTCTCTCTCTGATATGTAGTCCAAATTCAGTTCTAATATAATAGCTGAGGTGCTCGTGAAAACATTGGCCACATCACTTGTTTCGCCTGCCTGCCTGTCTGCTGACTGTCTGGAAATGGAGGGGCCCTCTGGCCTCGCTCCAAAGGTTGACACCATGCTATTATGATTGGGATACAGTACAGCTAGCTACCTGTGAGGTTAGAAGAGGTGCAAAATCAACATCCGTCAACATCCGTCAACATCCGTCAACATCCGTCAACATCCCGGCACCACGGAGGCTTTGTTTGGCGCCAGAGAGGAAGCTCAGCCTATTTTGCATCTGCTGATGGACCCACATCGCCATTGACCACGGGAGACACGGCTTGGGGTTGCTGACCGCTGATGGATCAGCCTACCCAATTCCGACGTCTGTTTTCCTTCCTAGCGGAATGGAAGAATGGAAAATGACTTGAAAAGCAGAAGCACATCATACACATGCTTCAAAACAACAATGCCAAGAAGCAGAAATGTGAGCTAAAGAGCTAAACATATCTGTCCTTTGAGGAGATTTGCAATTTACTGCGAGTCCTCTAGCATTTTATGTTTCAAAACTAAAACGGCACAAATGATCATCAGCGTTAAAGAAAAGGAAAATGTTCCTGTGAGAAGTTGGACGAGAGAGAGAGAGCGGGAGAGAGAGAGAGAGAGAGAGAGAGAGAGCGAGAGAGCGAGAGAGCGAGAGAGCGAGAGAGAGAGAGAGAGAGAGAGAGAGAGAGGTGAGAACCGACAGAAGCATTGGGAGAACGTGCAACGAGAGAGAGCCTTCACTTTGACACTGAGAAAGATTGCTTTCAAAACAAGAGACTTATCAAGGCAAGCTTTAAGGGTTCTTTATCTTTTAGGGAAATCCCATTTAAGACTTTCAGGGCATTTGCAAATGCATACTTAGGCCCAGCCCTAAAAACATCACACACACACACACACTCCATTCAGGGGTCACGGAAGGTGCGAGCGACAGGCTTGCCCACAGGCTCTGCTCCACCACACAATGAGGGGAAATGGGAATTTAATACAAACTTTCTCACAAAGTCGCTTGGCGGAGTTGTTAGTCTCCCTCCAAGCTTTGCCATGGCCATGGCATTGATTAGAAGACACAAGGGGGTGGGGCTAACCATAACGGGTGGCAACCAAGCAGGGGAACGCAACATGACAATGAACAAAGTCTGCAAAGCAAAGCAAACAGACAAAGAACATGACAACATCAAAGGTTAAGTTGTCGTTGATTCCACTGAAGAACGCAATCCTTATTATCCCGGCAAAAACCGGGCTATGCACTCACACTTTGTTTTGATCAAAGCTATAAGCCAGCTAAGGCCGAAGAAACCCCAGTGAACTCCTGAAATGGAAAACAGGAAATCTCAAACAATAAGGAGTAGAGTCAACTCATAGTTGATTGTCTGAAGTGGCAAGGAAACGTAAAGAAAACACCAAATCAGTCTCACACTTGTTGCCGCCGAGTAAATGAGCAAAGCCGATGTTTCAAAGTGAACCTTTTACAGACAAAGTAGACACAACAATCATATTGTTCATTCTTTCCCGGCAACTCGGTCGGGCACGGGGAGTATGGACTCACTCTGCAGGAATTGGAACAAAGTCATTGAAGTGAAAGAACAACGATGTAACTTTTGGCAAAACATGATCCCAGCTGCAATATATCCCATGCTTGTTTTCAGTGTCTGTCTGCGCAAAGACAAACCTGCAACAGCAACTTGAAGATGCCACCTCAGCCAAATCCAAAATCAAATACCTTAGGTTAGGGCACCGTCTCTCTCTTCCAACACACCATTGACAAGCACAGCATACGGCTTGCAGGATTACACAAAACATGAGTACACTTGGAAGCGGTGAACAATGTTCTATTTTACTCATAGATTGTCCCTTTTCTCATCTACTTACACATTCAAATGCACTCTTCTCATAAACCTTATAATAATGATCAAGAGCTGGAGAAATGATTATTTGGAACGCTTTCAACTCCTATGAAAATGAGATGTGGAGCGCCAGGCGGCTGACTGTGACGCTCTTCCTTCCTTCCTTCCTTCCTTCCTTCCTTCCTCTCCTCTCCTCTCCCCTTCTCTCCTCTCCTCTCCTCTCCCATCCCATCCCACCCAGCGAGTGAAAACCGAGTCACACTCCCACTTCAATCTGTGTTTGCTTTCGATCTCTGCAGGAGCGCCGTCACTCAAGATTGTCTGGACATTATTTTGTTTTGGAATAGCTATGCGTAAAAAGGCGCACCGTTCGCCGTGACGCATGGCCGCTACTCTGGACGGAGACCACTGACGACCTTTCTCGAGAGGACTATTGTGTCACCTGTTGTGTACCAGGATTTTATACAGTATGAAGGTCGTGTGCCTATGGTTGTTGTGCATCATGGATCTATCAGGTGAGAATGGTTTTATTCCTAACTAACATGTTGTTTATGTCACAAGAAGAACATTTTAAGCCTCTTGGGAGAAAAGGAGCTCATCCATATTTCCTGGCATTGTTCTATGGCTCTGGCGCTTAAGGAATGTCCCATAAACAGATATTGCTTCGAGACTTGTCGCATTAGTGAACAACTCCAAGATATTTGGAGTCATTTCGTTCACTATATGCTTCAAATTTCGTCATGAAGTTTGGGAGAAGAATTTTGAGAGAGCGAGAGCGAGAGAGCGAGAGAGCGAGAGAGAGAGACAGGTGAGAACCAACAGAAGCATTGGGAGAACGTGCAACTCGTCACAACTCGACCTGCAAATTGTGAGGCAAAGGTTTGAGCCAGCCACTCCAGTCGCATGGATTCTTTTGCTCTTGCATTTGGGAAGCAATGGAAGAAATCCTAAATGTGTTGCTTTGGGCAGCCTTGCTTTAAGCATCAAGTGGTGTCTTCCAGGTGCCGTCATTGACTTAACAATGATATCCACCGCAGAGGTCATCCAAGTCAATCGCTTCTCCATCTCATGTATTAACGGCGAGCGCACCTCTGCCCACGTGGAACTGGACATCAAGAGGGACAACAAAATCCTCATATTCCCCAAGATGCCAAACTTCAAACTGCATAAGCCGAGGAACAAGAAAGTTGTGGCCAGAGACTTCCGAGATTTGGATAACGTGGGTATATTTTACTGTGAGTCGGCACAGGAAGTCCCGCCGCTGGAGACCGTCACAATGATCAACAACTTTGCCAGAGGTGCGCCCACATTCCGTCTTGTGACGATCGCCTCTTGATTTCAGTCTCATTGCGTGTCTGTGTTATCCTCAGCCAATTTCGTCCCAACCCACTTGACAATTACGGCCAACAGAGGAGAAACTGTTCACCTCAGCATGGTGCTGCTGAGCTCCCAAAAGAGGGATGTGACCTGGAAGTACAATGGTAAGCCAGCTTTTTTTTTTTTTTTTACTACACCTACACTTGGAAGAAGAAAAAAACATCCTGTTGCAGGATACGTCCATATCAATGCCAATGTACTTTGTGTAGGAAATTACTATTACATGACTCACTGGAACGACATGGTCAACCACACGGCGGTGTTGACGGTGGAAAATTCCGCTTTGGCCAATCAAGGCATCTACAGTGCCAGCTATGTGGGGGACAGTCCTCTTCAGGGTGCCTGGATGAGACTCATTGTCCGAGGTTTGGAATCCATCAAACAGAAAGATTTGAACACCTTGAGCATGGCACGTTGCAAGACTTTCATGGCAGGCGGATGCTCGTGCAAGACTCACTTTGCTCATGCATGGAACAGCCAGGCCACAAAACACTTTCACTGGCAGCCCACCTTCGTATCTTTGACGTCTGTCTCGCTGTCAGTTGAGAGCTGATTACTGGATGTTGGAGGGGAAAAAACATTTCATTGAATTCACACTGAAATACGTTAGTAATTATTTTAGATTTCACTACTGGAATGACGGTAAAGTTTCAAAATCTACTGTGTATTGCCTACAACACTTGGAACGTGACATTTAGGTCAAACTGGAGGAAAGGCGACGTCGAAAGAGGTGTAAAAATCACAGTGGGCTCGACTTTTTTATTATTCTTGAGAGACATTAGTCAGGCGGCGCCTCCACCGGCCATCTGTTCTTCAGGATTTGGCTTTTCTTGCTATTTCTCAATTCCCGTGTGCATTGTATGTCACAATTGGATTCAGTAACCAGCTCATAAATCTACGAGTCCAATACAATACTCTCGTTCATATCGTTAAGAGCCCAATCAGATGTGCTTGGACAAAATTGCATTTGGTCGTTTTGAATACATGAAATGAAGTTGAACTTTTCTTTGGTAGCTTGTCCCAATAAGAAATGGGGTCCTTACTGTGACAAGGACTGCCCCGACTGCCTCAATGGTGGAGTGTGTCATGATGTGGATGGAGACTGTATCTGCCCTCCTGGATTCATGGGAACACGCTGCGAGACAGGTTGGTACTCGTCAACGTCGAGCGAATACACAGTACTCAGACATGAAATCTTTTCAGAAAATCATGGTCGTGCACTGTATTTGTCCGATTGAAATGCTTAATACAATGCAGAACGTCTATTTGCATCGAGTCCTTCCTCCCAGACCGCACGAGCTGCACTTTTGGGCTTTTGCAATTTCGGTTCCGCCTGAGAATGAGATCAGCTTCCGCATGTGTTTGCCTGACAATCCAAGTTAGCACCTGTTTGTTGAATGGCCAGATCTTAATGAAATCAGGCCCTATGTTTGTTTTTTCCCCACCTCAAAATATGCACCCCAAATACTAGGTATACTGAAAGGTAACGTAATTTGGGTTTCTTTGTGTGTCTTGACATGTGAAGAGATTGACAATAAAGCTGACTTTGACTTTGGACCTCCTTTGAAAATAACAGCCCCAAATATTTGTGATTCTCTGATGGTTTGTAGCGTGCAGAGAAGGAATGTTTGGGCGAAACTGCCAAGAATCATGCAGCTCAGAGCTGGACTGCAAGGGCCTGCGCTTCTGCCTACCAGACCCTTACGGTTGTTCTTGCGCTAGCGGCTGGTTCGGGAACCGATGTGAGAAGGGTAAGCTCGCTCCTTGAACCATTCTTCCATCTCAAAGTATTGTGCGTCTTACACGGTATTGTCTTTTTCTTTTCTTGTCAGCCTGCCATCATGACATGTATGGCCCAGACTGCAGGCTGAGCTGTAGATGTCAGAATGGAGGCATGTGCAATCGCTTTAGCGGCTGTCAGTGTCCCACAGGATGGCGGGGACAAAACTGTGAAAAATCTGGTAAGTGGTAGTATTGATTATATATTGACTATATGATATAAAACATAAATGTTTTCTTTTTTTCATCATCATTTTTCTTTTTGTGAACAATGTTTCTTGTCTGTCACCAGACAGGGCCCCAGAGATCTTGGATCTGGACAGTAATTTGGAGTGGAACCTCAATTCAAGCCCAAAGATCTATTGTTCAGCTACAGGCAATCCGCTGCCCAGTCATAACAGCATTGAGCTACGAAAGCTGGACAGCACTGTGCTCAAGGTGACAACAGCCCACAAATGTTGTGGAACTTCTCATACCCTGAAATCTACCAAATTTCTCAACCACCACACAGCAAAAATGCTTCCACGGAGAGAATCACAGTTGTACCTCAGAACATTCGAGATGGTGCTGTTGTAATGAGTTACATGGAAACATTTTCTCTGATGAACATCATTTCATGTATTTGACTCTTAGGCATCCCACACCGTCATGGATTCAAATAAAAGTATCGCCATGTTTGAGATTCCACGACTGAGTGCTGAGCAAGGAGGCTTATGGGAGTGCAGGGTGTCGACCAACGGAGGCCAGGACTCACGCAAATTCAATCTTACCGTTAAAGGTCTGTCTGACGGCATTGCCATCACTAAAATAAAGAAGTGACGGCTCAGGTTTGATGTGGTTTTTGCTCAGAACCACCCGTTCCCACCACTGCTCCCATACTGCTGGAGAAAAGGAGCAAGCAGCTGGTCGTCATGCCCATGGACTGCCACAAAGGAGATGGGCCCGTTGTCTCCACCACGCTCCTCTACAAGCCTCTGGGAAATGAAGATTCTTGGTCCTCCATCATCGGTAAAGATATCCTTATCGAGTCGACTCGTTGGAAGCGGGAGTACAATGGTCGGTCCCCAAGCCAGTCATCACGTGCATTGTTTTTCCTTCCAGTGTACAGTGACAAAGAACCCATCACACTGATGAACCTGGAGCCTTCAACACGCTACCGTGTGCAGGTCCAGCTGACTCGCCCTGGCGCCGGAGGAGAAGGGGCTCCAGGGCCAGAAGCCATCATGGAGACCGATTGCCCGGGTAAGGCCAATCACACGGCGGCACTTTTGTTTCCATGGGCTACAAATGGATGACACTTGTTAGACTGGGGCATCCTATTAGACGTCCTTCAGAGAGCTTGCGAGGAAGGTCCAGGATAACCGTCGGCAATCGGATTCGACAAACAATTTTGGGGTGAGCGCTCAGCGTGCTATGTGTGGAGGAAAGCGGTGTTTGCTTAGCAACAACTTGGCTTGAGGACATTTTCCAATGGGCCGCCGTGCACTTTGGACATTAAGATCAGTAAAGAGTCTCTGCGGGAGTTTCTTGATTTTGTTTTGACTCTGGCATGCTGTGGTGTCTTCGGTTTGTGTCTCTTTAAGACCATTACGTTAACAAAAGTCATGCAGATCGGAATACGTCCATTCAAATGCTCTGCATCTCAGTGGACACTTTAGAGTAGGGCAAATGCAAAAAGCTTGTCAGATCCCTCCCTCAGTTAATCCTGTGCTCTCTGTCACTGCAGAGCCCACAGTTCAACCCGAGATTGACCTCAGCTTGGTGGAAGGTCGCAATGTCACTGTGCGATGGCGACTGGCCGCCGCCGCCAACAGCGGCCTTAATGGCGACACAGCCAGTGGCTTTTTAGTGCAGCTCTTCGGGCCGCCACCTCACAGGGAGAAACTCCTGGAAGAGACCACCCTGTTAAATGTTCTGTCCAAAAGGTTCTACAACATGGAGTATCAACAAGACTACACAGTGGTGGTGCGCCTTATCAACTGTGGCAGCCAGGGGCCTCCTTCCAAAGCCTACCACATCCGTATCAACAGCCAGGGTAACTAGCCGTTCAAATCAGCTTGGAAAGGAGCAAGCCATTCAATGAGCATGATGCATTGACTAAAACGATGGGAGAGAAGACTTCCTCAGATTCATGGCTGATGCTTGCTGGTTGTGAAGCCTGTTTGAGTTGAGGACAAGTTACTAAGTAGTCGGAGGATGCCCAATGTGTTTTCAGAGAGACGGAATGTGATGTACTGAATGTTCCTTATCGCTCTATTCAGATCATTTGCCATCCTGGTCATGTCGCCTTTCTTTCCATTTGTTATTCAAACTTTCAGTCCCAGTCAAATTGCGTTTTCTTTCGCCTCGTCCTCTTCGTGGTCAAATCAATGCGCTTGACGTGCTTTAATACTCAATCACTGTCCTGACGAGCGCCATCTGTTGTGGTTCCAGGCCCATCGGCCCCACGTAACGTCCAGGCCCTGTCCTTGTCCCCGTCGGCCGTCCAGTTGAGGTGGCAGCCCCCCGAGGACATCAACGGAGGCCTCACCAAATACGTCATTGAGTACCAGCCGCTGGCCCAGGGGAGCCCGCACCTTTGGGTGGACACGGATGACGGGAACAAGACCACCAAAGACGTGACGGCGCTCAACGGAAGCACTCTCTACCAGCTGAGAGTCAGGGCTTTTTCCAAGGTGCCGGGAGAGTGGAGCAACTTTGTTCAAGCCGCTACGCAAGGAGATGGTAAGTTGGACTCAAGAACCACTTTTGCCTATGAAACGTCTAAGCTTATGGCACAGTGCGGTTCCATGCCACAATACGACTTGAATAGTGATACTGGCAATACGTACCTCTCTCATGCATTGTGCTCTGCAAGAAATTCAGACACAGCAGCATTAGCAAAAGGCCCGACTTGTTCCAAAAGAAGTCGACAAATTGTAGCAAAACGTGTCAAGCTAACACCACTTGGAGATATTTGTCTGGACTGCATTTATGGACACTTTTGCAAGTAGTTGGACCACCCACAAAGGTTCCCGAGAGATCGACTCGGGATAATACATACCACAAGGTCCATTTACTATCTCCTCTGCCTAAAAGTCATCTGCTCCTCGTTTTTTCTCTTCTCCTCTTTCCTTGTATGTATTCTCTTTTCATCTGCCAAAAAAAAAAAGGGCTGGAAAGTTTAACACCGACCACCCAGGGTGTGTCTGGGAAACCTGCGGGGGACAACTACCAGCTGTTGGTGGCAGTGGTGGCCTCTGTTACAGTCACGTGTGTGACCATCTTGCTGGCACTGCTTGCGCTCTTCTTCATCCGCAAAAGTCTACTCAATCGTCGTCGCACGTTCACCTACCAGTCTGGATCGGTAAGCAACACATCATCTGGTACGCTTTGTTCATCCCCATGATAGGTTTGCATTTTTCCTGAAATGAGCTTTGCTGACATCAACAGGGTGAAGAGACAATTCTGCAGTTTAACTCTGGAACGCTGACCCTAACCCGAAGACCCAAGCCCATCCCGGAACCTCTTACGTATCCCATCCTGGAATGGGAAGACATTAAATTTGAGGACGTCATCGGCGAGGGCAACTTTGGACAGGTGTGCCAACTGGATCTTTTCTTGCCAAGTTGCACAAGTTGACTTGAAGTAACAAGAATGTTCCAACTAGGTGATCAAAGCCATGATCAAGAAGGATGGCAACAAGATGAGCGCAGCCATCAAAATGCTGAAAGGTGACAAAGCTGCACAGGCGGATGAAATATGCTTCTTCTGCTGACGTGAAGGTTGTTTTTGTGGCATCACCGTGTCTGCTTTTTCCTCCCCCTGCAGAATTTGCCTCGGAAAATGACCACCGAGACTTTGCAGGAGAACTGGAAGTGCTTTGTAAATTAGGCCAGCATCCCAACATCATCAACTTGATTGGAGCCTGTGAAAACAGAGGTGAGGGCCTGACACCGAGTGGACTTTTTTTGATAGCCTCTAACGCTAGCAATGTTTACCACTCCGTATGATAGGTGGGTTTACGTTTCATGGCAATCAATTGCAACCTATTAGAATGAGACTTCATCTGCACATGGAATCCACCCCAATTGAAAAATAACCACAGGTTTCTTGGCTCATGACGTCATCCGTCTATTTCTCTTATCGTCTAACGTTTCCTTGACCCCGTCGTGACTGAGCTGAGCATGAGGTATCGGTTTCCCTGCTTTGATTCTGACAGTGTTTGAAGAAATGTCAATTTCAGGAGTTTACACAACGCAGAGTAGCTTACATTTGGAAGGTCGTTGCAGAAGCAAATCAGCCTTCAGATGTAAACATTCAACATGTTCTCAAGTAGTCATTTGGCTCTTCTGAAGTTCTGTTTAGCACAGCAGAAGAAAAAATGGGCTGTTTTGGAGCTTCCTGTCTTGATTGGGATTTGTTTCTTCATTCAGCATGCCTCAAATGGCATACGACTGACTCTGCCGGAACGTTCGGGCCATCTTTCACAGACTGTGTCCAATTTGCCTGTGAATGAATGCGTTTGTTCACCTTGTCTACCCGCTATTTTCTGAGGAGAATCTTTTGACCTGCCCCAGGTTACCTGTACATTGCCATCGAATACGCGCCTTACGGCAACCTTCTCGACTTCTTAAGAAAGAGTCGCGTGTTGGAGACCGACCCCGCCTTTGCCAAGGAGCACGGCACAGCCTCGACGCTCACCTCCCAACAGTTACTGCAGTTTTCTGTGGATGTGGCCACAGGGATGCACTACCTCAGTGACAAACAGGTAAAACAGCCACACTGCCATTTTCATCGTCAGGCTGTTCAAACGGGCTCAGCTTCAGCAGTCGACCGAGAGCAGCTAAGAGCGGGTCTAAGTTGAGGCGCAGCTAGTGCACAGTTATGTGATTTGGATGGATTCCATCCAAGCGCAGGCAGACACGCACACACATACAATGTGTGTGGTGGTGGTGGTGGTTATCGTATTTCATTTCTAGGTGTGCCAACAGAATGACCAAAAGCAAGAAAACAGCGCTCATGCGCACAGTTGGCCTAGCGTTGGGAACCAAAGTATAGTCGCGAGTGTATCGCAATACTTGTATGCGCTTTGATTAGGCTTAAGGAGATCTCAATGTGGCAAAAGCCTGAATGAATTTGATGCTCATCATTCTGCTGTAATCACTTCTCCCGAACTTTTCAAATCAGTTCATTCACAGAGATTTGGCCGCCAGAAATGTTCTGGTTGGTGACAACCTTGTGGCAAAGATAGCTGACTTTGGTCTGTCCCGTGGTGAGGAGGTTTACGTGAAGAAGACAATGGTAAGTATCGGAGCCATCGATCAACTTTAAAGTTGTAGGAAAATGGCTATTTACTGGCAGCCGTGAAGATGATCATTGTCTTGAATTTCTTTGCGTCCTCTTGACATTGTGTTGCTCCCAGGGTCGGTTGCCCGTTCGCTGGATGGCCATTGAGTCTCTCAACTACAGTGTGTATACGACCAAAAGCGATGTGTGAGTAACAATTCGTTTCGGCAAAAAGACAGACCAATTTGACAGTGCTCGTGTTTCGGTACACAACTCGTATTTTCTTGGATGCACGGACATGTTTGTCAGAGACAACAAAGTACGGAAAGTTGGCACGGTAGCACCAAAAAGGACTTCTTTGACCCTCTTGTGAGCTTTCAACACTGCCTACCGTGGAAAAGGGCTGTCAAGACAAAACAACAAATCATCCATCCCCCTGCCTCCGGAGGGACCACAGTAGTGTGTGTTGCGTGTGATAAGCACAACCAGGAAGTCCCGAGTACAACTCAGCAGACGTTGGGCCGTCAACTGGAAACTATTTATATCCACGGAAAAAACGAGTTGGAAGAAGAGCAAGAGCTGCCCGAAGAGTCACAGCCATTTTGAAACATCGGCAGTGATCAAAGAAAGAAACAACCGAGACAAATATGGATTTCGAGGTGGAATGCCATCCAGTAGATACAATGAGAAGACGAAAAATGACAAGAATGCCAAGCCAATCCCATTTGACACTGTAGAATTGTACACTTGGAGTGGAATCATTTACACTCGTGTTGCGTTTTGCACCTGACACAACTTTGAACTCAGATCAGCTGCAATGTTCAAGAGTTGCTTGATCTTGTTTTCTCAGGTGGTCCTTTGGAATTCTCCTTTGGGAAATTGTAAGCCTAGGTAAGGAAACACAGCACCTCACTTGAACAATCGAATCAAATGAAACATTCAAATGACAGCCTGGGTGGTAAAGAGCTTTTTGGGCATGCGCGTTAGGTGGCACGCCATATTGCGGAATGACGTGTGCTGAGCTTTATGAAAAACTGCCACAAGGCTACAGGATGGAGAAGCCCAAGAATTGTGACGATGAAGTGTAAGTCATGTTTAATCTTTCGAGTCTGTTCTCGCTGGAGTCGACTTGAGTTGTGCCTCTCCCACCAGGTATGAGCTGATGAAACAGTGCTGGAGGGATCGGCCCTACGAAAGACCCCCTTTCTCCCAAGTCTCGGTGCAGCTGAACAGGATGCAAGAGGCCAGAAAGGTAAAGCTTCATTCAACTGCTCATGTTGCTGGAACACCAAGCCAGCAAAAGGGGAGCTGCCACCGAGTACGCCAGTTTTGATCGAGACTCCCTTTTTCCAGGCCTACGTCAACATGGCACTTTTCGAGAACTTTACTTACGCTGGAATAGACGCGACTGCGGAGGAGGCCTGACGACCAGCCCCCCCAGGCCCTGGCATGCCTCATCACCTCAAGAAGAAGCCCAAAAGATTGTCACCACGTTACTGCCGCCTCGCCGCTGCTCAGCGCAGAGACAGGAGAAGCAGACGCTCTCCCAAAAGCAGCCAGTTGTAGATGGAAGACTGCGAAAGGACTCTGCATCGGTATCCGACCGAGGCCGGAGCAGCTGTGGTGCGGAGCGTGGCCTCGGATGGAAGAAATCCCGAGCGAGCCATCGTCAAAGCTTTGGGCTTTTTCTTGTTGGAGATGTTCCACTTTTGACCGGGTGTCAAAGGTTCCGTTATGTGGCTTGCCGTTACACCACAGGGTCTGTGGGGTGCTCACGCTGGACCTGGTTTGCTCTCAAAGAAGCAGACAATCATTGCAGCGCTCAAATGTAGCACTTGACACCATTCACTGCCATGTCAACTACGTACTGTACAGTAGCACACGGTTACCGTCGTTTCTATAGACTGAATGTAATTGTAGTCAACACAAATGCACTCATGGCTGTGTTGGATGGCATGTTGCCAAACGCTCTGGTCATTTCTTTCTTCAACGGCAAACTGCAATATAGGTAGGTCACTGTTTGGAATCTTGCATACATGACACAAGTCAGCTTTTAGTTTTCGTTTGATCGCTTTGTGTAACACAATATACATACCTTTTCCCCTATACCAATTGTACGTCTTTTTGGAACGTTACGTACGTTACATAACTGGAATGAGATTATGCTTGAGTTCAAAGTTGAGCTGCTTTGTTTTTTACCTGTGAATACTCAGTAAAGTACCCTGCAATGTACGAGTTTATTTTTCACACTTTCTAAGGAGAGCGACTTATCTCCTCTGTTGCGTAAAGTTGATATGTCATTGAGGTTCCTTCCTCCATAAACAAACGACTACGTCGGAAGCGTCTGTCAAAAATGGCCTTCCTGATGACTTGCGCTAAGACCACCGCTCAACAATAACAAGCAAACAAGTCTCTCCTGTCAAACAAGTCCGAAACTAACGGATATGTAGATCATGTTGACAAAGCAACACGTGTCTTTATTGACATTTGATTTGAGCAAAGAAGTACATTATCATAAGCAGCATCATGTTCAGCAACACGCACTTCCTTGTCACATTAGATCAGCCCCCTAACCCTAACCACCACCCCCCCCACTAGCAGCACCCTCACTGAGTCCAAATAGCCTTGACATGACAACAAACACACACATGCATTTGCGTGTTTTGTCGTCGGGTGGCAGATAATGCAAGGTACCGCAATTCAACATGAAATTGAACAGCAGCAGGAAGATCCTCTTGAACCTTTGGCTACAGCTGCTCTGTATGCTCTGGATTGGTTGCAAGTATGTGGCTGGCCGGAATCTTTCACCACATGGTAAGAAAGAATATAAATCATAAATTGTGAAAAATATTGCAACTATTGTTCCTGATTGACTTTTATAATTTGGGGGGGTGCAGATATTTCCCTCCTGGAGGAGGAAGATGACCCAAAATGTTTCACAAGGACAGAAGAGGATTTCACCTGCTTCTTTCAGACTACCGACAACGGAACATTTGATCTGTTCTACAGAATTGGCCAGTATGTTCCATATGGGGATTGATTTGTTGAGCGATTACGTCTTTTCAAAGAACTGCTAGAATCGTGCGCACTTGCATCAATATGTAAATGTCTATTGAAAATGGCTTTTCCTAAATACCAGCAATGGCCAACAAACATATTTCCTTTCGAAAGGTTTGATCCCATTTTCATCATGAGGCTTGTTACTTGGCATGATACTTGCATTTGCTTAACCAGGCTGACCCACAGCACATTCTAGATCTACACGACAACTGTACAGCGTCAACGCTATCATATACTAATACAGCAATTGTGCATGTCATCGCCATCAAGGTCTGAGGAGAAAAGATGTGAATTGTTGACCCAGAGAACAAAAGAAGGAATGTTGCTGCACATCTGCTCATTTCCTTATTCGGATGTTGTCTCCTATGTGGATATCTACCTTCAAGTGGTGGAGCGCAACATCAACGCCACCACCACCACCACCACCACCAGACTCTACAGTCGCACGGTCAGCGTAGAAGACCACAGTAAGCCCAGCAAACGTTTCCTCCAGTGTACAGTGGCATGACTCCAATTGGAAGTCTTTGTGTCAACTCTTGGCTTTTCCCTGACGCTACTTGGCGTGTAGTTCTCTTGGATGCGCCCTTCAATGTCGCTTTACTCCATAATGGCAAACCTGGACAGCTGCAGCTTTCATGCCTCACAAATGTGCCCAAATACTGGGAGGGCAAAGTGCGCTATAGGATCCGATACACCTCCAAAGGGCTTGGACAAAGGACTAAAGAGGTAACGGTAAGTCTTTGGGAGAAGAGAAAAAATAAAATCAATATTGAACTATACAAGCGTGAGTCAAGTGTGAAATGACTCAACCGAGTAAATGTGATGTTTCCCAAAGTGTTTGCTGCGGCAGTGTTGCTTCCAAGTGGATTCATTTGCCTTTGCTAGCCAATCAGAGTGATCAATTGTCACCACCATTCTTTTATTTGCTCCCGCAGGGTCTTGATGACTCACTGATGTCTCTAATACCGGGAGAAGAGGTCCGAGTCGAGATTGCGGTCAAGTGCGGCAATATTCAGAGTGCGGGACACTGGAGTCGCTGGTCAGAGCCCGTGAGAGATGTGGTGCCGCAAAGTGCAGGTGCGTCTCTACAGTTACAGACAAAAAATGACCATCGTTTGGCTCCATCAGGTTTCACTTGCCCCAAATCCAGACGGGAACAAACCATATCCAAGAACCTTCATCTTCTCCATTGTAACCTGGATTAAATGCATCGACTTCCTTAAAACATAGCTGCCACAAGCAGATGCCTTAAGCTACAATGTTTTCATTCGGTGGTGCAATTATTCCAAAATAAGCCTCTTCTTTCTCTCTCTCTCTCTAGATGACGTTTCACTCAAGTGCCACACCTCTGATCTGCAAATGATTAGCTGCCAGTGGAACAGCAGCACATACAGCCAAGCAAATGGTTGCAAACTTTTCACAAAGATGCATCTCAGGTAGCCATTGGGATCCTGGAAAGCATTCAGTCAGTCAAAAGACGCCTATGAAAAGCCATCACGGATGGCCACTCTTCTTTTCTGACATGTGATGAAATAATGTTGCAGTGAGACTTTGGGCTGGACTAATTGGACAGAATGTGTGCCTGACCAAAACCTGACTGAGCAGTGCACTTTTCAGGGAGAGGAGTGGAAAAAAGTCAGAGTCAAAGTCAGCACTGCGGCATTTCCACTCAGCAGGACCTTTTACGCCCAAGAGTTCACATTGAGAAACATCCGTGAGTCCATTGAAATTGTCATTTCATTTCATTTGATTGACCTGTACGATTAGTATGTCGTATCGAGATCCTGGAATATAAAATGTTCTGTTCTGGACTCTTTAAGTAGCACCGAGATTGCAATAACACATTTCACTAGATCATGACAAGACTTTGTGTACCTTTTGGATTGGAGTCCAAACAGAGCCACCGGATCATCTGACAGGATTACTGGAGAAGGACAAGTTGTGCTTGAAGTGGGAAGCTCCTCTTATGACGCTCTCATCCCATCTGCAATATGAAGTTGGCTGGCAAATCAAAGAGAGCAAAGCATGGGTGGTAAGATGTCACGCTTTTTCAAAGCTGGCTGGGGTTCTTCACCTCAGCCATGGACACATGCCATCCATTTTCTATTGCCTTTCATTTCAATGTGGATGGCTTTGAAAACAGGATGAAGATTGAAATAGCACTCACAGATGTACCTCAAAAAAGAGAATGAATGAAATGTGGATGTTGTGCTTTCCCCAGAATGATCCATGCGACCACGGTGGAATTTTTGCTGTCGACACAGGAAATAATATGAAAGCTCTGCAGGGGGAAAAAATACAAATAAATATACATATATATCTCAGTGTATGCAAGAGAGGCAGGCATAAAAGTGAATATGAAATGTGGATGACTAAATGTTTCTTCAGGTGATTTCCCCCAAGGGCCCAGCAACTGGTACATGTCTGGAGGTCCCCCCAAGGATCCAGTACAGAGTGAAGGTTAGAGCTAAACCCAACGGATCCATTTACTCTGGTCAATGGAGCCAGTGGTCCCATGTTGTGAGTGGGACAACTCCTGCTGATATTGGTAAGCTGCTGCACTCCTCTTCCATATGAAAAGAACTCCGATTCAGACACCAATAACGTCCGTATCATTTTGACAGAGACTTTGCTTCTGACTTGCATCCCGCCCACACTGCTGGTCACTGCTGTGATCCTCATCTCTTTGGGTTTGACTTACTCCCGGTAAGATTGGACATTTTCCCATCCATGATGATATTCGGCCCTTAAATCATGATGTGGTTCCTAGCAAGCTCAAGCAATGGTTTTGGCCGCCGGTTCCGAACCTTGACAAAGTCCTTCAAGGCTTTGTGAAGGAGATCAACTTGCAGAAATGGGTAATTGGGCAATTGACTTGAATATTTTTCCTTTGTGGCACTGCATGCAATCTTCAGTCCTTTGTATACTCACTCACACTCCAGGATCCTCCAGTGACCGCAAAGCAATACTTTGAAGAAGGGACTTCTTCCATAGTGGAGGTCATGTCTCAGGATGAGCTCTCAGGATCGGGGCAGGAATCTACGCAGCTTCTGTCGCCGCCGCCGCAAGGCCGTCGCACCGGAGACCAGGAAGAGGGAAACCCTAGAACAGAACTGAAATTGTTTCCAGATTATGTGACACTGAACAGAGAGGGTGTCACCATTTGTTCAAGCACAAACAAGTATGTCTGTGAGCAGCAGCAGCAGCCTGGGGAGAGAAGAGGCCCAGGGGTGGAGGGAGTGCTTCTTCCAAAAACAACTCACACTTTCTGTGTCCCTGACAACCATTTCCTGAACCATTCCTACTTGCCTCTTTCTGATTTTGCATTGGAAGTCCAGGACAAGGACACTGCCCTCGGGGGCCCAGGAAATGTCTATACTAACTTACCTTGCAGCTACATTCCTGGCAATGCATCATAAGCCAAGCTGCGGCACGGTGGGCGACTGGTTCGCATGGCTGTCTTCCGGTGCAGATGTCGTGGGTTCCATTCCGGACCTTCTTGCTTGGAGTTTGCATGTTCTTCCCGTGCCTGCCTGCATGCCTGCATGGGTTCCCTCCACAAAGGATCAGACAGTGGTCCTGCTGTGTGATTGTTGGCCTTCTATGCGTGTGATTTTGTAGCCGCTAGAGGGAGCTCGCTGATTGCAAAACAACGGCTGATTTTGCTAAATACTGTAACGCTTATGGAAAAGGATTCAAACTATTTAGAAAGTGACATCAATCGGAGATGAAAATAAACTTTTGTAAATCAACGTACCAATACATGGTGCTTTTGAAGTGACTCATTGCATAGAGTTTTATATTAAAGGCAAACAAAATAGTTGGAGGGTTTTGAATATCAATTTGTTTGTTCTTTTATTAGTAGTAGTACATGATTACTATTAGTTGCCACTGATGCTGTTTTCGTCGTTTGCATTTAGTTTAACTATTAAAATGCGGACACACGGTTGAAATATTCAGTAAATTAATCTGACTGACCCATTATTAATGCCAACTAGTGCACTGCTCCCCTGACACATTTCTGCAGTTTGCATTTTATTGCCGCTAGATGGGGCAGTAGATTTACTGTCAATTGGATTCATTTCTTGGATTCATTTGGTGTCCTCAATATTGGTCGCCGCTGACAAACCAAACAAACAAATAAAATATGACATGACGTCAGCTTAGGGAGCAATAGGGAGCAACTGTATTAATAGTTCAGAAAGATCAGTTGAATGCTAAGTTTATTATGTAAATTAGAAGGAAGAGTATTTTCACTTCCTAAAATAGCAATGCCATACTACTCTCAAGCAAATGATGTGAGATTAACAGAGACAATCACAAGCAAGAATCAGCAGATGGTTAACCAGCGCAGTAAATTCAGTGAAACGAATCACCAAAGAAAAGACAATGGAAAAAAATCCACAGATGAACTGGTTATTACCTCATTGTGTACACCAATGGAAAGAAAGAGCAACAAGAAAAAGCCTTTGATTTGAATCAGTAGGGAATTTCAGACCAAAGAATGATCCAGGAGCATAAAAGTTGATGACCACTTGATGGAAGGAGAATCACGTTGGGAACATAAAGCCGTCTGAGTCAACAGCACAGAGAGGAAGATGAAGCTGAAGACTTTTCGAGTTAGTGTTTACTGGCGTCGCGAGCCTTTCCTCTGAACAGAACAAACCAAATTCTTTCCACGCTTCATCACTGCCTGCTTGCCCATCATCCGCAAGCAGCACCTCCTGATGTCATTTCCTCAGCTCGGTGCCGAGAGGCAGCACAGAGCAAACGGCTCGGCCTTTAACGTACAAAATCGCTTGCAAAGTGTCATTTACGAGAGCAAAGTTATCTCAGTTCTCCCTAATACTAACTGGATTTGAACATGAAGAAAGACTAGGATTAAAACAGTCGCACCTTCATCGAGGCTCGACTTCAACAACCTGAAAGACATTCTGTTAGGTACTCTTCGATTCATCAATAAATTGAAAGGAAGGTTCGTCGTGTAAATCAAGAGAATGGATCTGCCCATATTCTTCTCAACACTACATCTGCTTATCCAGTGAGTTTCTCCAACAGAGCCCGTGTTTAGTTGCTGGACTTCTTATTGATGAGCACGGAGCAGCATGTTAGCGCACCGTCCACTTTGACTTTCTCACTGTTGGACACAGGGAACAGCTTGTAGTCATTCAATTTGTCAAACACCTGTGGAGGGGAAAAAAAAGGATTCACAATATTTGGCCCCTGTCGGTCTTTTCATCTTCATCATTCGTATTATTATTATTATAACACCTTGGTTCATATTGGTATAAAAGCTCATTGCATTTACCTTAGCATTTCCGTCATTTCTCTCATATCCTGGTTGTCGTCCAGTTCTTTTATACTTGTCATTGTTTTGTTTTCTTGTTTTTATTTGCCATGTAGCACTTTGAGATTCCTCCGAATATAAAGTGCGTTATAAATATCATTTATTATTAGGTATTATTATTATCATTGTGGAGCAGGTAAAGAACAGCTGCAGGATGATGGTCCACCACTATGAATATCCAAAGCGATTTCGGGTCATTTCTTACTATGCCAGATGCTTCGTCTAGGCTTTGATACCAAAGCTGAAAGAATGCGATAGAAAAAGAGATTTTATGCTTTATGCAAGACGAATCCCGTCAGTTTATCTTCGGGGAGGAAAACTGACTCTCCGCCACGGGTCTCAATCCAAATACGCGCATTTTTCGGAATTCTTCCTTCTAAAAATAGCTGGCACAGCTGGACTTTTAACCACTGACTACATTTTGAGGTCCAAGTTCTGTACACGCAGACTGCAGGCTACTGGATTCAATTTCAGCAGATTCTTTTTTGGAATGAGAACCGCAGCGCTTAAAAGAACAAAACAAAAAGACCCAAAGACCTCCAAAGCCATCACACCAGCAAAATAACTCCAATTCATTCTTGCCGACAAGGTAAGTCATCCCGTGTAGGATTCCATTTTGAGAATATTTACAGCTAGCCCAATACAAACATTGCTGGAATTGGGACCAAAGCCTGTAGTTCGTTGGCTCGAGCTCCAATAATACTCTTGTTTTGCTGATTAGATTTCTTGCTATTGCTATTGCTATTGTTATTGTAGTGGTGACTCAAATCCCTTGACTGGATCATTCATTTGAAGAAAAGCATGCAAAAGTGTCTCCTGGTAATTATTGGGCAAAATATTACCTTGACACTTTCTGGATACTCCTCTGCTGTACAATGCAAAAGCACCTGTCCTTTATCGGGCAGGTTCATGTAGATGCAGTTGGCGGCCAGGTCGTCGGGCACCGTCAGTTTGTCGTAACGATGATCGCTCATTTGTTGCATGATCTAGGACAGACACAAACAGGAGATGAGCGCAGAGAAATCAGAGTCCACAGCAATTGTGGAGCTAGACCAGGAGCAGGCCACTTGGGCCCTCGACATCCGCTGTCCCGTCCCTTCCTCAATACAGCCCATTGGAATGATTCTGTAGAAGCTTGATCATGACAGACGACACAGGCCTGAATTCTAGGTCAGCATCACAGTGGTCTGCAAAAGCACTCGGAGGTCTGTGGGGGGAAAGTTGAGGGTGCTTAATGGCAAACACAGGAGCAGACATTCTTCTTCAGCACACGTCATATTATTTATGTCATCTAATGGTGCTGAAGGTGGGCTGGGAGGAGCACAAGTCAAGATGAGATGACTCCCATGATGCTGGGAGGAAGTGGAACTGAGGCAATTGATTGGAGAGAAAGCAGGTGTCTCATTTTTAACAGCAGACTGTCTCTGTGTGTGTGTGTGTGTGTTAGGATTTGTCTGATTATTTCCTAACGATCAAAGCAAAGAAGTGTGACTCATGGCTGCATTTCTACAAATGTGGCCACACACAAAGAGCTAGTGTGTTGTTTTTTGAAACATCCCACTCACTGCCAAGAAACATGAACAACATCCGCCTGTTTGTATGATATGTACATAGTAGTGAAGGTGAGCCTTGTACCTGCTCCTGTTGAATAAAACCCACGGGTTGACCGAGCTCTTCACAACTACAATTTAGCTATCATTAAAGAATGACATTGAAAAGGATTTTCACTTTAAGGATGGACAAGCGGTGACTACAGTTTGGGTGAGGCTCGGTGTGCAGGAAATGAAACTAAAGGTGATGTAATATCCTCAGACAGACTCCCAGGTAGCTCACTAGGGGGTAGGGTGGGGTAGGGAGGGCTAGGGAGGGCTAGGGAGAGGCTTATGCAACAACAGCAGCAGCGCAAAACGAAAACAATCTTCATGTGCGTGACCGCCCAAGCCGCCTCTCCCACACAGGGGGATTAGATGGGAGGCCAAATGTTGTCCACAGTCTTACTGCAGCACGTCTTTTGCTTGACATTTCACTTTATATACGTACGTATATCTTCTTTTGCTCTTTAGTCCGGAGGCACAACTCCAGTTGAGACCTTCACTGAGGAATCCACACTATAAACAACCTCCAGGGGAACCCCAAACATCATCCATTGGTGACCTCATGACGGAGTAGGGGGAGAGAGGGTGCTGCAGTCTCCGTCGCTATTTAGGGGAATGACTTCATTGTGGTGAAAGGGAAGGACGGAAGATGAAGTCCATCTGGTCAATGTGCATTCTTATTGGGAAAGCTAAACACATGCTTATGAAAATACTTACGTACACCAGTGTAAAACAACAAAGTATATATAAAGTATATATATATATATGAGCTCATCTTACTACAGTAAGTTTCATGAATAAAGCAATTTGAAAAATGATTCCTCATCCAAAGATAAAAGGAGGACAGCCCGATTGTCCTAACCCAACAGACTATTCCAACTTGTTGGAACTTTTGTTTTCGAGCGATGCATACCCAATAGTATTGCATGATGATCAATAAAGAGCTGTAAAACAGAAAGTGCTGCACGTGGCCCAGAATGATGGCCTTGTATCTTAAATAAGAATATTCGTGGGAAACTGCAGCCACTCCAATTCCAAGGAATTCAGTCTGATTCAGTAGACTAGCAATGATCACGGGATTCACATGAATCAGCCAAGGCAGATCAGATCTTAGTTGACAGCCATTTGTCACCTGTCCATAGAAGAAATAATAACATCCCATCCCGTCATCCCTTCCACTTCATCTGCGGTGTGCGCATTGCTTCATTTTTCTTCTGCTGCGGTAGCATTCAAGCTCTTTAAACGGACCTTAGCTATATCGGATTGCCCTAAACCTAAGCCGAGGTTGATGAGTGTGAATGTCCATTCAGTGGAGAGGAAAAGAACACATTCCAAGAGGTTGAGCCAAGAGGCTACCAAAGAATTCCAAAAGAAGCAACGCCTGCTGTGCCAGTCGAAGGACAATCGTTGGATTCTTCCCACGAGCAGGGTTGGCAAAATGACGCCCTTTCCGTCAACACATTACATACTTTGAGGCTTTTCTGAGCAGGTTCGCTGGAGCCGACGACAATGAGGCCCGGTCCCCCCATGCTGCAGAGGCTCTTCAGGTGGAGCTTTTCCATCACGGGCACAGTGGACACGGCGTAATCCTACAAACGGAGAGAGGAACCGTTGGATTTTCATTTCTGCAAGTTCCCCTACGGAAATCGGAACTTTGGCACATAGTAGTTTACTTTGGACATTGTAACAATGTGATAAATCTTGGTCATTTGCCTTTATGAGGAACATTCTTTGCTTTTGTGGGATGAGCAGCAGCGTTGGAGTATGTGGCTTGTGGCCAACAACCGTTTGCCAATGACAAAAGAATTTGCTCACTTACGTCCATGACTTGATCTCACCTTAAAGGCATCAGCCAGGATCTCGGCTCCTCTTTGATTGGTCCGTTTGGAAAGGCCAACAAAGAACTCTCGACCTGCAGAGGCGAACAGAAAATGATCAGGAAGGCAAAAAAAAAAGAAAACAAAACATGACTTTGACCCAGTGCGCACAGCAAATTCCATCAAGGCCATCAAACACCTCTGAGATGATCTAAAGCAGACAGAGCGCGTCATCCAAGTCTTGTCCATCAACCTCAGAAATACTTTTGTGGACAAAAGTGGTAGGAAGCCTAGGTGCAAATGGCCAAGCAGCTTCATATGGTCTGGCATTTTTCATTTCTGTGGCTATAATGGCATTGGGACAATCATTTACTGCAAATGACATCTCACAAATAGACATCTGAGAGAGAGAGAGAGAGAGAGAGAGAGAGAGAAAAAAACACCAAAAGGGTGCTTGGAACTCCAATTGCTGAACACTGCAGTCAGCAGAGAAAAAGGCGGCCAACACGGCAGAGGACAAAAAGAGTCCGGATGGCTGTTCATTTATCCTGCTGACTCTTGATTTGTTATTAGCTGGGGCCATGCCAATGAAGCTTTTGGAAGCATGCCATGTGTTGTCTAGAAATCAAATCAAGTGCGTTTGCTTGCTTGCTTGCTAGTGGTCAAGATACTATTGACCCACATTTTAACTGCCGAATCTAATTTCGCAAAATACGCTTGCTTCATCGGTGCAACTAAAGGTCGACATCGAATCGAATCCACGCTGATCCGATTTGACGATGCGGCGTGCTACGTCATGTTTTCACCGCAGATTATGTTCAGAGGGAATTTTGCTCAGTGTG
The DNA here is from genome assembly GCF_033458585.1 of Syngnathus typhle. NCBI lineage: Eukaryota > Metazoa > Chordata > Actinopteri > Syngnathiformes > Syngnathidae > Syngnathus > Syngnathus typhle. Next base: position 449,074 of record NC_083751.1, on the reverse strand, counting down.
CCGAGGCACAGGGTCACCGTGGTGACGTCCCGCTGTGGAATGTCTCTGAGAAGACTCCAAACATCAGACCCACGATAGTCTGTTGGCCAACGGTGGCCCATATGATTGCCGTTTACCTGTGAAGAGAACGTCTCCTCCATCCAATGTAGCACTCTCATCAGTCATTTCCACAATGTTCAGATTGAGATCCTTCAGGGCACCTTTCATCGCCTCTGTCTGGATAAACAAGGACACAAGTCAAATGACATCGAAATGAGCTAGTGCTATCTATCAAGAACTAAGAAATGGAAGCGTGATCTGTAAAACACTCCTTGTTATCTTCACAGTGAACGGTATACAGTTTAGCCAAGAATGCATCAACAGGATGAAGCAAATAATTCCCAAGCTCTTGCTGGATTACTTGACAGCATGTGGCTTCCTGTGTGTGAGGCCAAGTGCAATGAAAGGAATTCTTTTTTTGCAATGACATCATTGTAACGAGCCATGAAATGATGTCATTTTCGGAGTAGGGTTGAAAAGTGTTGATTCCAGATTGATTCAAATGGATTAGCCTGCCCTACGGCTGGCTCCTGCTCACCCTTTTTCTTTCTCTTCAGCATTTGAAGGAACAGCGATGGACATGATGCTACATTTTCAAACGCATTCCTGAGACGGAGTACGCGAAAAGTCACTTTAGCCATTTTGCCCTCTACGTGAACTCCGAGCTTCTTCGGGTCTTTGTTTGGCTGCTCCATGGTTGATTTGCTGGAGTGTGATTTTACCGTCCTGATTCGGGGTCGTACAGGAGTAGTTTCCAAGGCAGCCATGTTAGTGAGAGAGAGCATCAGTGTTTCCACAAGCTCTATCTCATTATGACCTCAGCCTGTTCATTGTGCTTCTTGGCTGACACAATGCTTCTGCTTCCACTTATTTATGCAAGGCCAAAGCATGAGGTCAGACAGGTAGAGTGCCATGCACTTTCCAAATAAGCATAGAAAAGCACAAGTGAATGTGCACATGTTTCCACCTCATTACAGAATCATACATTTTAGGAAGGAAAGCCATCCCAACAGTTGCTCTCGCATTCATTTCCTGCTTTCCGGTGAATAGGCCATCCGGATTTTCCTCGAAATTAAACGGGTATGCAAGAGTGGCTCCCTTTCACATACGCTGGCAGGCCAGCCATTTATCACTATGTGAAGCCAAACTGTATCTGCACAGTGTGCGTTGACATTTGACTCTTCACACGGGCCTTGAAATTGAACACATTTCGTACCAAAACAAAATAGGCCAGTTATCTCTCTCTCTCTCAATGTGAGCAAAAACCAATCGCTCCCTTCCTGAGTGCCGCCCCTTTGTAAAAGCATTCGGTCTCTCTCTCTCTCTTTCTTTCTTAGAGCTTGGCGAGGCAACACAAGGTTACCCTGCACCCTGCTTGAAATAGAAAAGGCCTTTCTTGGCCTTTGAAAATCCATTCCTGGTCCACATTCCTCCAACTAAAACCTTTGATTTGGCCTTTTCTACGTATATGTTCTTGTTACCCCCTAAAAAGACATTCCATGCATTTGGTAGGGAACAACAGCATTCCCAAGAGGTCAACGATTTTTTTCCGCAGCAGGTTTGCGCTCGAGTCTTTGTGTAAGCTTTCATGAAAGTGATAAGATTGTAATGCTACCTTAGCGATTCAAAACAGGATGATTTGGATGGCCAGAAAAGTGCCCCCTCTTCATAATTGTATCGTCCTACTCGACATTGAATGCAGAACTGTAGGCTGAGTTCGCATGTTTTGCCCAGTTTGAGACCGGAGAGGAAAAGTACCCTGTCAAGTTTGTAATGCCAACCAGTGGCATGCAAAACAGACCCTGGATGGCCTGCCCTTGCCTAATTCCAAAGAATCCTGGGTATATGTAGGAACATACCTGTGGTTACCCAAGCCACGACACGACACGACGCGACACGCTCCCATCATCCCACCTTTCGGAACAGGATTACATAAATGTTGGAAAGTAGGTCAATCCCAAGCCATGCGCAGGACCCTGGCACCACAGCCACCACAACCATTTGGCAGCCTGCCTCCAGTAAAGGAGCTATTTAGAATGAAGGTGATACCGAGAGGAAGCTGAAGCAACATTGCGATAGGTGTGTGTGCAGTGTCACTACCCATGCGAGCGAGCTGTGGAAAAGCAAAAGGGCGCTGTTACTGTCACATCTGCCAGGGAGGGTTTTTAGAAGCACATACGTATGCTCATGTTAGAGGACTAAATGAATGGAAAGTGCCTGACAAGTGTCACAAGAAGTTATTTTCCCCATAAGCGCTCAGGCTTTCCGAACGCTGCGGTTAACCGATGCTTATTAGCCTTACGGAATCAAAACTTGGCACCCTCCCTCCTGGCATGTCCCAGAGACGATTCAATTGAGACTCTGAAAAGGAATTCCCGTTGTGTTAGTTTTACATCTGCCAGTTGAGGCCTTTCAAAAGCAAAGCAAAAATAAGTCACCCAAAGCTCCCACATCATATTAAAGTGCTTTGTTTCAACATTGCTCAAGTCCACTGTGTGTGTGTGTGTGTGTGTGTGTGTGCGTGTGTGCTGCAGGAGAGTCAGGAGAGAATGTCTAAGCAAACATACTCGTGGTTGGAAAAATGGCATCTGGGAGCATGACCTACCGCGTGCAAAGGAAAAAATGTCTCTTGATGTGTTCGCAATTCCCGAAAGGAAGGACGGCATTTGACACAGAGATGCCGTGTCAAGATTGAAGCTTAACTTCAGGGCTTCCTTCTTTCCCCTTTTGATCATTTGCCTCCCACACAGGGATTCCCTTTGGTGTATGATGCTCTAAGAAAGAGGAGCCTAATATGTTGCGAAGAGAGACAGGAACTCCAGTCAAGTCAGACAATGGCCACCTCGCTGCATACGAGAGGCACTGGCGACCAAACTCACTTGTTGCATGCATAGGCAGTAACAAGTACACCTTTCAAAGCATCCTGTGCCAAGATTGAAGAAAAGCTCTTGATGCCTTTTCATATCTGCATCGTTGCTCAAATGCTCCGGAGGTCGAACCCCTTTGCTTTATTCAGACAACTAAGAACAGCCTGGACCCTGAAGTGCGTTCCGCAGAAAAAGCAAAGCCATCGCACCACATGGTTCCGCCCACCTTTTTAAAAGAATGTGATGGACGGATGGATGGGGCCCAAAGTGGGAAAAAAAGCACGAGGGTTTGCCTGGCAAAGACGAGACCAACTGCCTATTATGAGGGATTTCCCAAAACAGCCCTGTAATGTGAGCTGAAAGCAAGGGTCTCAAGTGGAAAACCAAGAAAAGGACGATATGTTCTCATCTTGAAAGGCGGGAGAAGAAAGAAAAAAAACAACAACAACGGGCCAACGGTAAGCCAGGACAGACGTGTTACTTGTGTCTAAAGGTCACCATCCTGCCCACTGACCATTTTCTTCCATTGACCAAACTGTGAATGTGACTGTGCTTGCTTGCTTGCTCGCTCGCTCGCTCGCTGTCCCTTCCACCCGCTGCTGTTATTCACTCCATTAAATCCTATTGCGAGTTGGGCTGAATTCAGGCACATGTCACGACTCCACTCAACAGAAGCCAATTAGCAGAATCAAGTCCACAAGTGGAGAATTTGCTGCTCGTGGACACCATGTATTTTCCTTCAACTTGTGATAACTTTACCAGTACTTAGTCCTTTCCAACTTTTGTCTTTGAAGCTCCGAATGGAAGCCATATGCGTGTCTGCGATGGCCTCTTGCACCGTGCACGGCTGCCGAGCGGGCCCACAAGGCCACGGAACACCCCTGAGCTTCGCCTCAATAACATGAGCGCTGCTGCTGCTGCTGCAGCGAAAGCAGACAGACTGTAATGGAAACAGCCCGCTTTCCAGACACTTGAGGGAATAGCAAACCTCTCTGCCTGATCCCTATAAAAGACACAAGAACTAAAGACGACCAAGTCTGGTCTCCCACCCACCCACTCAGTTAGTCTGGACAAGCGAGCCGACGTCTGGGCATTCAAAAAGAACGGGTTGGCTGGGCCGGCTTCGAAAGTGATTTGAAAAGATCAAAGCCTTGTTTTGGATTCCATCCCATTGTCCTTGATTATTTTCGAATCAAGCCCTTCAAGCGGCTTTTCGCTTTCTTTGGTCGTTGACTGACGGACCTTGTAAGGAATGTTGCCGTGATTAAACACATTTGTGTAACTGTCAGGAGTGGGGAATGATAAGCACTGAGAAAGGCTGCTGATTAGCCTGTCTCTTTTTAATCCCGCTTGTTTACACTCTGCAAACTACACACAGCACCCGATTACATAAGCAGAGATCAGTCAACAGTCTTTCCAAATATGAAGGAATTTAGGACACATGAAACTTGCACGGATCATTTTTCGTCTCACATTCCAATTTCTCAATAGGTTCGAAGTTACCCGTTTGTGGGAAAAGGAAAATGCTCGTCAAAAGTGGCCAATGGGTGCAATTACGCTTGTTTCCATTTGACAAAATGCAGACGTTGCTGAGGGGGGAAAAAAAAATGCATCTCTTTTCTGAAGGGCTCAACTCGTTTGAGCTGGTCGCATGCACGGATTGACATTTTGGAGCATGTGCTTGATTTGTGATGTCATTCACCTCAGATGGCTATTTCAAACAAAGTGGAGTCATCAACTTGAAGACCCCTAAACGGGTAAGATAAAGAGCTATGTAGTAGGTGCTGAGTAATAGTCATACATTTGGCACCAATGAAAAGAATCTGTTGTGGCTTGTCCCAGAATGACATCCCCGCAAGGCAGCACAAGCCGTCTTTCACTTCAGCTCTCATTCCAACCTTGCTCTTTTCAATCTGATAACATATACGTCGTGATGCTCAAAGCTCTTAAAGCTCAGCATTCCTAACATTCTCAGGATTCTGGATGGTGGTGTGACCTCATGGGTAGGAAAATATCCCCCGGCGTTGTTGCCTTTGCTTTGACATGGAAACTTAAGCTCGCAAAGAACCAATGACTATGTGCAAACTTGACTGCGGCTGGCCGCTCTACTTGCGAGTGAAAACAACAAGTGCGAGAATGTTTTCGCTCCACTGTGCCGATGGCTCCAGCGTGCAAATTCCAGATCCAAGTGTCGGGAAATATACGTACGCTCGGTGAGCGTCTCGCCCGAGTCAAATGTTTTTACGTACGTACATGCTCGCACATTCTGCACCAAATGAGTCCAAACAGATTCCAACTTCCGGCACAACGAACTTGATAACCAAGCCCAAGAATTGACAGAAAGATGCCACTCCGCCCGCTGGACGCATTTTCATCATGCAGCAAAGAGAATGAGCTCGGCCAAAGCGACAAATAAGTTGGGTCAAGAAGTGAAAGGTTACGTATAGAGCAGATCAAACCGGAAAAGACAAAGCCCTCTTGATGATAAGAGGATGGGAAGCTATACCAATGGAAAAGCATTTCATTCCGCTATAAAAATAAAAGGAACCGGCCTCACTGTTCCCATACAACAGGTACAACATTGAGGCCGGTGTCTATTTCTCATAATGATTAACACTGATCTTCTTTCTACACGCATACTGTACCATACATTGAATTTGTCATTGTCAAGAGATTGAAAGAAAGAAAAAGTAGGTTCAGAATATTGGATCTGGCTGGCTGGCTGAGTGGCTGGTATAAATGCCAATGTGTGTCACAGTCCTCAGCATGGAAAGCAATTATATGGCTCTTCGCTTTACGGAATGTTCTTAGCGATCCATTACGTTTGGTAATCAAGCACTTTCCGTAGGCGCGCGTGTGTGTGTGTGTGTGTTTATTGTGGGAGAATTGGCGATGTACGCCTCTCACTGGAGCACATCATTACTGGGCGGTGATGAAAAGAGGAGATTGAGTGCTCGTTTCTACAGGGCTTTATTGAATGACCGAGGGTGGACACCATTAACTACATAGCGAGGAGCTCAACACGTGCTTATCAAACGACAACGTTCAAATGATTAGCTATGGGATTGGACGTATTTTCAGCAATGCACAAAGGTTTACCTTAATACCAAGAAATTGAAAACAATGAACGTGCCAAACTATTTCCCCAAACCAAGGTGGAAAAAGATGCAAGCACAGATGCCATTCCATCAGCGTGAAAGTTATAAAAACAAACTGGAGGATGCATGACTGATGTTTTCCCCAGTCGCAAATAAAAGTTTGGATTTGAAACGCCAATCAATGAGTTCTGCGCATTGGTGCAAATTGTGAAGTAGCAAGTTTGGAGCTTGTGTGAATATTTTGCAGAGGTGATGAGACTTGACGATGGTGGCGAGATGGCAAAATCAGAGGTGGATCAGGAACGCTAAAGTCAGATTAAAAGAAAGCTTCTCATTCCATTCCATTCCACTGGTCCATGCCAGAAAGACAAACACACACACACACACACAGTGAAGCTCCTCTCCTGGTGGTAGGTCTGGTCTGGAACATTTTTCTCATTCTTGTTGCCTCCGCACTGTGCTCGTGCTGTATACACTCCTTTGCTTTTGATGACAGACACTCTTTTGGGGCTAAAAACAAAGCAAAAACTGTCGCCTCTATGGCCGCCGCCTTGGTTTACACTGAAGTCAAGATACTACCATCCTTATTTATGTTTGCCACATCTTCCATTTGTCAATAAATCCTCTTGTGCTAATAGGAGATGAATTAGGTGTTGAAGATGAGCAAGAAATCATCAGCGATCTAACTATCTATCTATAGATAGATATAGATATGACAAAGCTTTGCTCCAACTTAACAGACACAGCGCATTGCCAGCTCCATCTTTTTGCTATAAGCTGCGGAAATCAAGACCAAATGTTGTCTTGCACAAAGTCACCCCGGAGGAAAAAGGTCTGACTTGAGAGATCATTGCAAAAGCTTTCCAAATCCCTTCCGATTTGTTATGATTTCTGGCCCAATCTATTCGGGACTTTTCTCAAAGATGTTTGTCGGTGGTTCCTTTGTTATCATCCTCCGATGTCATCGACTCAATCGGACAGGATTACACCGATTCCCCAGGGGCTGGCCGAAGGAAAAACGTCCATTGACAAAGTGCGGCCGGCAAGGATGACGGGACATTTGGCTTCACGTTCGTCTCCTTAGTCTTCGAAAAATCAACACCCGGGGCTCTTCCATTGTCAATGGTCAACCATGTGTTTTTGCACATCCCCAAAAAAGGCATGAGACAGCAGGATATCATTAATGTGATGGTGGTGGGGCGTAAATGTGAAATGCCCATCACTGTAGGAAAAACCCATTCAATGTTTGTCTTCCATTGGTCATTGCCAAATGGGAGAATTACAGTTGGGCCACCGCAATGTTTACGGATCATCAAGACAGTAGAAATGGCTTTTCAAGCTGCAAATCATAGAAAATATGAAGGTTCTTTCGTTCTGTACTGTCACTGCTTTGAACATAAAAGTAATCCTCATCAAAAACAAAACAAAACACAGATTGTCAACACTATTAGTCATTGCTTAAAAAAGGACATCAAATAGGGTGAAAAGAAAAAAACAATAAGGGCATCAATGGAGACAGAGCCAAAGATCCAAGTACCAATAGGGCTGTGCATAGTAACTATTTTCCCAAATGGTGTCAAACAAAAAAAGTGAAGGGGAGAGTTTTTTTAAAATAAACCTTAAATATGATCATATAAAAGCAGACATGCGGTCAGAGGATCGGAATGTTCAATGGGAATGTCTCACAGGCTCCCGATGTGTGTGTGCGTGTGTGTGTGTCTTAGCTTGGACACAGGGCAGGTGTGCTTCAAGCCATGGAAGAATCCCTGTTCATGCGCTGCCAGCCAACCTATTCTTGTGGCTTCATTCACAGCCCAAGACAAGCAAAGCCTGGTAGCGGTGAACAACCATCAATCATTGTGTGCCCTGACAATCAACATCAGCAGCAGTGTGTATTTCTGGAGGTCAATCTTATTTTTCCAAGCATGTTTCTGTCATTATCATTCCTGAAGTGGCTCATGTTTGAAGTCAGACAGCCCTACAAGAGCACAGCGAGTGTGTGTGTGTGTGTGTGATGGCTATGAAAAGATGATGGCGAAAGCAGGTGCTAGGACTCAAACCACAAGCATGAAAAGCGGGGAGGGGGAGCAACAACAAAGGAAGCTTAGGTTTTGGGTTTTTTTTTTTTTCCCAAGCCTAGTCTTCTGACTAGACCCCCACTCTCTTTGATTAGTTTCCACGTCCACTTCCTCTCGTTGTCTGATCGCTCAGTTCATCCATCTGTAGACTTGTTTACGTCTAGTCTAGACCAGAACGGACAAAAGTGGGCGGGTTTTTTACTTTGGTTTTTACAGAGAGCGTACATGCATCCAAATGTGGCTGACTTCAAGGATCTCGTTCAGACACACTTTGAAAGCCACGGGATAGAAAAGAAAAAAATCGATGGATAGAAAGATTAGCTGAGAAGATGGACTGAAAGATATTTTGCTGCAATGATCCACAATCATTACCTAACCTTGTATTTGGAAAGATTGGTGCACGTTTTTTACATTTTCAAATGCTCATTTCTCCATCGCAAGCTTCATAAAATCACATCCATCCATTTCCAACAGCGCTTATCCTGTTCAGGGTCATCTATCAAGATAGAAAATCAACACACACACACACACACACACACACTCTCTGACGTGAACCAACTTGGTTGAAATAAGATCTTATCCACTCAGCTCTGACTGCTTCATATGACATAAATGACAAAGCAAGGATGTCTCTTCTAGAAAGTATGATGTCATTTTTATGCTAATAGAAACAATGGGATCAAAGGCAGCGGAAGGTAACCAAAGTATGGGAGAGCCTGAGTAAGCAGGAGAGCAATGACGTCAGAGGACAAATACCAATGGGATGATTTGGTTTGGATGACATCGCTGGCAAAAGCATGCCAGAGTTGACTTCAAAAATAACAGCGAGTTCATGTTTGTGTCGTTGGGTGATTCAGAGGAAAGGCAGACAATTGATTTGAGGCCTGCGGAATGCTTGAATAAGCACACACACACACACACCCTCTTCATGACATTTTGATCTAAAAGCACATTGTCTCGTCTTGAGGATTCATCTTCAACCTCCCAGAAACTATCAATGTATGTGTACACATGGAAACTATTCAGGCTTAATTCTCATTGACTTGGTCTTCTTTGTGCTCATTGAAACCTTGCTCTTCAGAGCTCCAAAACGATGGTCCGTATCCACCCTTGGCAACACGGCCGGGTCAAGAGCAAACGGGAAATTGGCTTTGACAGAATGACAAGCGCCTCCGCTTATTAGCGTTCACCATCAACTTAGTATCTAATTGCTCGGAGCAGCAGGAGCTTCCAGCAGCAGGCTTCCAGGAAGATTGCAAAGTGTGGAAAAGGCACACTCACTCACTGCCTCACTCACTCACTGCCTCACTCACTCACTGCCTCACTGCCTCACTCACTCACTCACTCACTCACTCACTCACTCACTCACTCACTCACTCACTCACTCACTCACTCACTCACTCACTCACTCACTCACATGCAAGCACAATTTAGTAGTCATTGTTGTTCTTGCACCTGCTGTGCTTACTATTGCGGCTACTTTTTCTTGACTCGAGTTTGCCTCTCAGCAGATGTTTTCTTGCTGAAACGGGTGCAAGCATTCTGCCCATCAGCAGACATTCATAAACGGATTCAAACGTCCGCTATAGCCTTAGGATAGATAATAAGATGTACACAATGTGTCTCCTCTAATGTACGTGTGTTTGATAGGATTCCATGTTAATTAGTGCTGGCGGAGATGCGAGATAAGGCAGCCAAGAGGCTGAAACATCATTCTAAAGAGCGGAAACAAGAAGAACACCGAAGAAAAAGTCTATTCGGGGTCTCGCCAACATTTCCATTCAAATCAAACTAAGACTCGCTAAAAGCCCAGACCTGAACGTTTGGATCTTACATAAGTGACTATTGATGAATCATTTCATTACTCAGCACTCTTTCATTCTTGCTGGCTCTGTGGAAGCTCTGTGGATGAGCAAGTCGAATAAATAGTGAAGAAAAAGAAGGCGTGAGAACAGACTAAGAGCGGACATCGCACCACACTGTGATGGCTGAAGGCAGACAGAGGAGGCAACACAGTCAGTCGCTCACTCGCACACACCACCTCGCCCAACCTTCATACCTGCCGTGCCACCAGCTGGATGGAGCCAATTCCAGCAGTCTTGGGGCAGCAGGCGGGCAGGCAGGATCAGGCGGGCAAGCTCGGGCTACACCCGGAACCGGTCGCCAGCCAGTCGCAGGGCACACGTAGACAAACAACCAGTCAGACAAACAATTACAGCTAAGGAGCCCACCCACGCAGGAACATGCAGACTCCATACAGGAAGGCCGCAGTCAGAATCCAACCGTGCATCTATGAACCGTGAGGCGGGCGGACAGGCTAACCACCGTATATATAAACGGAAGGGGGGGGGGGTGAATTCCAGCTCTTGTATGTTCTAAGCGCATTGTTGAATTCTGGTGTCACACACATGGACAAATAAGACGTAGGTGCAAAAGAGTCAGAGGCCTCAATCCTCCTCATGCTGCTGCTGCTCCTGAGAACATTGTGGCATCGACTTGTCAAATACTGGCTCCTGACGCACGCAAGTGGAAAGTAAAGTCTCACCTCTAATGTCTGAGAATGAATGAACAAATGAACGAACGAACCCATGCACAGTCTGTAGTCATCTTCAAATGACTCCTTTTTATGGAATACAAATGTGGCCTTTGAACAGGGTTCGCTAGATGTGCTGTAAGACAACACAATAGTCAATTGATCGTGTTGAAACTTGAAAGTTACGCCACTCCCTATTTCCAAACTAAAAAGCGCTTGCAATTGCAGGTGTCATTAGCCTCACCTATCATATTTCATCAGTTGGCTGGCCGGGCACGAGCTCATTGGAAAGAACGCCATTTACGGGCACACAGCAATCATTTGGAAAAGTAACACATCCGAGCGAGCGAGCGACACATGGGAAAAGCACTGCCGTGTCAGCTTCAGAATAAGAGGAAGTTATTCTCGGCAGGCTCCCGCAAAGTGTCAAGTACTAACACGTTTCGCCCCCCCCCCCTCCCTACATATTTCGGGGGCATTTGGAGGCAGCTTAGGGTCTGAGACAAAAGAAAAATAATGATCAAAAAAGCTCAACTCATGGACCTTCTTGAAATTGAGAGATTTAGTTTCATTTTGAATTTAGTGCCAGCAAGCGTAAGCTCAAAGGGCAGTGGAATTGCCAAAGACATGTTGGCCTTCATCAATTTAGGTCAGCATGACTGCAAAAGCTGCTATGACATTGAGGGCCTTCCAATTGCTATTGGCATGTCACAACAGGATCACAAGAAACAAATCTGGACGGATGACTAACCCTATTGATTGGCGATGACATGCCCTTCCATGGACGCTAACTTATTCGACATAGTTTCAGTTGAATGTGTCGTAAGTTTGAATCCATTCCTCCGAAAGAAAGTGAAGGCTTTTCCTATGGCCGAGGAGTTTTTCCTCCCCTCCCAACATCACCATGAATGGTTACTTCCTGTGGGAAGTAACCATTCATGGTTACTTCAGACCCCAGTCTGACATACCAAAGCAGACAGTCACACACACCCCCGGTGACGGCCGGCCGGCTCAGTGCGACTACGTCATCTTGCCAGACTGAGAGGAGTTTCTGTTTGCATGCATCTAGCAGCTGCCCTGCAGCCTGCTGCATCTTCTGAGGTGACGGAAGGAGGCCGCCCGCGTCTATGGGAAGGGAGTTGTCTGGCTTGCTAACTTTGCAGACTTGCCACATGCCTATCCAAAGCTCAAAGCCAAAATGTCTATGAAGTCATAGCCGTACAGTACAAGTTGGGATGTCGAAGCCTTTGATTTGAAATCGAGAATTACTTCTAATATATACAACGTAGCAGGGCTAATCTTTTTCTTACTAACCTTTCAACTCAACATTTCAGTCTTAGTGACAGGATGGGAATTCACAGTCACTATCAGTAATTATTTTCGTTTGCTAAACACAACAGTACGGATTCATAGACGTCAATGTTCCCGAGCTTCATGTCGATATCGTCGGACTTGACATGGCTGGCAATGACAAACAATTGCTGTTTCTCAAGACCAATTTACAATCTGCTTTGTCTTGAAATGTCAATTGGAGTGCATATTAAAAAGTCAAGTGCAACAAATGCAGCGGGAAAACACACACCTGACTGACTGCAAAACCAGAAAGCTCTTCTCATGGGACTGAACTGAAAGGTGCCATCTACAAAAACCTCAAGTAAATATTGGGTCTGCAGGGTATCATTTTCCATCCTGTCTGCACACCTTACATGATTCGGAAGCTTTTCCATGTAGCTGACTCCAGGACTTTTTACAGCAACAATTGGATCGAAGAGAGAATAGAGCAGCCACTTATTCTGTAGAGCAGGTCCAAATTTGGGTTTTAAATTGGACGGCCAAGTCAGTCCTGGTAACTCCAGCTTCTTCCACCTTAGGCAGCAGCTTATGCTAAAGGCCTTCTTTCCTCAACAGCACTAGCTGCAGCTACTTGCTTCACATAGTAAATACAGTTGTCGATCCCCTGTGTCCCAGCGCAGAGTCTGTCTGTAACTAAATGGGACTGATTGAATAATCAATGTTGGCCATTGACAATGTTGTAGTGTACAGTGCGGAAAAAGCTGAACCACTGACAAGTGTATCCTTCCCCACAATGGCAGGGACATTGAGGGAAGTGAAGACATCAATGTCCTTATCATGTGTACTACAAATCAGAGACAAAGCAACAGAGACAGGCAACCTAGGCAATTGAGGAATAGCTCACATTGGCCTATTCCATGTGACATGCTTTCGTAGTAAAGCGCTTGGCTACGGTGAAAGCAATAAAGATGACACGTCATGACAATTCATGTATACCGGTTGATTTGTAACCCAAGTATGTCTGTCAATAGCCATTTTCCTCTTTAGTCTCTTGGACTGTGAAACTAGTGATGCCCCGATCAATATTAGTCTTCTGGACTGTTCAAACCATTGCTGTCCCGATCAATCATTCTGGGCGTGCTCTTTCCACCGCCCACCTCCCATTTCTTTCTTGTCAACAACATTGATTTTGATGAGGCTTTTCCCCTAAAAAGGTCATTGGATTCATTCACCTACGGTACCTTTGACTTTATGACCTTTTCCATTTCTGACCATTTGCATAAAAAAGATGTGAATTGAAAGCGGTGTGATGAGGGCAGCCTCTGCAACGTTTTCTCATGGCTGCGGCCCCTCGGAGCCATTGTGCCGAATAGAGTGACCCTGATTTGAATTGACAGCCACTTTCACAGAAGCCGACCAACCGTTTCCCCCATTGTCTCTGTTTTGGCCACACTCGGAACCGCACTCGCACACTTTGTGCAAGCATGAAGTCCAGCAGCAGCAGCAGCAGCAGCAGCAGCAGCAGCAGCAGCAGCAGCAGCAACAACAACCAAAACAATGCACAATTTAAGACAATTGTCATCAGCAACAGTCGTTTGGGCTATGGCACATCATTTTGCAGGTTTGGAGCAGGAGACAGTCTACGCACTAAACTATTGATGATCATGTGCAGCGAGAGTTATTGATCCAATGACGTCAAGGCGCATGCCCACGTTCTCATCCGATGTTATTGGCGCTGATGCAAAGCATACTGGATGTTGCCATGCACTTTGCCTAGCCATGCACCTTACCTCTCTCCTCCTGCTCTCTGCACCCGGTCTGGTGATGAGCGCCGTGTCCCCGCACACCACGGCTGCATCTTCCACGAACACGCAGTCCGGCAGCGTCTCCTCCGCCGGCAGTTCCACTACCTCCAGCCCAAGCGTGGTCCTCAAGATGTGCACGTAAGCATCATGCTCCCTTTGCGCCTTGGATAGATCCACCTCGGCCTGGCAGGTCCGGAGCGATTCTTTGGCCAGAGACGTGGGGATTCCCCGTACGATGGCGTGGGTGTAACAACCGAAACCTGCCATTAAACCGGCCATGTTTTCCTTTCACTTGATGCGCTCAACTAAAGGGGGGTGGCTGGCTGGCTGGCTGGCTTTGGGCTGGGGTGGGGTGGGCTGGGGTGGGCTGGGCTGGAGAGCAATCAAAGCTTGCAGAGACCAATCGGCGAGCACCGTCACACAATGGAGCCCGGATTACTGATTGACCACCACGTTGGCCTTAATTCTTGATTGACAGCCCGACGGACGGACGGCATGCAGCTTCATTGAGTGTCAGTGAGCCAGCTGCGCTCACGCCTCCAGGCGGCGGGTGGGTCGCCTCGCCGCGACGCGACGCGCCGCGCGGACGCGCAACAAGCAAGCGTCACGTGTGAGATAGAGAGAGACAGAAAGAGGCGTTGAGTCCAGCAAGTGACAGCTCCTTCCTTCCACGGCTCCAGCTTCCAACAGCACTGCACCGGAAAATAGCCTCGAATAAGCAGTATTCCGTTTCGCCGAGCCAGCCTTAGGAGTTTTTACTCCTGCATGCATATGTCATCCAGATAGCGATGACATGGCTCAGTTAAAAAAAAAAAAAAAACAGGAAGAATAACTGTCACATCACACGTTTGAAGCTGCTGTTCATGCAATTGGCTCGCTACCAGTTCAGGGAGTTCATAATGACTAAAATCTTTTAGATGATTTGTTTAGGCCAACTTCAGTTCAGGAGATGTAGCGGTGCTTCTTTTTCATGTGTGTGGTTAGTATGTGCACTTCTTCATCACAGGGTGCATGTGAGGACATTTGCCTTAAAAGATCCAACAGTCATTTGAACTTACAACCAAACGATGCAACTAACAATCATTTGTGACTTAGATGAAGCCTACTAAAACCAGATTTGTTCAAAAACACTTGATCCTGCAGTTTGTGCAAAGCAAACAAGTACAGTAGAAAAGTATTCCCACTTGCATCATCTGAGGCAGGTTTTGGGCTCAGTGAAGCAAGCGCTCTGCATCCACGGAATGTAAATTCAGAAGCACATTCTTCCACTGCAGGACTTGGTTGGTCTTTTCTTCTTTCAGGTTCCCTCAATTATCTCCAAGTGCTTGAAACATTCCAGGAGCCCCACATTCCTTATCCGCCCTACCCCACTCAAGCCCAACTCGCCAAACAAAGCCCGTCCTGACACAAACACCTGCAACGTGCGCACGCACACACACACACACACACACACACACACACACACACACACACTTAAACTCTTTTTTTTTCTTTTTCTCCCATCATTGAAAGATGCGGCACAAGCCCCTGGATTTTTTTTTTTTTTCACACTGAGGAATGAAGGAACAGCCTCATACTTGTGAGACACCTGCATGGCTAGTATAGTGCGCAGTTATGAAAGCCAGGTCAAGTCAAGTCAAGTTTATTTGTATAGCCCGAAATTACAAGCAGTCTTCACATAGACAGAAATTGACAATTATTCTCAAAGCATCCCCTGATCTTAAGCTCCCAAAGGGCAAGGAAAAACTTAAAAAAATGAGAAACCTTGAGAAGGGACCACAGATGGAAGGATCCCCCTTTCAGGATCACCAGGTTGAAATGGATGCAGAGAGACTGCTTTGGTCAGAGAGACTGCTTTGGATGAAAGCAAAGACTGAAGGCAAACCCAATCCACCAGCTGGGGATAAAACGGAACAGTGGGCATGCATTATTTGTCTGCTATAACTGAGATGAGATGCTCAATGTCATGTGACATGACCATCACATTATACTGCAAGTCATTGGTAGCAGAGTCACTGAAATAAAATAGAACATAATGATTGAAGCGACAGGAATATGGTGACGGTCGCTATTGTTGGCCATTGTGTATCATCATGCATCAATGGCTACACTTTATTCAATGTGACCTTTAAGCAGACAACAGAGGAAAAAGTCAAATGTAAGTAGTCATAAAGATGATGCAAAACCTGGATGAGACAGGCGGGTCAAGGGAAAATCCATAGACTTACTGACAGAATAATCGGTCCACTGAGCTTTACACTTTGACATATTGTCCATTTTTTAAAAACACAAATAATGTCAATGCAAATGTTTCCACACAGTTGCAGCACAGAATTTTATTTCTGACTCAGGAGCCTCACAAGTTGAATAGCAATTCAGTGAAGGGGGGGGGGGGGGGGGACTTCTCTGTTCTGGCATGACATGAATTTGTGAAAATCAGTTGTGGCACCAAAATCATGCAAGTTATGTGTGTGTCACAGAATAGGAAATGTTTCTGGTCTTCCTCACTTGACATGGACTCGATTTAGAGCTCAGATATTCCATCATGACGCAATGCACAAAGCACATGCTAAGTCAGACTGTGCGCGAACAGAGAATGCTATTTATTATACAGCCCAGGGACGGATGCTCATTGGTGTCGAACTCTGCACAAGGAACCACCCACGAGCATGTGCAAACACTGACACCTCCCTCCGTCCCTCCCAGCCCGACCGGATCGTCTCCTCACACACGCACGCTGGCACGCACGCGCCCGCGCACCCGCGCGCGCGCGCATCTCCAGTCCAAGTACTTGCGGCACCACACCGTTTGCCAATCTGTTTGTCACAATCAAACAAAAAGGATGCCAAATGATCATCCTCTTAAATGTCCCCATCTAGTGTCCGGAAGACAGACAGACAGACAGACAGAGACGTGCGCCTACAACGACACAAGTCCAGTCACCGTTTCCAAAATGATCGCACTCAGCACCATACAGCAATTCGTGTTTCCATCCAATTGAATGATGCTTATGAAATGAGTTGGAATCCAAATCCGATTGTTGCGGAAAATCGGAGCGCATTCTTTTTCTCTCCCTCAGAAATGTGACAGACAGACAGATGGGGTGAAAAGTGATCAAGTTGCTCCGAGCAACGAATGCTCGGCAATTTCCCTCCACAAAGAGCATATTTAAGCAGCGGCCGGGAATGCACCGTGGGCTCTGCCTGCCTGTCTGCCTGCCTGCCTGCCTGCCTGCCTGCCTGCCTGCCTGCCTGTCGGCCAAAAGAAGGGGAGAATATGCTCCTATTGGAGGCAAGTGCCATACCAAATATGGTAAGAGAGTTACGTCTGCGTTGTGTTGGATGCGGCGCTGCATCTGGAAGCGCTTAAGTCGGCAGTCGGCACCGGAGAGACACAAATAGATTGGGAAACGTATTGCACGCCACTGCTTTTGTCAACACGAACGGACGGAAACGTTGAGCAAACAATAGTACTACTTGTCCAAATGACGTCAGAACAAGGAGGACAATGATGACTTGTGATGAACGTCAATAACATTGATTGGTGTTGATAGGGGATAGGAGAGAGCAAGCGAAACCCAAACATTTTCGCAAACTTTCACCAAATGACCAAACTATCACGTCTAAAGGTTGCTTTGGATCAAAACAATATGGAAACAAGAAGAAGGGAAAATATGAGAGGGAAAAGTTCCTTCTTATGGGCAAGACCGGGTGGGGGGGAAGCCATTTGAGAGTGAGAGAAAGAGGAAAAAAAGAAAAGCCCACGCTTTAGACAGGGCGGAGCTTGGGTCTTGGATGGAAAAAGGCCGAGAAACATTCCTGGCATACTTTGGGAACAGTTCAGCAGGCAGCCCGGGGACGACGTCAGCTTCCCGTAGAGTATATAAGGCGGGAGGGAGGACGCCCTGAGCCCAGCAGACTACACTGAGAGCTTGACTAAGACCAGCTTGGAGCTCCAGAGAGAAGAAGCCGACACAACAAAGACAGCAAGAGGGAATACTTCACGTCCACGCATTTTGGTCAAAGGATTCCTGTTTGCTCCAAAGATGACCATGATCCTTTTTGTAGCCGTTACCATTCTGGGGAGCATCGACTTGGTGAGTGCCTCGTGTTCATTTCACCTCATTTCGTTTGGAGTGAGCACTATTTTCCAAGGGGAGATTGTAAGCCACGGTCTTCTTTTGCTATGTCCAGGTCTTCTCCTCTTGCTCATCCGTTTGCGAGTGTCCACTGGAGATGCCCAAGTGCGCAGCGGGCGTCAGCGTGATCCTGGACGGTTGCGCTTGCTGCAAACTTTGCGCCAGGCAGCTGAATGAGGATTGCAGCCTCACCGAGCCCTGCGACCACACCAAAGGGCTGGAGTGTAACTTTGGGGCCACCTTTGCCGCCGCTACCACTCGTGGCATCTGCCGAGGTATGGAGCAAACACGGGGCCGGCCGGACGGATCCGCTCCGAGCACCGCGGCAACCTCAAAGCGCAAGCCGGCCAAGAGTGACATTCCTCTTTTTCTTGTCTCCCTTGCAGCCAAGTTAGAGGGCAGACCTTGCGAGTACAACAGCAGGATCTACCAAAACGGAGAAAGCTTCCAGCCCAACTGTAAACACCAGTGCACGTGCATCGACGGTGCCGTGGGCTGCGTCCCGCTGTGCCCTCAAGAGCTCTCTTTGCCCAATCTGGGCTGCGCCAACCCAAGGCTGGTCAAGGTGGCAGGCCAGTGCTGCGAAGAGTGGCTGTGCGGCCACGGCGGCAAGGACGCAGCAGACATTTTGGAGAAGATCTTTGGCAAGGACAAGACGGCCGATGAACTGGAAAGAGACCTCACCAAGAGAAACGAGCTGATTGCGATGGTCAAGGGGGGACTCAAGTCGCTAGCCGGTAAGAACAGGAGCTCTCGACGGAACGTCCCAGTCCAGTCGAGCTTGCCGCTAACGTGACGTTTGCTGTTCTTCCGAAACAGCCTACAGGCCGCAAGCTGAGATTCAGATGTTTGGCAGGCAGAAGTGCATCATCCAAACCACACCCTGGTCTCAGTGCTCAAAGAGCTGCGGAACAGGCATCTCCACCAGAGTCACCAACAACAACGACGACGGCGAGTGCAAGCTGGTCAAGGAGACTCGGATCTGTGAAGTGCGACCGTGCACCCAGTCACCTTACTCCAGTCTCAAGGTAAGCTTGAGCCACCTCCGACCGCAGACCGCCTCAGCGCCTCCCGGCTGACGCCCTGCTCTGTTCATTCATTTGCAGAAAGGAAAGAAATGCAGCAGAACCAAAAAGTCCAGCCAGCCAGTGAAGTTCACCTACGCCGGCTGCTCCAGCTTGAAGAAGTACCGACCCAAGTACTGCGGAGCGTGCGTGGACGGTCGCTGCTGCAGCCCTCACGACACCAGAACCATCCGGGTCAAGTTCCGCTGCGAGGACGGCGAGACCTTCAACAAGAACATCATGATGATCGAGTCTTGCAAGTGCACCTACGACTGCCCGCGTGCAAACGAAGCCTCCTACCCTTTCTACCGCCTCTCCAATGATATCCACAAGTTCAAAGACTGATTGGTGAAGACTTTGCTTGCTCGAGCCCCAAGTCCAGATGAATGCAGGCAGGGCAGGGCAGGGCAGGGCAGGGCAGGGCAGGGCAGGGCAGGCCAGGGCAGGCCAGGCCAGGCCAGGCCAGGGCAGGCCAGGCCAGGCCAGGCCAGGCCAGGGGTGGCACCAATCTACTAGCTTCTTGTTGTAACTAAATTCCCAAGGAATTGTGGGCTTACATGAGGAGGACTTTTGGAAGTGCACTGTTTGCTGTGACTACATCAGCACTCTAACAATCGCTTCATTTTAAGGGAGCATCCATGCTGGCTTCGTTATGGAGCAAAATGTAATTAACATTTGTACATTCGTGTTATTTGCTGATATCATTTCACTGTGTGTATATTTTGATCTGTAACATCTGACATGGCCAAGACTGTAGACCGACCGGTGCGGTGCAAACATCCATTTGCGTACCGTCCCACAGTGTGACCTCTTACCTTATCGAGTGTGCGGTCGGTTGCATGACTTCCTGGCGTGGGCATTATCGTTCATGTTTTGTGGCAGCTAGTGAATGAAAAGAGACAAAACGAAACATGTCAAAGGATGGATGGATGAATGGTTTTAATAATATTATTTATGGCTACTTTATTTGGATATTACGTCATACTGGAATACATTGTAAAAATGATTTAATTTTATATGCTACAAATAAAATGAATTTATTTATGGAATATGACACCGTGTCATTTTGCTGCCTTCAGACCACAACGCACAGTATTTTCCAATGAAACGGCTGCTGTTAGATCAATTGGCAGATCCCACAAATTCTCAGACACTGAGTAGGGCCCGTCCGTGTCTTATATAACAACACTCGCATGCTGACTTTCTATTGCTTCGGAATGCTATTCTGAAGCAAGTTCTTTTTTTCATCTGGGCAAGACTGCGAGAAGGCCTTAGGTCCAAAGTTGTCATAAATACAGTCGTATAGAAGAGCCCAGTCTTAAAGGCTGCTCTCAATACAATTGATGTCATTATATAATGACATCACTTGAATTCATTGGCTATGTCCCTTCTTGCCAAGTATAGTGCAAGGGCTCCCGTAGTTGCGGTCAAAACGTTTCGGAGCTACCGTAAGAGCATGTTGCCGCTGTGGCGGCAGAAGCAGCAGCAGCAGCCCTTCCATTCTTTAATATCAGCTTGGTACTTTGATGGCCCTCATTAAGTAAGGAAGGGAAGCAACAACAACAACCAAAAAGTCATTGCTGCTGTTTTGGCCTGGCTGGCACCTGGTGCTAGATAGCTGCAGTGGGCGAGTGAGAGCCATGGCTTTGGCTTTTCTTTTCTTTTTTGATCCAGGTATTGGGAGTAGCTCAGGAATGCAGTAGTGGCTCAGACATCCTGATGGGCTTCAGATGTTGCAAAGTAACGCGCAGCAGCAGCAGCAGCAGCAGAATGTTCACTTTTGCCAGGATGGGCTAAATATATAGTCTGTCCCTTGTACTCACTTGGCATCTAATTGCAAAGTCTAAAAGGCGTAGTGGATGTGATTGGGGGAACTTCTCAATGGAGCGGGGCGGGATAGATACGTATATCGTCTCGGAGGGAGCCGCACGCTGCACAGGCAGGATGTGGCCACTTGAAAGTTGACTTAATCACAGAGATGTGTGCCTTCCCTCCCCTGCAGCGCTCAATTCATTTCCAGTCAAAACAGAGTCAGGATCTTGTTTTTGCTCTTTGAATCCTTCATGCTGCTTCCTTCCCCGCAGCACATTTTCATCAGAGCCCTTTGGAAAGTTGTCATTGGTCTTGTTAACACAATACACCTCGCTGGGTTATGTAATCCTTTTCAATGTTATATCATCCGTAACATTCCTTCAGCTAGAAGGGCAGCAGGGAGGGCTGGCTGACCTTTTTCACATTCAAATTGCACGCAAGATAACTTGATCGAAACAACCTCGGCTGCTCAACCGCGCAAAACGTTTCATTTTGCTCATCCGCACAGAAAAAGACAAAAACCTTTTCACAGGCAGGCAGACAGACGCCTCTGACTCTGACCAATGAAATCAGCCCATCATTGACCTCCTGAGTTCAAAGTGTTGACATGAGAAATGCATTCAAATTTCATGGGCCGTTATGTCATGTGAGGTTAAAGCAGGATGAAGAATACAATGACATGACAGCATGCAACCACAAACTTGGGGGGGGCCGGCCGATCGCTATTCATTCTTAACCCGAACTTCAGGGCAGAAAGGGAGCATGCATTTCTTTGGAGTGCAAGTCACAATCAAAAGCCCCACCTGCTGGTCGGAAAGGAAACATGCATTATGTCAACTTGCTAGACAATCGAAAATATGCAATCTATCATCAGTTGTTGTGGATCTGCCATTGGAAGCCCAGTGGCATTTTGGTTTCGCTCACGTGGAGATTGCGCAAATTGGGGAGGATTTCAAATAGGGAGGGATCAAGCAGACTCCAAACTTGAGAGCCAACTTTCAATGTTGTCCGGACGGACGGACGGACGGACGGCATCATTCTTTCAGAAGTAGCAGTTGGAGGTGAAAAGGGATGCGCTCAGATGTGGGCCTGGAAAATGCGTCATCCGTGCAAAGTGTGCAAACAAACCACTGAGATGATACTTTGTTTACCGTGACAATTGTTTATTCCTTAGTATAAAAAAAATAAAAAATACTTTGCACAGCCTTATACTTACTAGCCTTGATTTTCAGTGATTTTCAAACTAAAGTGTCGTCAGTCTCTGTAGTGGCCCCGGCAGTCCCACTCTTGTCAACAGTTGCTGCATCTTCCTTAATACAATGATGTCCGTCTTTGCTTTTGGCATCCTCATCACAGGTCTTAATAATCATGGTGGCAATCTTTTCCTCCGTCTCCCCTTCATCCTCACTATCGGCAATCTCCCCTTCTTCTAATTCTTCGTCCCTCAATTCTCTTTTGAGTCTTTTCTCTCGCGGCGACAGCGATTCTGGGCTGGGCTGTGGTGTTGCTGTGAGGGTGGCCAGAGGGCAAGATAGGGTGAGGTCGTCGCTGGCGTGCTCAGCGTTGCCCGGCGCAGCTGAAACAATTTGGATAGAGATCAAAATCAGAGACTTTGGCTGAAATGGAACATGAGCTGAAATGCAGCTAGGATTTAGTGCGAGGATTTTGCTCCTATGTAGTAAACATTGCAAATGAGAGCTAGGGACCAGGGAGGGAGAGCTAAGCTTTGGCCCCTGCTCACAATAGGGCCACATGCCAAGCTACCAGTTATGTCACCAGACGGTGTGGACGTGACAAAGGAAGACTGGCATGTCAAATAAAACAGCTTTGTTTCAACATTTAGTGGAAGCAAATGATTCACATACCTACATTTGATTGGACATTCCATTCAAAATAAGATAGCACCCTTACGGAGGCGGCTTAGAGCAAATTTGGCAAACATTCTTGGCGTTTGCCTCGCCCGTTGACATAAGTAATTCTACTGCATTGATATCTCGGCCTTAGACAAAATCACTTTGTGTAATGGAGTGATAAAAGATCCATTGCGAGACAAAAACTAAATTGTGTCGGGGCCTGTCAATGTTTTCAATGGTCAATAAGTTGACCATCAAATACGAGCAAGTGCCTGGAATAAAACACAGCCAGACCAAAAGACTTGACATCAAGGTTACAGTCTGCCTTTCACTCCAAGTCAGCACCCCGCGACACAACACGGAAATGTTTGAAGAAATAGATGTACTCTATTGTTGGGGTGCCGAGATGGCCACAGGCTTGTGCATACAATCCAGGAACTTCATGCCCCTCCGCCCGCAGAAGCGCAAGAAAATGGATGGATGGATGGATGGATGGAAGGAGGGAAGAATGGAAAGCTTATTTGGCACGTCACCATTGGAATTTCTTTTGAGAACGACATCTTTTCCCAGAAACTATTCCAAGAAATGACCGTGTCATTGCTATTGGAGCATCATTCAAATGGGCTACATCCTTTCTAAGAGCAATTGAATATCCGTCCGTCCATTATCTCAAAAGCGCTCATGGTGGCCAAGGGCGCGAGTGCGCTGGCACGTATCCCAGCTAAGTCCTCAGGGCACGCGGTGGTTAGAATAGGCCTCTTTGGAGCCTCCAAAACTTAACCTTGCTGCATGTCATGCTATCTGATAGCTTGTTATCACTTTGCCTCAAGCTTCCCGCGCGCGTCATTATCGGGATCTTTCTTTGACCGACATGACATCAAAACAGTGAGACGGACGGCGGCGAGGCCTTATCATAGGAAAACATACCCGAATAAACAAATGGGTCATTCATCCGGAATGGACCTGACAGAGTCATGACATGAGAAAAGCCAAGTGTGCTGCTTTATTAGCACCAAAGCCTCATGTGTCTGAATCATGAGAGGAGCCGGAAGACAGGGAGCGTACGTACAGGTGGCTCCTACGATGTCATTTCTCATCACATGAGGTCATTTGAGAACACTAAGCCCTATTTGATCCTCTCTCTGGCTTCAAGTGTGATGTAGTGCAGACCACCCGATTGCATTTTGTCAGGGGCTGTTTACAGTCCCCGTTGCGGAGAAACCATGATCTGATCCCGTTGGAATCTAGCTCATCTCCACCTAGCAAGTAGAAGTGTCGACAGAGAAACCTAACGATGCAAAGCATCGGGCAGAAATGCTCACGCGTTCAAGCTTTTGGACGACGGGAACGAGGAGCTATTTGTCATGCATTTGTCATTTACCTGGTTCTTCCACCGCAAAGTCCTTCCAATGATCGCTCAGTACCACGTGGAGTAAAGGATACTCGATGAGTATTTTGTAGCGCAGGTTGTCTCGAAGGCTCTTCTGTAAATCCAGTTGATGGTACCTAGTCCAGAGAAAATGTGCATGATCAACACAGGCAGGTTCCTTGCCAACCACTGTCCTTGTGTTCAATTCTGGCGCAGTGACAATTTTGTCAGAAGTGGGCTTCGGCAAAAATCAAAGCCATGTGGAAAAGCTGCCGTGGCCTTGGAGGATTTGCTTGTTAGGGACCACATGACTCGAGTTTTGCCTCAAAGTCGTCCTGTCAAGTATTAGGGATGCTCAACGATTACCAAATTGTCCAAACGGGTTTGCTTTTACGCCTTTCAAAAACCCTTTGCTGGGCTGCCGTGACCAAAAGACTGTAGTGCACCGCAACTGGCAAACGTTGGAGCGCTATTGTTTATGTTGCCAAAAGCACAAGGACTGCAAAGCGCCTCCTGAGTCAACAAGTCAATCAATGCACACTTCCAGAATGGGACTTTGCCCTGCAATGTAGACAGCTGGGTGGTAGCCAAAGTCGTGAACCTGAGCTGGAGCCGGAGCCAGAGCCGGAGCCGCTGTGCGAGGCAGATAAGTCCAGACGAGACCTAGTAGTTGGACTGGCCTCTACACACAGTTGGGCTCCTCTCCAGAGGGGTTGGTTTCTATTCCACTTTCGAATTGCCCAGAGTGAACTGCTCCCAGCTCCATCATGTTCCAATTGGAAAGAAGTGGCGCTTTTCTCCAATCACTCATCGCTCACCTGACGGAGTTTGCTTTGCGTCCTTCTTCCTTCATGAAAACGCCGACATCCTCTATTGGGGTACATACATAGCGCTTCAACCTGAAATAGATTTGTTTTTTCATATTAGCACAGTGTCAACGCTAAGCTGCACACTTGGAATCCCGATAAAAAGGCTTACTTCTGGCGTATTATAGGGTCTGACTCTGTCGGGTGGATATAAGGCATCAAGATCTGTTCCAGTCTTAGCGTGTCACGCACCCTGAAATGAAATTTCATTTGTCCATCAAGAGATGAATGACGTTGTAGATGAAGTTCACAGAAGTTCCATTTTGCCTTGAGGCTTACCTTTCCTGGCTGAATTCTGTCCCACTCTGAGGGAACACGAGCTTCAAGTGCCACAGAAACATTTTTTCCCTAAATGGAACAAATTCAAATCATCTTTAGTCCGTCCGCTATGTTAAAATAGTGGCCTGAATGAGATGTATGGCGAATATTGGTCGAATCTTTCGGATCCATAATACGCTAAGAAATGTGAATTTGCTGCACGTAGCTCTAGAGACTTTTATTTCGACACGTTTTGGTCTCGTCGGGGCAAATGAAATGGCAGCTAACGGTTAGACATGAATAAACGAGTCTTGGGGGGGGGGGGGGGGAATTCCCTCCACAACGGTGGGAAAGGAATTTAGGAGCCTGTTGGCATAGTTTACTGCGTCAGTGTGTATTTGCATATACGTGTGGAAGCCTTGATGCGTTTCTACATGCAAGAAATGTGGGTGGGGCACCAGGTGTGATAGCATTGTTACAGCAAATGGAAACTATGCAACTGGGAAAAACGGGGGCTTTAGTCATTTCAGGCTAGCCTGTGAAAAATTCCCGGATCACCATGAATTAATTACCTGCCATGGATAGAATTTAAAGTATATTTCAAAAGATAAATACGGAGTGCGCTGTTGATCAGGATGCACTGGCAATTATTTATGTGGGCAAAAAAACAAAAACAAAACTGAAAGCTCCTGTGTGTTAGATTATGAGTTGTTCATTGAAACAATGACAATGTGTTAAATGTTATGCTGATGTCACTCTTTTCAAGTGAACTGGTTCTCGAACTCTGCTGCTTATTTTGTTTGATATAATAGGTGATGGCTCTTTGTCCGTTTCCGGTATGCGTCAAGACTGCCTTTAATCAACTGGCTGAGTCACTGATACTTTTGCTCTCACCCCCATGCACAGAGCACTTTATGAAAAGCCCTTTGTGCACAACTGACAAACAGGTGTTACATTCCTTCTCACTGACATTTGTGATTTCCCAATCAAGATTTTCTTCCGATAGGATTTGGACTTTTTTCCCAAAGGCCGTGCACTTGTGTGTCATATTCTCCCGTATGAAAAGAATGGCGTCCTTATCAGATCACCCTCTTACCTTGAATTGAAGATGCTGGAGTTTTCCTTACTCTTGGTGAAGGTTCTGGGAAGGCTTCTCAAAGCGATGTTCATCTTCCGGGCATTTACTAAGAGATTTTTCACCTGAACAACAAAGGAAAATGAAGGGAGGGAGGGAGGGAGGGAGGGAGGGAGGGAGGGAGGGAGGGAGGGAGGGAGGGAGGGATCCAGCCAGCCAGCCAGCCAGCGAGGACCATCCATCCATCCATCCATCCATCCATCCATCCATCCATCCATCCATCCATCCATCCATCCAGCCTTCTTGGACAAATGTGTCCAAATAGCAAACATCTATTCTGCATCACTAAAGGTGACTGTGTTTCAGTGTTAATCCCTGCTTTCACTCCATATTTACCTTTGAAGCATCTAAACTACACGACACGACTTGCAATGCAACTCAATAGAAGAGCAAATTGGGCTTACTCTGTTGGGAGTGTAACGGACATGGGCACGAATGAGATTGTCTCTCTGGGCGCCACCAGCAAATCTTCCTGTATCCTCGAGAAACCGGTAATCTAGGGAGAGAACAGACAAGGAGCACTTCTTACACCCAAACAGAAAAAGCATCTTGTATGAATGTTGGAAATGAGGCCATGCTTACCACTGAGTAGAGTCATTTCATCAAATTGAGAGAGTTTCAGGAAGGCGCTTTTGTTTCGAACACCGCTGCATGGAGATTCTTCCTTGTGTTTCTTCACACAGAGCAAACTTCAAGACAGAGAGAAGGAAGGAAGCAAAGAAAATCTCAGGTGAAATGGCTCAACCAGCTTGAAAACCCCCAAAGACAGTTGGCAGATGTGCCGTTGTGTCGCTTTGGAATAGATGACATTGCTTACGCAACAAAAAGGATGATTGTTCAAATGTAAAGGAATTTGGTAACCCCGAAAAAAAAGAGAAAATCTTCACAGATGAGAGACAGGTATTTGGCTACAGATAGAATAACAGTGAATTGAAAAAAACAACTAAGCAATAGGAATGCTGACGGATGCCTTCAACTCCAGGCCTTTATGAAAGACGCTTACGGACAACCTCTGGTGCCCAACAATTTCAGGCATGACTTTCAATATGCCAGCAGATTCTTGAGGATTAGGCGATAAAAGGTTTCAACATCTACACGAGTCAAGGACTAGAGCAACGATTGCTGCCACTAGCAGAAGCATGTTATTGGAGGCCTCGAACCAAAACAGATAGAAGCAACAAATACATGACTCTCTGCCAGTCCAGTCAAAAATATTCTGCTAAAATAAGATTGAACGATGGTGCGTGCGTATTACACAATCAAGCTATGTCCCTTTACTTGGCTTTCTTGCTTGAAATGGGGGACAAAAGGACAAAGAGTAACACACTTTTGAGTGAATACTGATTGACTTACTACATCGAAGCCATATCCAGATGAACTGCTGCATATTTGCAAATGTGATGGGACTCGAGCCTCCATTATTCAGTGGAAAAACTCATCTACCGAAAGGCTGTTGGGATCCTGAACTCTCTCCCCCTTCCCTCGGCTGTGTAGCGTCCTGTACTTTTGCGCTCTATTCTGACACACTAGCTCCATTTTTGCTGCTCCTCTTATTTGTCATGTTATTTCTTTATTTATTATTTATCATCACTCTTATTTATTCATTGTTTGTGCCGTCTTGTTTTGACCTTTTGTGTTGTTTACTTGCATGTACGTATATTGTGTACTGTCCTGTCACACGTCATTTCGATCTCTTTGTGTGTCTTGACATGTGAACAAATTGACAATAAAGCAGACTTTGACTTTTTTCTCTTCAACCAACTCTGTTCACCCATTGACTTTGCATTACGTAGTCCAGAATAAAGACTACTATTCTTCATTCCATGTCTTTGAAAGGCCATCATGACAGTTGGCTTGGCCGTCGGTGTTCCTACCTGCATGAACGTGTGAGACAGGCAGGGCACTTGTACTTGGCCTCCCCAAAGCCACACACACCACAACTGCGAAAAGAAAAGATGAATTCGATCATTCCTGCACGAGGGGGGCAAAAGACGAGGAAGGAAGAAGCAGCAGCAAACGTGCAAACGACGCCGATTTCACAACGTTAAACGTGTTCATTTACGAAGCCATACCTTGATCTCGATGCGATGTTATTGGCATTTGCTCCTTGCTTTTAAAAGCATGACAGCAGCACGAGAACACACAAGTTGGTTTGCATTGCACACACTTACTTGGACAGTGAAATCTTTCTTTTGGTCCCCCTCGCCTCCTCGTCAGGACTTTGACTGCCCGTTGGCCTCTCCTCAAATGACATCATGCGTATTGATGGAGTAAGCCTACTAAACATTACGAGTAAGTCACGTTGGCAAACGATGTCAACAAAACTTCTTCCGCCTGCGACCATGCAAGCGTGCGGCTACTTGTTGACTAGATCCGGTTTATACACGCTCTTTAGCGCCTCCCAGTGTCAAGGCGTGTGTATGGCGTCCCGAGAGTCATCAAACCAGCGTTGTGTTTATTTACGTATCACAAAATGCGGAAATGTTGGCCTTCCGGTGTAATGTTTGTACAGAAAATAAAAAGGAATATCGCAAAATTAAAATGAAAAAATCTGGATAGACAGACAGGCAGGCAGGCAGACAGACAGGCCGGCAGACAGGCAGGCAGACAGGCAGACAGGCAGACAGGCAGACAGACAGACAGACAGACAGACAGACAGACAGACAGGCAGACAGGCAGACAGGCAGGCAGGCAGGCAGGCAGACAGACAGACAGGCAGACAGGCAGACAGGCAGGCAGGCAGACAGGCAGACAGGCAGACAGACAGACAGACAGACAGACAGACAGACAGACAGACAGACGGACGGTTTGTGTTCCGTCCTGAATCATCTTTCACTGGAAAGCTGCTCCCATCAAAAAATGGCTCATTCCGTTAAAGATGTTGGATAAAATGTCCATTTCTTTGTAACACCATATTTATTATTTACACATATGCACCCCACTTTTTTTCATCCACACAATTCAGATCATTGTACTTTGCTATAAATTAAGAATATGGTGGCTGTGATTCTTTTTTTCTAATTCTGGCCCACTGTAGCTGCCAGTCCACTTAATAAACTCAACAGTGTTATAAACATAGAGTTGCAGGTGAAGGAAAACACTACGGAAACTTCTATAAGTGTGGACGAACCGAGAGTTCTCTGAGAGTATAACTTACTGTTGAACAGTAATGTGAAAGAGGCTATAAATAAACATACAGTATGATGGCAAAATATACACAGGAAACGCAATCAACCTACTGATGACTCATTCTTTGTTGCAGCACCAATGATAGGATTCCCCTGAAGAACCTGCCGCATGTTCGCTACGCTACAATATTACGTAGCGCGCTAAATAACGGTTCATAAATTAAAAGCGACCAACTCGACATAATACACCTGGATGTAACCGGTACATACAAAAAGGCACCAAAGCTTAATCTGAGAGCAAGCATTCTAAAAAGCAAGGTAGAGGTAGAGCACCATCTGTCAAGATGAGCAGGTCCGATCGACGCTAGAATCTCACGAGAACAATGTCCACACAGCCTTTGAAGGGAAATCATTTCATAACGTCCGCATGCTATTGCACTCATACGTTTGGAGTTCTAACAGTGCTCCACTTCAGAGGCCTGACGCACTTCTTGGATGGGCCCCTGCGTAGGATGGGCTGGGCGTGCGTGTCTACGAAGGCCAGGGGAGGTGTCTGTGGGCGTTGGATGAAATCGGGCAGCTTCATCCATCCTGGGATCTGGGGCCAATATGTACTCACACAGTACAGCCCACCTGAGCGCCGAGCGATTGATTAAACGAGCCAACGTTCTCTGAATTGCTTTATCCTCACGAGGGTATCTTCCATAAATACAGCTAATCCAATCGGTTGACATGGCTGCTCCGTACAAATGGTCTGGGTCTTTGAAAATCTCTCATGGGTCGGATATAGGCAATCTCCAGAAAAGATTTGCCCCTTAAACTTCCTATCAAATCAATGAGTATGATGGGGATTGGGCAGAGGGTCAAAGAAAGCACACGGGGCCAACTTCGATATGTCGCTTAACATTGCCACGTGGTGTGGGACTTTCCTCCAGCTCTACAATTGGTAGTTGCTGGCTCTCCTGAGTATAGAAGAAGAAATGTGACTCATGCCAGCTGCCATCTTGGATCTGAAAAACAATGGTTGACGGAGGAAAGAATGAATGGAGGGAGGGAGGGAGGGAGTATGGTAGGGACGGATGGAGGGAGGGAGGGATACGACAGGACAGAGACCGATTCCTTCCTACCTTGCACTCATCTTTTGCCACAAACGGTTCAAGTAGTGTGTCGCTCTCAAACATTTGCTTGTTCCAGCCTCGGAAGCGAAGACGACCGCTCTCTTTTGCTTTGGGGGGGCCGGGAGAGCCCAAGCCGGTGTCTGTGCTGCTGTTGGAGTGAGCGGTCAGGCAATGCAGTATCATGTTCTGGCTGGCCTCGCTACTCAGTAAATGGAGAAACTTCATTTGGACATTTCCTACACCAAACGCCATCTGCAGGCACAAACACAGATGCCATCATTCGGGGCTCTCAAATGTCTGCTTTTTCAGGAAAAGGACCATTTTGATGAATGATGAAAGATGACATGTGATTGTGATTCCTTATTACCCTATTAGAGGCCAGTGGATGCAAACAGGTCTGACCCCCTGCGGTGAAGTTGCAAAAGACCTGGAAAGCATCTGAATTGCAGCCAAGATTGGGATCGATCCAGAACCAGCCTTCAAATCCGCACGAACATAGAAAGAGAGAAAAGAAAACGTGAGCTCCAGGTTAAATACCTATGAAGACATGTTAGCGTCAGTGTGCCCTCACCATCTTTGAGCTTTGGATGACAGTCCAGCAGGTCCTTACAGACACGAGTGGGGTTCTCCTTGGTTCCCACTGGCTTTTTGATGCTCTCAATAACGCCACTCAGGTAATGCAAAGTCTTAAAAATCTCGGCATTCTGGTCTGGTAGGCCCACTTGTGAGTTTTGAAAACTCTGGTCACAAATGACAAAAAAAACACCTGTCAGTCATGTGGAAAAGCATCATCCATCTAACATTTATGGAGCCGAGGCCACATGTTAGTTAGGAAAAAGGACCTGTCAGTCATGTGGAAAAGTATCATCCACCTAACATTTATGGCCACGTTGGCATACAGCGTCACCCTGCCTTCAACCTTTAGGGAATGAATTAGAAACATCACCTCTTCGTTTCCGAGGGCGGCTTTCGAGTCAGACAGGCTGTGGTCATCAACTAGTTGCCTCTGTGGGGTCAAGATCACAGATCCGTCCATTTTTTGCTATTCAAGGAAAATCCATACACGTATTGAGGGCCACTTTGCAGTCCAGAAACGTGTTGTTTTCCAATGCTCTCGAGTACTATAAAAAGTCTACAACTGAATGTGCTCATGTGTATGTTCTTATCGTACTTACTGTAGGTCCTGGAGCTCCAGGGGGGCCCTAAGGGAGAGAGAGAGAGAGAGAGAGAGAGAGAGAGAGAGAGAACGAGAGAGAGACAGAGAGAAGCATAAAAAAAATGTGGACTGAAGAGGATAAGCCAACAAGAAGAGACTTTGTATGGATTGGCGAGCATCAATATAAAAACTGTTGTATATCGTTTCAGTCACACAAACAAGTCGTATTATGCAACTTACTCTGGGTCCTGGACTTCCATGTGGCCCTTGGGGCCCCTAAAAGACATGGCGAATTGCTGTGAAGGTGTTACAAAACAAAGTATGTACACGCTGTGTACGTACGACATATTCCGACGGAGCAAGACCGGGGAACTCATCTTTGCGTGACAATGCCACTGGGATCAAGCGACCGCGCAGAAACACGACAACAATTGCAATTGTGCATCGTCTTCAATTTACAGCCACGTGCTGCCTGCACCGTGAATGGAGCCAGGAGTGATTTTGCAACAAGAAATCTTCTGACATTAAATCTGACGCCCCGCCCGAGCAGATTGGGATAGTTATCTAATCACACAGTTATAAACAAACTGTTTGATTATATGGAGGTTGGAATGGGACCTTACCATTTCACCCCCGCTTCCTCTTGGACCTCGTGGCCCCTGTAGAAATGGAAAATAAACAAAAAGAACATGGGAATGTACTCCATCTGCTAGCTAGAACATAAGCGACACGTTTTATTCAAAAAAACCTACAGCTTTTCCCATTGGGCCCATCTTTCCCTCAGGCCCCACTGGCCCAGTGAATCCCTGAAAGAGGCGAGTGTTAAGCATGGCTGATCTGGAAATTGAAATAGTAAATAGGAACTAGTATACGTCTGAATCTTGCCGTAGCTTTCAACCCATTTGCCCAAAACCTACCAGCGTAGCCGTCGGGCCCTTGACGAGGGAAATTGACAAGTATACGTCTGAATCTTGCTGTAAGTTTCAACTGATTTGCCCAAAACTTACCCGTGTACCCGTCGGGCCCTTGGGACCATGGAAACCTTTCAGTCCCACATCACCATTCGGACCCTGAGGCAAAAGGCCGATCGATATGTGTCACCAGAGAGATCATTTTGTAGTCGAAACCAACTGAAAAGCCCATCTCAATTGTACTTTAATGCCTCAGCAGATTCCACCGACCTTTGGACCTGGAAAGCCCTGCAAACCAAGAAGCCCCGGACGACCTGGTTCCCCCTGTCAAAATAAGATTGGAATGAATGCTTAAGAATCAAAAAAGCAGGGTACAAATTAGTTCGTCTATGACCTGATTTCTTTTTCTTTCTTTTTTTTTTAAACAAAGCCTCCGGTAACCCAGAAGAAATGCATGCTGTCCTTTAAACAAGCCCTCTGCATTTTGAAATAAGTAGGCTGGCCACATGAAAAATGGTTCATGTCTGGATCAACTGGAACATTCATCCACGGGGTCGGTCGGGGTTCAATGGCTGCGCCCAACTTTGTCTGTTGGCCCGGGTGGCAGCCACAATGTTTACACAGCCAGTCATCCACATCCTGGAGACAGATCCTTTTTCCAGCCAAAAGCTTTTGCTAGTCGCCGAACGGTGTAAAAGATCCGACCCTAGGGCTGAAATCTGCTCTGTGTTACATGAACATCAATGGAGAAAGGGAGAGGACTCGACGTTGTTTTTCTTGAGCCCTTACATAAGTAAAGTGGAGCACCTTTTTTTGGCTCTGTGGAGTGAGACAATCTTATATAACTTGGCCTTAGCGGGAGAAATTCCATCTTCTCAAGCGAATTCTTTGACTCCATTTTGGATGGAAAAGTCTCAAAGTCACTACTATTTAAGCATCAAAAGCTATCACATGAGAAGGCCGTGTTCAAACATGCCAAGGCTTGGCATCGCTTTAAAATGTCCAAGAACAGCGCTATTTTGCATTGTCAGAGTTGAACAATAACATCAAAATTGGGGAAAAATGCAAAGTACTCACTGGTTGCCCTTTGGATCCTGTCTCACCCTTCATTCCCTGGTCACCTGTAGCCCCCTCCAGCCCTCTGACCCCTGACACTCCCCGATCTCCTGGCAGGCCAATCTCTCCCTGGACCGACAAAAGAATTGATGTCAGCCATTGTTTTTTTTCTCAAACACTGCTAATAATCAAAATGTCAAACGATTATGCCGGGTCACCTTTTGACCCGGCGGTCCGGGTTCTCCGGGTGGTCCTGGGAGTCCGATGCTCCCTCGAGGTCCTGGACGTCCAGGAGGACCAGTTGGTCCCAATAAGCCTCGCTGGCCCTGAAAAGAGCCCAGAGTAGGTGACCTTATCAAGCGTGTGCTGATAATGCTACAGCCAATGGAGGCTCATCACAATAGAGGTGTTGATTTGAGGAAAGAAAAAAAAAAACATTCTTATACTGTTGTATGCAAAATAGACAATTCCATGTCGTTATTTGGATCGATCGGACTTCTTAACATTGGGCATGGCTGTTGATGTCGGCAGGCATGGCCTCCTGCTCCTAATATACGCGTCTTGACATTGCAAAGCAAAGTGAAAAAAGGCAGCGCCTATCACAGAGCAGCTTTCTCACGCTGCAGACCAAAACACTTTTTTGCTCCATCAGCAGTGTGCTGAGGCAGAATGGAGTGAGTGAGAGAGAGAGAGAGAGCGATTACAATAACACAGTGAGTGCTTCGTCGCTTCGCATATGGCTTCTGTTCCTCTGTGGACGTGATGAAAGAGGATAAGCCCCCAATGAACCTGCTTGGAATTTGCAAGGTGAACCCCAAAGGTGTCAGCTCTGAGAAGCTCTTGCATAACAAGCACACTTGAGCTTTCATCTTAATTCGTAAGCGTCTTTGGCTTTGTGAGAAGCGCTACACAAATTTAATGAATTATTATTCTTAATTAGATAACGTGGATTCAATTCAGAAATGACAAAGGTCATCACTGGAATGCACATCAAATTCAAGCAAGTGTTACGAGTAAAAAGGCAACACAATCAACGATATATATATATATATTATCAATGGTATGGCAGTTACGCAACATGCAAAAACTTACATATTGGGAAACTCACTGACCTTTTCAATACAAAATCCAAATTTGAAGGTAGAGTAAGCTACCTACCTGTCTTCCTTGTTTTCCTGCTAATCCTGGTAAGCCAGTGAGTCCAGAAGGACCATCAAGTCCAGGGTAACCCTTCACGCCTTTGGGTCCCGGTAAACCAATTGGCCCCTGCAAAATGTCAATGGCATCAATGTTACAAGAGTGTTTCACGGAGCGTCATTTCCAGATGATGTGAAAAGAGGCTATTTTCTTTTTTTGTGTGAAGTCGAAATCAACAAAAACCTTGTGGCCATGTAAAATGGGTTTTATTGCTTCAGGGCTACATACGTATACCTAAATCGATTTGACTCGACTGAAATACAGTGATACTATTATACACAAGGTATGAAGAGAGAAAGAAAGTCACACACGCAACCAAATACAATCCTATGAACGTGCCCTTTGTTGGACTTTTTCTGTCATTTATTTGCAATCGATTGGATTGAAGATATGTGATACTCACTTCAACTCCGGGGGCTCCATTCAAACCCGTTGCACCTTTCTTCCCCGCTGAGCCCTGAGCAAACACACACAGCGAATAAAACATACACAGACATGAAGAATAACACATTGTTACATACTATCTGGCGCACGTACACAGTGAGCAACGGAAACTTTCCAGACTTTTCAGCACCGTGCCTAATGAATACGTGGCCCTGTCTCGTCTCCATTGGGTACAACAAAAACAAATCGCATTTTGAAAAATACACTCTTGCTTTTCATCATTTGCGCAAGTATTTTGACATCGAGGAGTCAATATGAACGATGGCCCGTTTACATCCAGCAAGTTCCTGTTTTCTGCCAGTGCTCAATCTCACAACATTGACTTCTCTGACACAACAACAAGATTGAGCTAAACCACAAAGGACAAAAAAAAAAAGAAAAGAAATGGACATGGACTAGTGCCTTGTGACGTTTGGGCACTTTGACAAGTAGTGTGTTCTATCCAGGCTGTAAAATGATTCTTCTTAATCCAAATACTTTTCAAAGTCCAGCCACTTCCAAAAACACTCCAACTGGCCGATTCTTTTATTTCTCCTTTGACTTGAAAACAATACGAGACCAGAAAGCAGCAGCGGCAGCAGCACTGCAATTCCTTGCTCATACATCTCCATTTAACATGAAACATAACTCTGGCCAGATTTTTGGAAGAAAAGTAAAATACCAGAACGTTAGTTCTTTCTGTTGCCAACTCCCCCATTAAGTGTGGATTTGTGTGTTTCAAGGGATGTGAATTGACTCACCGGAGCGCCCATCTCTCCTTTCCGACCCGGCTTCCCCGGCATGCCTGCTGACCCCTGAACCAAGGATACAAATAATTGCCTGCTTTCTTTTCATTAGGATCATCTTAACATTCACATCTAATAAATAGTCATCCACAGTAGAATTGAGTGTCGAATGGAAAAGAGTACGGAGGTCATCAGCATTTATTTAACCTGCACTTACTATATGTAACCATGACATGTGGAGTCGCAGCAATTTATGTATAGTGACTTACAGGTAAGCCCGGTGGTCCTACAGCCCCACGAGGTCCAGCGGTACCAGTATGTCCCTGCAATATGATATACTCGTTGATTTTTGGTCATCCAACGTGGTATCGTGGATTTGGCAAACATTGATTTCCTGATGCTACCTGATATCCTTCGTCTCCTGGTTCCCCACGATCTCCCCTCTCTCCTGGTGTCCCCTGTTTCAAAACAAATGCATACTCCAAATAAGTCTCCACATGTTTCCTCAACTATTGAATTGCGCTTCAAATAATGTGAGGATGGCATAATAAACATTCATCGGTGCGCCAATGGGATGATCTTTGCTATAAACAGGATGTGGGGAGATCAGAAAGGATTTTGAAAGCAAAGCAAGACCTACTGGTTCACCTAAGGGCCCTGATGGTCCTGGGGTCTTATTGTCCTCGCCTGGATAACCCTGAAAACACAACAATCACACACACACACACACACCAACTTGTACTCAGAAGCCTGATAGATAGAGCACTGACACCAAATTTTGAAATTAGAATCATGAAAGATGTGTGGCTCGTGTTACCTTTTCACCTTTAGGCCCCGGGGGTCCAATAGGCCCCTGCTTACCAGGATGACCCTAAACACAATACAAATAATAACTGTTCCAAAAAAGTAAATGCATTCAAATAGTGTATTCTCTTAGCCAATTTAGCACTGTACACTGTAAAAAACAAAATGCTACATATTTCACATTGATCTTCACAAGTATTGATGATTATTAAAAAAACAAAAAAAGGTTGGTAGTGAGAGAATCGGCATTCAGACCTAATTTCTCTCTTTTGGAT
This sequence comes from Syngnathus typhle, assembly GCF_033458585.1. Lineage (NCBI taxonomy): Eukaryota > Metazoa > Chordata > Actinopteri > Syngnathiformes > Syngnathidae > Syngnathus > Syngnathus typhle. The sequence goes on along the minus strand of NC_083751.1, from coordinate 412,052 downwards.
TCATGTTACACTTTTGGGCATGATTATCAGAATAGAAAGTGACAAGAAGTGTTCTTATGGAGGTGATTTGGAGGAAAACCGCTGAATGCTGCTGATAAGACAAGGAGGGATGGAGCCACAATCCAGACTACATTTTTCTTATCCTAATTGTGTGGCCGTGTGAGATTTATGCAAGGCAATGTGTGCGTGTGTTTGCACATTGAGCAAATATGAGAGCAACTCACTGCGTATCCTGCCAATCCCGGTTGCCCTTCCATTCCCATGATGCCGGGCCGACCCTTAAAAAGTTGGGGGGAGAATACAAAAATAAACCGCGGCTCACAGCAATAGCAGTCGGGTGGGTCTTTTTGGACTGCGGTTGAGCTAAATATAACCGTGGCTTCAGACACACGCACATGCTGAGGTTTTACGATGGGCAGATAAATCTTTTCTCTGCACCTATCACAACATGTTTGAAATGGCTTTGGGCAAAAACATTTCAGACCTGGAATTTCCTATTACTCTCTCAAGCCTGAAACAAATGTTGAGTATTTGTACCACTGGCAATCGGTAGATAATAAGAAATCAGAATGTATATATAGTATATTAGATATATTTTTAAATATATGATCAAATAATTATAATACTAAAATAATTAATAAGTTAATTATGGTTGCAATATAGTCTATGCTATCAGGATTATACACACTGCACACTAATACACGTTTCAGTAATTGGGGGACAATATTGCGCAGAGTGTAAATGAGCAGTCCATTCAGTGTTGTCAACAGGCTGGAAACAAATGAAGAGAAGTGGCAACTAACAGGAGGCCCTCGAGTTCCTCTGGCACCTTTTGGCGCCGCCTCGCCCGCTGGGCCAATGTCGCCGCGGTCTCCGGGTTCACCGCCAAGACCAGGAGGACCTTTCTCACCCTAGGCAAAGGCAGGCAGGCAGGCAGACTTTTTGGAAAAGGCACAGGAATGGCTGTCTGGCTGGCTGCTTGTTAGTAGTCATCTTCTCACCTTCTTTCCACTTCGTCCCCTATTTCCTGGAGAGCCCGGCTTTCCTTCTGGCCCCTGTATTAAACCAGGAGACACAGAATCAACAAAGTCATCAAACAAGACAAATGGCAGAAGAAATGTCTGAAAGGGCTTTGCGCGCCCACGGTTGGAATATTAACGACGTCTGCTTGAATGATTTTGGGTCACTCTGTGTTACTTTGTTATTTGCTTTGTTGGTCATTTGCTGACAACCTGTAGACAGACATAATGGGGTGTAAAGGGATCGATCAAGCAGCAGCAGCAGCAGCAGCAGCAGCAGCAGCAGCAGCAGCAGCAGCACTGCCATTTCTTGCTCATTAGTTGAAGGCAAAAAAGAGTGAAGGGGGACCTCTGCTGGGGCACAGTGGCATTATTTAACTTGGCCTGACAAATCTCCATTTCTTACGCGAAAGCCCTGTTTCCCTGGTTGTCCAGGTGGCCCAGCAGGTCCGGGGTCTCCTTCCATCCCTTTGTCCCCGGGTTCTCCTCCTTGTCCACACTCACCAGGATCACCCTGAAATAGAGCCCAGAGCAAAGTCAAATGAGCTAAGGAGAAGTTAGATTGGATAAAAGTGTCTCAAAGTGAAGATAAACATTTAGTTTGGCTATACTGTAAATAATGTGCTTTGCAGGACATTTGATCTCTTTCCTTCTCGAGGTTGCGTTGTGGTGATATTCATTGTATTATAGCAGGAAGGCATCAAACTTGAACTACATTTTCTGATTGAAAAAAAAAAGACAAAGACTAAGTGTGCCTCATTGAAAACACTGAGCTGTAATACATAGCAAAGACTAGAATGAGGGCGCCTCCGTACGTATGTATTTTTTTCATTAGTATTTCATTCATTGATTTGATTTCTTGACCTTGGGTCCATCATTCCCTTGAGGGCCATCTTCACCAGGCGGACCAGCGGGGCCCTAAAAAACGATATGATACCAATAGGCATGACTTGAATTCAAATACATCAGCCGCCATGCATCATCATTTGCACAAGCGGCAACACATTGGAACTCAGCGACAGACACTTTGTGAATAGAAACAAACATATGTCAGACGCAGCAAGGCGTCAGGTTGTTTGACGTGGTACTTGGCTTGGCTTGGCTTGGCTTGGCTTGGCTTGGCTTGGCTTGGCTTGGCTTGGCTTGGCTTGGCAAGGCAAGGCAAGGCAAGGCAAGGCAAGGCAAGGCAAGGCAAGGCAAGGCAAGGCAAGGCAAGGCAAGGCAAGGCAAGGCAAGGCAAGGCAAGGCAAGGCAAGGCAAGGCAAGGCACCTTTATCTACATGTCCTTTTTTACAAACAAGGTTAGTCATGCTCTTGACATCATTAAACACACAACATTTAAAAGCATTTACAAACAAAAGAGTTGAAAACATCATAGCAAAGTAGCCATGGAAGGAATAACTTGGCTTCAACACAAATAATGGAAAGGTTAGTCGTGTGACAAATCCACTCACTAAATGTACTCACTCTTATACCATCCTGGCCCAGCTCTCCTTCAGCTCCCGGAGGCCCGCTATCACCCTATGGAGAGGAGGGAGGCAGGCCCAACACAAAAATAAGTCCTACCTGCATCCAACAATGTGCTGGACTCAATAAGAGCTTTTGCCTTCGAGATTGCTACAGACGGAAGGAATTTTCAAATATTTGTTCATGTTATTCCTACAATAACACAGACCTTTAAGCCTGGCTCTCCTACGGCACCCGCTTCCCCTTCTACACCAGGCCCACCCTAAGGGAATCGAGAAAGATAAGCATTCGAAACGAATGTCAACAAATACCGAATCTGTGGAAGAATAGTCGAGAGACAAAAGTAAAAACTACATCAGGCCCTTGCTCTCCATCAGGTCCTGCCTCTCCAAGAGGTCCTCTGGATCCCTACAAGAGAATAAACATTGTCAAAGACTTTGCTCGGGACCTTTGACGTAAACCTGGGGACAGACATAATACACAAGTGGAACAGGCAAGCTCCAGACAAACGTCTGTGGAAACCCGATAACGTCATCAGAAGCAAGATGAGACCCATAACTAATACCTCCTCCTGCGCTATGGAAAACTCACACCCTGACAAATATTTGATTGTTTGACATTCTTGATTTCCCCCAGGGTTCGGCTGACTTCCAGGAAGATTTAAAAAAAAAAAACAACGGAGCACGGCTCCAAGAGGGGAGGCCTGACTCAGGTAGGATGTCTGAACGTGTGAGAAATGCAGAGCGCAAAACAAAAAGCAATGGAAAACAAGGCACTTGCGACGCTGCTAACATCTGACTGCACATGAACACAAAGCGTCATTCTAGTTTCCTGCACATGAACACAAAGCGTCATTATATATACATAGTTTCCAGATGCCTTTCATCATTGCTGCTAATGGGAAAAAAGAAGGCCTACTCACAGGCGCACCCTGGGCTCCCCGCTCCCCGCTACTTCCTGGAATGCCCGCTTTACCCTGAAGACACACAATCACCATTAGCTTGTGCCATCAGACAGAAGAAAAAGATGAGGATGAGGATGTTTCAGTTGGGCCTGATGCTAAGCCATGGCATGGGAACGCCACACGGGCGGGCCTTCTTGCCATGTAAGAGGGAGGCTCTTGAGTTGCCAAGCTGAGACAGGGCCCTAATTTGGAACAGTACTCCGTCTATTATTGACAGAGTGAGTAGCCGACGCATTAGTCAGAGCAAACATTACTTAGTTGAATGAGGGCTGTGGTTAGTCAATTGTAATCATGGAAAAGTGAGCTAGTCAAACCACAACCGCGTTCATCATTACTACGTCAATGTCAAGCCAGCAAGGTGATGAGATCATTCATAGCATTTGAAAATGATGACAGATTAGGGCAAATGAGGGATGGGTTTTTTCCAATCGCTAGAGGGCGCTATCTAACCAAGCATATTGGAACTGTGTTTACAGCACAAATGGTCCTATTTGTAGCTAGGACTTTGAACTTTTTGTTGTCATCGAAAAGCGTGATTCATATCTTTTATCCGTTCAAAATAAAAACAATCGTTTTTTTCATATGCTGCACACAGACTTAGGAAGTAGTTCAGCCAGAAAAATGGGAACAGATACAGGTGAAAAGCATCGTATCCTTGTTTGAAAGTGATACTTTGAAAGGAGATGATCCCAGAATGAGTTTACCAGTTGCTGCAGTTTGTCATCAAAGCGGCTGCAGGCATTTTGCGCTTCATCAGTGCAAAGAACGTTTTCACATTTCTGACAATGTAGGCCAGAACTCAATGGGTATTTTTGGTCTTTTACTGCGCAATCAAAGCACACACATTTGTGAAGAAAGTCAATGAATGTTTCTCACAGGCTTGCCAGGGTGTCCTCTCTCTCCTGGAATGCCAACTTTGCCCTACAGATAGAGAAACAAGTCTTTGAAGACATTTCACATCCATCCATCCAACAATTCTCTGAACTCGGTATAGTGCCAAGTTACACACAACATCCTGATTGTGAGCTAAGTCTACAAATCAGCCACTCATCTTTTCATATTTGTTTTCTATGTTTTTATTTTTCTAAAGTGTCAGATAGGTCACTCACAACATAACTCACAGTATAACTAACATGTCTGCCCTTTAAACTGCGTGTGTGTGTGTGTGTGTGCTGTGCTGTTTGTCATAAGCGCAACACACTACAGGATCAGGAAGCACACGAGTGCTTTTTTTCCATTGCATCTCTCGCATTTTCAAGAGTGTTACTTACTAGAAATCCTGGTTCTCCTTTTAAGCCAATATCACCAATTTCCCCCTGTGCCAATGACACAACGAAAACATGGATTTGATTTTTATTTAACTATTTAAAAATAAAAAAACATTTGTATAGGGACAGTCAACATTTTGAAACAAATGTTTACCTTGGCGCCCTCGGGGCCTGCTTCTCCCATTGGGCCATCAGGACCTCGAGGCCCCTAAGGGTGTCATGATGTCGAATTTGATGAAAGAATTGACATTTTAGGCGAATTGATGAATAGTCAATGGGTTGGTTCAATGTATTGTGGAGACTGCAGTTCTTACCCTACGGCCCTTTGTACCGCCACTGCCGGGACTTCCTCTCTGCCCCTGTGGACCCTGCGGCGGGGGAAAACAGAAAAAAACCTAGCAATAATGTTTGGAAGATACCATGATGTGAACCCCCCCACGCACACACATTTTGAACATGTTTTATTCCAGAGTATTTTCTGTAGGTCTAAAACCCCCCCGATTGATTCACACACATACGTACATATGAAAGCTAAGAAGCCAAACTAGCGGAAGTGAGGATATGGCACTTACAGGTGTACCTTGCATGCCGATGTCCCCGGGACTCCCGGGCAACCCTGGATATCCCTGCAGTCAAGCAAACGCTATTGAAAGTTACATGTCGTACATAAATAAATAAAAAAACGGAATGCTCCACAGGTGTTCAAAGTATCCACATTCACCTGCCCCTCTGCATTTGATCCCACAAAAACATTCAAACTTCTCCTTACATATGCACAAGTAACGTTTGAATCATTCAGCCGCCAGATTGCTCATTCCCTGCCTCCCTCCCTATCCCTCCATACCTCCCTCCCTCCCTCCCTCGTACGAGCAGTCAGTCAGCAATGGTTCAGTAAATCTTCCATCCAACTAGGTCAGGAACGATGCCCAGACTCTTGAAGAGAGTCCCGGGCTGTGCGCAATGCAGCAAAGCTACTCTCCACACAACTTACGCATGAGATGCACTCTACTACAGCAGAACCATGGCTAAATCGTTCATTTCTTTTTGGCTCATGGAGAAATAGGGAATGCATTTTGCTGTTAGCAGCTTTGCGACAAAAGATGACGGCAAAGCATCATCCACACACACACCATTGAAAAAAAATAGTGTTGTTTTTTTTTTTATTACAATGAGGGATGGATTTGTATATTGTTACCTCTGGAACAAAATGATGAATTCATACTCACTCGTGGCCCTTTCTCTCCTGCTGGACCTGTTGGACCTGTTGGACCACGGTCACCCTGAGGGGGGGACAGCAAAAAAAAAAAAAAAAAAAAACTCAGAGATCGTTATGCGATGAGCGCACTGATAGAAGAAACTGATTTACATCCTTTCTCAGCAAAGAGGAGTTCAGAGGGTCAGAGCGACAGCTGGAAGCATGTACGGACAAAAGAGTTGGTGACACGCTGCTCAGCACGCTTTGCAAAATGAAGCACCTTCTGAAATCCGTCTACCCCTTCAACATTGTGTGTCAAATCATGATTGAAGGCTTTTCAAATCTCCAGATGTCCTTGAAATAAATTCCCACCTATTGTGTGACATGAAAGGAATTTCCACGGTGGGATTGGCGCTGACAGAGGCAACCAGGGGAAGGTTTGATGCTTGAGAATTAACAGAGGAGCTTCAGAACAAGTCCTGACACACATGTCCTGTGCTTGGGAATCAAAAGGTGCAGGTGGAAGCTTTATGGTGGAGGCTTGGAGCCGAGCTTTTATTCAAGCAGAACTTTTCAAATGTGGTGAGTCATTTCTCCTGATAGCAAACATAACCTGGAAGCCAATGGTAGGGGGGCAAGAATCTTGTTTTGGATGTGGTTTGTTTATCGAAGGCATGTCTTCCTCTATGACAAGGCTCACTGATGCTGATGGACAACATAAGACTAAAAACACGGGTTACCTTTTCACCGGGATTTCCCATCGCGCCGGCCATTCCTACGAGGCCTACGAGACCCTGGAGAGAGAGAGAGCGAGAGAGAGAGAGAGCGAGAGAGAGAGAAAACATTCAGGTTATGCCAGTGTGAGCGTCGGCTCTTCCCTCATCTAAGAGTTATTTCCCAACTTCTTATGACACTTGGAATGCAAGAGGTCGCTCGTGGAAGCACTGAGGTGAGGTGGGGCTGCTCTCAAGGAAAAGGCAGCCATTTGACCCATGAAGTGTCAAGGATTCAACTCAAATTCATTTCAACTCATGTTGACTTCATTCATGAATCAATTCACAAGAGCACAATCAAGTCAAAAGCAGCTCAAGAGAAGTCAAAAGTCATGGCTCACGGAACCTCCATCAGAATGTTTCAAACGGTTCTCTCATGAGCGCAGAGCCTCTTCTCAGATTGCACGACGACTTCAAGTGCTGGAGTGAATGTGAGCCGAAGCATGAAGCAGACAGTAGCATCGAAGGAACTCAGCACACCAACGGAGTCAGACAAGAAACAGATGGCCAAGAGTTAGGCAAAAGCACTTACTCGAGGGGATTTTCTTTTGGATCCAAGAAAAGCAGCAAGACAGCGGCCGGGGACGGCATGCAAATCCCTTCCTTCATTCGGACAAAAAGTGCTCCGTTGTAGAAGATGCTTTTAATGACAAGATGGGAACTTCTTGCCAGACTTGAGGAGCGCTAACCTTGGCAACGTGTTCCTCATGCACATACATTATCAGCGTGCAAAGTGACTCGCTGACAGGAACATGGAAGCAGATACTAGGTTGACATGAAGGACACTTCAGCGCTCACCTGCTTTTTTTGGTGGGGGGGGGGGCTTAAAATGGAATAAAGCGGCAAACTCCCCACAGTTAAACTGCGTTTGACTTGACTCGGGCTATGTGTCTCTGCTTAACAGGTTTCTTTTCTTCATCCACTCTATTTGTGGATGTGATGTAAAGGCATCATCTGATCCCCCATCCATGTGTTTAGAGCTTCAAAATCTTCTCTCACCACTTTGCTCTTTTCATACGTACGCGTACTCCAGTAACTAAGTTCAACTTGGTGGCCTGGCTTAGTTGCCTACGACGTGCAGAAGACAAATATTAAGATGAAGGGGCCTCCGCTGCGGGAAGATAGAATGTTCTCTACACTTTGGTAAAGTCATCGGAATTGCACTGCACTAAACAGCCAAGTTGAACAAACCAAGCCAAGTGGGAATTCCTAATCCTAACCCTAACCCTGCCAAGCGTTCATGAAAATGCACAAGAGGATAGAAGTTCTTGACTGTCGTGCTCGCAAGTAAGCAGCAACAACTCACTTGTGCTCCGATTTTTCCAACATTTCCACTGTCCCCTTTCTCTCCCTGGAAGAAGGAAACATCAGCAAAGTGATTAGCTTCCTGCAATTGCAACATTTCTCTTGAGCGCAAGCATCCGGCTCGTAGCTCGGGGCTCTCTCTTTCTCTCTCTCTCACACACACACAAATAAATGGACTCACCGGCAGACCATCTAGTCCAGGTTCACCGAGGTGGCCTTTCCTTCCAGGTCGCCCCTAAAAGAGTGACGCAGCCATTGAGAAGACATCATGCTAAAACTACACCTGCAAGAATCTCATTCAGAGTGAAAATAGTACAGTTAGGGTTATTTCTTACAATGGGACCGGGATTGCCGGATAGGCCAAGTGGTCCTTCGTCACCCTGCAAACACACATTACAGTCATTGAACTGCCGATGTCCATAAAAAGAAACAACGCCACAGGCGTAATCTCTGGAGCAAATCCAGTTGGTAGAATAAAGAGGCGGTTGGCTGACGTTGGTATGCTGCCAGAGTACACACCCCGCTTGTCACGTCTTCAAATTAAGCATGGCATCAGTCATCTGACAAAAGGGCGGGCGCTCACCTGCCTTGCATTGTGCAATATACGTAAGTGGCTTTCTAAAAATCAACAATTTTGTACAGCAGCAGATGTGCTTTTGCTTTTGCCTTTGCCTTTGCTGATACTGCGACTCTTTAGTCTCGTGGACGCTGCAATATTCAGCGGCCAGGAAAGCGTTCAGCTTTGTTTTTAGAGGCACCCAATGTGATTCATGACTTCGCCCGGCTCAACGGTGTTCCAAGTGACAAGACAGGTTGGATATTTATCTTTCCTCACACTACTGTACCCCAATGGAAACTTTGACTTTTCCGTTCATCATGACAGAGAAAATCGACTGTATGACGTCATCGAGTCAATGCATTGCATTGCATTGTCTTACTTGCGTTCCTTGTGGCCCCATCGGGCCTTGGACACCTTGAGCACCTTGCAAACCCTGAAATGCAACACACTGAATGAATGCTATGGTTTGGTTTGGTATGGTATGGGATGGTACGGTGACCTTAAAACAGAAACACAGAGAAGAAAGATGGTGCTATACCTTTGGTCCGGGAGGCCCATTTGGCCCAGGCACTCCGATATCTCCTGGAAAACCCTACAAAATAGCAGAGTAGGGATCCAGCTTGCTCGGTTTTGTTTACATTTGCAAATAGCGAGAAATCTCCTTTGGGCTTCTATAGTCTGGCCACTGCGGACACTAATAGGTCACATGATTTATTGGCTTAGGTCAGTCTTGAGTCTAGCCTCAGACTTCCCCTGGACAAGCCACATTGGACGTTACAAATGTGAATCCGAATATTGCTGTATATCTTTCCACCTTCAATCGTTGTCCACCAGAAAGAAATGTGAACGTACCTCTGGGCCTGGAGGCCCTGGTGAGCCTTGTGGTCCAATATCTCCAATTTGACCCTGTTGAAAAGACATTTGACTGATTGACAAACCCAACTTGACTAACACACACTGACATACTGAGTCAACCATACCGGTGGTCCAGGTTTTCCTCTTGGCCCAGGAGAACCAGATGCACCAGGGACGCCCTTGAAATACACAAGCGCAAGGACGCACATGAGCGACCGCAGTAGTTATCGGATTAAAATGTATGATGAAATACAAAGCAAAGTTGCGTGAGCTCAATTGTCATCCATCCATACCTTATCACCTTGGAAACCCATCTCTCCTGGTTCACCCTGTTGTCCCACTTCACCCTAAATGTCACACACAGCATCATTCAGAAACGAGTGAAGCCAGAGCTGAGCGTTCAGGATTCATTTTGAAACCTTTATCAACCGAGTCAAATTGGGTGGAGGGGATATTTTTCGCTTCATTTGGCTTATGTGGAGAATGAGATTAGCCACTGAGGAAGTCGAGCACAATAATAAGTAGTGAGATCACCTTATCACCTTTCAATCCAGGCAGGCCAGCTCGTCCGGCTGGTCCCTGCCACACAGAGAGAGAGAGCGAGAGAGAGAGAGAGAGAGAGAGAGGGAGAGAGAGAGAGAGAGAGAGAGAGAGAGAGAGAGAGAGAGAGAGAGAGAGAGAGAGAGAGAGAGGACAACAAAACAATCAACGATGAATGATGTGGGGAAAAAAAGGAGTAGCAATGAAAAGTCCAAAAACAAACGGATCCATTTCATACAATTGAAGCATGAAATATTTCAAATTCAGAAGGATTTGAATGATCGCGGCGTGGTTAACTACCTTTGGCCCGACCACACCGGGCAATCCTCGAGGACCTTCGGGGCCCGGCTCACCCTACAGAGAGAGAGAAGGAAGGAAGGAAGCAAGGAAGGAAGGAAGCAAGGAAGGAAAGAAGGAAGGACATACTGTAGAAATGGCAACCGGGAAAGAAAAACATCCAGTCCTCGTTCCCGTCAGCTCATTTTCTGACATTGAGCATGGCACACTGGCACACACATCAAATGCATTCCAGAAAGAACACTTGCTGCTCTGTTTTGCTTGGGTTTCAATCAATGAAGGAAGGAACACCACACTGCTGGCTGGGACTGACACTAGCAAATGAAAGTGTGTTTTACATGTCAAACTCCTTCAGGAGAGCCAAATTCACTCAAGCGTAGAATTGATTAAATAGGAATCACATCAAAAGGCTTAGGGAAGTGTTTTGCTTTTCACCTACACCAAATGATTTGGCTAAGATGTGGCTCAGCGTTGATGCTATTGCACAAAACGCAAAGAGGAATCAACCCAACATGTCTCAAGGCAAGTGCAATATCATCATCACTTGGGAGGCAAGTTCTGAAGGCAAGGCAAATAGCATCATCATCATCATCATCATCATCATCAACAAAATACGTATGTACTGCAAGCATCAATACATATCTGCCAAAAGATGAATGAAGTGTGGATTCCAATCAGAGTCATGCGATTCAAATCGTGATAAGATTGCAAGATTGTAAGCATACTTACCCCGAGGCCCGGAAAGCCAGTAATACCAGTCCCACCAACAGGCCCCTGCGAAACATCACACACGGCAACATCCGAAATAAACAGGACAGTGCGCTTTGCAAATTCTGCACTCCGACCATTTCGAGTTTATCAAGACATTTCAATCATCAACCTGGATTAAACATAGTACGTCATGCATTTGAATCATTCTTGGCCATGGCAAGATGCCCAGGCCTTCTTACCTCACTGCCATCAGGACCGGTCGCTCCCCGTTCACCGACATCACCCAGCACACCCTGCGAGGAAACACCTTCACGTTCAATTGCGTGGACGCATTATGCATGCGTGTAAAGAAGACAATTAGAAAAGTTGCCTCCGTGGAAAGATCCGCGTACTTTTCACATTTGATAAGGAATCCAAACTGAAACAGTGTCTTACTTGTCTTCCTTTGGGACCAGCTTTTCCAGGAGGGCCAGATATGCCCTACAAAATAAGTCAACAGTACAAAATATCATGATGATTTGATTGATTGATTGATTGATTGATTGATTGATTGATTGATTGATTGCAAGAACTTCAGATCACTCACTCTCTCCCCCTCCAGTCCTGGTGGTCCAGCTATACCAGGAGGTCCAATAAAACCCTGCAAATTGTCCCATAACAATCAGACCATGTTAGAATGCTTTCGGAAAAGGTCAGGATTCCATTCTGCAATCAGCTAACTTTGCATCTGTCCATCTATATCGATCGATCGATCGATCTCTCCAAGGGCTTACATGTCTGTCAAAGGGATGCGTGCTATTCCTTTTTTGCTGCGATGCCGAGGTGAGCCCGGGAACATGTTAAGTATTAATGAATGCTCATTTAGAAGCATTGCGCTCAATGTTTGAGCGGCTGACCTACATGAAGTGCCAATAAAGTTGCCCATCCTGTTTTCGTTTCCCCCATTAGTGGTTCCACCTCATCTCTGGAGGCATTGCTTTGTGTTCTATCTGTCCTCAAGCCTGAACACCCACACGCGGACTGCAGCCGCAGTTGTTTGAAAACAAACTGTGCGGCCGCTGTTGTTTGAAAACGAACTGGCACAGGACTGAAGGTCTGACACGGTGCTAATCCTTCCAGGAAATGAAGTCTTTCCGAAGACAGAGTATGAGGAGGAGCTAGGAATACTTACAGCAACCCCCTTGGGCCCCGGGTTACCTTCTGGGCCAGCGGCGCCCTGTGACAACGGAAAGACTGCTGATGAGAACTTTGTTTGGACCTTGGAAAGGCTCAAACAATAAATGTGGAGTGAAAACTAAACACTGATCTGCTCAATCATTCGATATAAACGTACAGTGGAACAACTAGTCACGACTGATAATGATTCAAAGAAACATCTGGTTTACTTGCCAATCCATAAAGCCATGTAAAGCATGTTCTGTTCTTGCGGTACTTAGACATAGTAAAGATGTTTCTTCCCAACTTCATACTATAGTATGTACTATGAGAAGCCATCTTTGTTTTTGTTTTTTTGCTGGGCTCTCAAAAACAATAGAAGCATATTTCGGGGGTATTTTTCACTGCACCTGCCTGCCAGGGTAACCTGCAGAGCCCACTTCCCCGGGAAGTCCCGCTATGCCCTGCAGGAAGGAGACAAACGGGCTCATGAATGAACAGTGAGCAGTGAATAGGTCGATTAGATGGACGGATAAAGTGAAAGAGGAGAAACAAAGTCAAATGAGTGTTGGCAAAAGTGGAATAAAAAAAGCACTGTTCATTCCAGACAGGCTCCAGCAAGACAACCTATCCGCTACATTGCTGCAAGATTTCTCCTTCAACCAAGAGTGACATGAGATAGTCTTCATCTACATTCATGATCATGAATACATGATTGAAAAAGAACGTTTGCGTTGTGTCTGACTTGATGCAACAATCATTTCCTGAACTAGCTATGACAATATGTACAATAACATACTAGATCTTGACTTTCATAATACTGCATCAATCCATACTTACTCGCTCTCCTGGCAGCCCAGGTGGTCCTGGATAACCTTTCGGACCCTTAAGAATGGGATAAACAAATGCATTTTGAGTAGATATATGTATGTATACTTTCCATACAATGACTATATCAGTGTAGCACAGATGACAAAGTCACTTGTGAGGGAAAAAGGTTGACCTTGCTACTGTGCAAATTGCAGCTCACTCCAAGTGAGTTGTTTATTAGCCATCAACGTGGCACCTTAGTGGACTTGAGCAAGGGTGGAAAGACGAGAAATGACAGACAACCTTCATGGACAGACCAAAAAAAAAGCTTCAAGAAGAAATGGAATGCCAAGCCAGCCTACTCACTTCTAGCATTTGACCATTCCCCAGACACTAAGTACAGATTCATTTTGAATTTGGACACACATCCTATTGTGTGCATCAAAACCACAACTAGGCGAATCCGAAACCATCGCACCAGACTTGAACTTGGGATCTTTTTGCAAGCGTAGGTCTCCGATGCTATGGTAGATTGACTCCTTGACCCTGAGCAGAGAGATGGCCTTTCCTCTTTCACCTTGATCTCAAAGCATACCCCGTTTTACACTATTTCACTGAAAGAAGCCACACCACGTACAAAATGACAAAACTCAAAGAAGCAAAGGTTAGGACGCTTACATTCCTTAAGTGACTCATTCATTGCATTTAGGAACAGACTGAATCTTACCTGCAAACCTGGAAAACCATCAGAACCGAGCAGTCCGGGTGGACCTTTGTCACCCTTTGGGAACAAATAAAAGAGAAAGATACCATTGCAATACAGCGCCCAAGTATTGTACGTAGTATATAGAGTGATGATGCGGAAGCTGATAAATAGGGGAAAGGGTATTTGGAGATGGGAGTCAAGATTTCAATTGTGGCTACAAAGAGATTGGAAGTTACTGTGAGAGCTTCATTTAAACAAGACGATTTACTACAAAACAGAGACAAGTATGACATCTGACAAAAGGCAGCATATGAAGGAAAAAACAAGAAGAAGGATAGGCTGGCTTTCCTCCCACAGGCACAGGGCACAGGGCACAGGGCACAGGGCACAGGGCACAGGGCACAGGGCACAGGGCACAGGGCACAGGGCACAGGGCACAGGGCACAGGGCACAGGGCACAGGGCACGGGCATGGGCACGGGCACAGCCACAGCCACAGCCACAGAGAATGGGAGTCTAGACACACACACACACACACTGGTGGCAGATTGCTTACCTTTTCTCCTGGTGCAGCTTGACCCGGAGACAGCCCCGGGTCTCCTTTTGCACCCTAGATTGACAAGGTCACAGGTTAGGACATGGTCAGTAACCCAAATCTGTTTCACATTCATCAGCCAATGACAGGCAACCTGTTCTTGTAACTCACAGACATCACAACCAAAAATGTCCTGCTAGACATTTTAGTCATCATATCCACAACTTTGCATGTGGTCATGCTTATTCAACACTTCTCCTCTCTGGAAGAGAACATCATTATTATTGTGATTATTATTATTACGGCTACATGTGAATTAGCGGAGATTGATTTATGAATGTCAGCTGATGCAAGTTTTCCCAAACAGTGTGGGCGGCCAGCCGGCCGACCGACCGACCGACCGACCGACGGGCCATCTGTATGTTCCCTCTCAAAGATTGGATTTGTCTCTCCCATGCACCCAACGGGAACTACATGACTCATCGTATAGATGGTCCAATATGCTTGGAACATCCCGCCAAGCACTTTGCTAAAACTGTTTGAAATCCTTCAAAGACATCATCAAAACATTACGGACTGTGCTGCAAACACTGAAACTTCAGGAACCTCCTCCACATGTCAACTGGATATATGTTCCTGCTTTGGGGCAGAGAGCCACGGCCCCTCATTCCGCCCACAGACAGCGGGCTTCAGATGGGACTATGAATCACAGGAAAAACACTGGGGCAGGCATTAGGATCAGTGGCGCAGATGGGATCTTAGAACTGGGGGTGGAGGGGGACCAAAGGATTTAGAAATAAATTGGGATAGGCCAGGAAGAGGAGTGCAATTTGCATCATTTGAATGATTGTAACTTGGTTTTGGTCAGAATTTAGAAAGGAAAGGGCATTCTTCAACGTTCCGGAGCCGGCCGGGAATACGGAGTACGCAGCGCAGCACAGCTCCCGGGGTGCTCTGCGGCAGCCCAATGTCGACAGTGACTCGTGCAGCCAAGGCTAATGGGACAAACACTGGCTGATGCTTCACGTCGCCGACATAATAATGCCTCCAAAAGCCCCGGATGGATCTTTCTGCATGGGATCATCTTGCACACACTTTGGAGCCAGCCAAGCCTTCCTCGAGAACAACAGGCTGGGTCGATGGGTCGGCAGCAATCAGGCCCTAGCTTGCTTGCCCAACTCACAATGTGAGGTGTATGTAGGTGAGGGCTGGCAAACCTGATGGCCATAACACTTGACGAATCACGGCAATTTTCAATCAAATCAGTCACAACGCAACTCTCATCGAGCTGGGATGGTCTGCTATGTGCCAGCGCGCAATTTGCTCATCCGACAAAGATCAAGGCTCTCGCTTTCACCTTTTTCCAAACAAGGGGTCAAAGACACGTCCTCGGGCGTTTGCAATCTCCTGTCATTTGTCAGTTCATGACCCTGCTATCCTCCCTTGACGCTATTTGGCAGCTCAATCTGCCAAATGACAATGAATTTCCCTCACACATTCATTCATGGTCTTTTTTCATTTGCTACGTACATAAAAAGCGACTTCACTCCATTCCATTTGGATTGGGTTGGGAGACTGGAGGAAAGCCATGTGTCTCACCACGCTTTACATACGTACAGTCAGAAAGCACAATCAGAGATGGCCGAGCGCTCACCTTGGGTCCAGGGGGTCCAGCTGGTCCAGGTTTTCCGGCAGGACCGTTGGGACCCTGAAAGAGTCAGAGCGAGAAGATGCTAAATGCCCCGTCACCGATAACGGCCAAGTACTGAAAGTGACTCATGTGCAGTAATGAATAGCAGCTGCTACGTGAAGGCTCGCTTTTGGAAACATCTTCATCTTGGCAGGCTGAGTCATGGATATTGATTTTTTTTTCTTGCTGACATGCTACGCATATAGTGTCTTGACAAAAAAATCTTGGATTCTTTGATACAGTACAGTCATGGCAAGCTTCCTTTTCTTTTATTATTATTGTGTTTGGGTTTATGTTTCCTTTTCATGTACAGTCTTTGATTTGAGTTTTCTCACGTGCTCTACAAGTTAAGTTGCTATTTGGATTTGTGTGCTGCTGATGGTGTACAGTTTGTTCAACATCATTCATGTAGCATGTAGCTTGACATCAATTCATGGAGCACCTAAGGCATTTCATTCCTTTAACTTCTGGTATGCAAGAATTAAAACACATGCACAGACACACACTCTTTCTCACGCACGCACGCACACACAAACACACACACCCAACCAGAGACACACAGTCACAGGCACACACTATAAATATGCAACATTCCTGCACATGTGTATCCCTGCTGCTTACAGGCCAGACTACGGCTCTCCAAAGACTACACTGGAGCCAAGGGCCTGGAAGAAAAATCTTGAGTTTCGTTTCTAAAGTGTTTTCTTTTAAAAGAGTATATTTCATGATTATTTATTGCCAATCGATAGCAAATAGCACACAATGTCAAAAACCAATTGGGGTAACGTTCAACCAGTAAAACGATTTCTTTTATTTTGGTTTTGAAAAAAAGCTTCACCTTTTTGGAAGACATCAATGACAGAAATTGTAATTGCCACTGCTCTGGCACAGTTTCTATTTTGGAATGAGCATGCACTTGAACTTACATATGAGCCGATCTCACCAAGGTTTCGAGTCATGATAATGAAGGCACATACCAATGTATTCTTTGTTTTTAGTCCAGTAGGGTAAATGAGTGGAGGAAAGAGCCGCAAGCCCCAAACGATCCCAGCTTTTCCCTTCATCAAGCCTTGACGACTGACTCGATCCCTATCAACGTGCAAGCAAATTGCTGGAAACAGCACCTTCCTTCAAAGAAACCATGTTTCTTTCCAAAATCCTCCACCATCTGCGATGGGTGCCTTAGTTGAAAGGCTTTGATAAGACTTGGAAGCAGATGCTGAGCCAGCCAGCCAGCCAGCAGACAAAACCACAGAGTGACCGCACAGTGCGCCAAACTTCCGACCACATAATAACTCCAAGCCTGGCTGGCTGGCTGGCTCTGTCGCGGCGTGGTGACTCGGAGGCTTTCCATATGTTCGCCAACCTCTCATAAGATTGACTCTTGACCAGCTGCTCTCATCTCCATCATCGTAACAAGGCAGGAAAGTGGAAGGAAAACATCGCATGATGTCATCATGAGCATCATAATGGTCATCTTGAGGAGAAATACACATAGAGCTGGCTGAGGAAAAAGCTTACGCAAGAGTGAAACCTCAATTCCATGTCCAAACATCTTTTTTTCTGGTTCACCAACATTTCCGCAACAGGACAAATGAAGGTCCTGAATCTAGATTCTGCTGTATTTTCCAAAATGATGTAAAGGATGGGAGTTGGATAATGGAACAAAAAAAGTTTGTCTTTTCCTGAATGCGTGAGCTTCTGTGGATTGTTGCTTGCACGTACGTACGTACGTACGTACGTACGTGTACAGCAAAGCATGACCAGAGTCAAACAAGGAGGGCAAAAAAAAGCTCCTCCTTAATGCAGCTTACTGTATCTTGCTTTGACATGTAGCAACCTTTGCTAAGCTTACTCACCCGAGAGCCTCTTGCACCTTGACGACCAGGTAAACCAGGGGGACCGGGAGGACCCTAGAAAGAGAAAGACAGAGAGAAAATGAGAGCGAGAGATTTAGAGTAGGTTAATGGCAAGCGATAACATGCAGCCTCCACAGTGAAAATGTCCAATTTACAGAAGAGCAACGGCGGCTTAAGTTACATTTTGCAGAAGAGATTGAGACGATCAGACTGTGTGCTATGTTTCAGCCTTCACTCAAAGCATCTACGTTGTGATGTCGCATTGACGCTGCAGTTACGTTTATCATCCATCCGAAAAATCCGATTTGAAGATTTACGGAGCAACCTGTGCATCCCCCAGTGAACTACTTGGACGCATGCCTGTAAGGCAGTGGAATACAAAAATACAAAAGCATGCCTGTAAGGCAGTGAAATCCTCCCCCTGAGGAAGGAAACCAGCTTGTTTCAAAGTTGGACCGCAGAGGTCACGAAAGACACAGGCGCTGAACTTCAACTGAGCGCCGTGCGTTCAAAACAGCTCGCTCAGTGCGAGTAGCCAAGACACACAAGCGAAAATGAGAGCAGAAAAGGCCAAGCAAGACTTTGTGCCAAATTGAGTCGAGATAAAAACGAGCATTCAAGCAGTTGTTTTTGCATATCAAGTTGAAGCTGCTATCCATGAAATCAAATCACTTTGTTGTAATTGGATTGAACAATCTGTTATTGCAGTGTCTTGATCAAAAGACATTGGAATAATAAGACTCACAGTGGCCTGTGGATGGCTCTCGAAGTAATACCTCAATATTTGCACCATAGCAAAACCTTTCATTGAGCTCATTCTTGGACTGAATGTGAAATACTGAGAATCAAAGCAAACTAGTTCCTATATTCATAACACGATTCTAAAACAGGAAAGATGAAACAACGAAGGGCAAGTCGAGCTATGTCGCCTCTACAAGCCTGCAGGCTACGTCGAGAAAGGAAACTGACAGGTGAGCCTAAATGTTTTACATTGTTAAGATGAAATATCTGATGACGCCCGCACGCTCATGGAAACGTTGCTCAGTTCCTGACAATTGACGCTCTAAGATCATGTTCAATTATCTTGACAGCCACTTTTATGTACATCACACGGCTGTCTGGCTGGATGGATGGATGGATGAAGAGCAACATTTACAGCGTATACCGACGTTCTTCACAAAAGTTATTCTCTGGCTCAAAGCAAAAATGTCAGCCACGAAGAAGACTGCTTTGTGCTTGTACATTTCCATACAGACAGTGTACTGTCAATACAAGTGTTGCAGGTGTGTTCTGTCTACCTAAAAAGGCAGCAAAAGTTTTTTTCATTTTCATGTATCATTTGTTACATTTATTTGCCAAGGAGAAAGGAAATGCTAACAAGACGTGCTCGGTGTTTTTATAAGCACAGTAATATCATTTCTTTGTGGCTCAACCATTTGTCTCCTCAAAGCGCCAATCGACTCAAGTTCAAGTTACTCACCGGAAGACCCGGCTCTCCTTTGGGCCCACGTAAGGCATCTTCATCCGAGTCGTACAGGAGGTCTGCCTCTTCATAGCCATCGTCGTAGCCGTCCCTATCGTCGTAACTGCCATCCAGCTCCAAGGAGTCTCCATTCGTTTCACCATAAAGTAAAGTAGTTCCAATAGTCATTGGCAGGTGTCGCCTGCTGGTGCTCCCAGCGTCACTCGGCGAATTCGTCGCGTCAGTCTGCAGAGTCGGGTCCTTCAATCCAGAAATGCGCCTCTGCTCTTCCAGATCTGAGTCTGCTGTAGGGCTTGAGGTCGAATCGAGTTGGAGCACAGTGTCAGAGGCCACCGTTGCTTTGGAATTGATCGGCGTTTGAGGAGGATCTGCTGTTCCCAGAGAGGACCTTGTGACGGGATTGGACATGGAGCTATCGTTTGCCCGGAGAGCCAAAGCGCGCCGTGGCCGAGACGATCGGTACGTGTCGGCCGGCCGGCACTGTTTTCGGAGGTAGTCGCAATAGCGCGCGGCAGCTCGGGCCGCAGGAAACACATCCAGTTGGCAGATCCGCCCATTGAATGGCGCCGCTTTGAGCTCGCTCCTCCCCAAAGTGAAGGGGCCAGCGCAATTGCCGAGCGTCCGAGACCTTTGCCGTCGTTGGCGCAGCGCTCCGCAACGGGAATAGAACGACACGGAGCGCGCTCCAACGGCGATAGCAAAAGAGCGCCGCTGCCCGTCGTGCCAATTGTAGGCAAAGCGGACGGCGGTCTCCTCCGCCGTGTAGACGAGCAGTGCGCGCGGCAGGAGCCGAATGGCAAAACGCAGTCTGTCCCTGCCGTCTCTGAAACTGGAAATCAAAGCATTGTTTGCTCGCCGGGAGCTCACGCTTAGCACAACAGAAAACTCCTCACCAAATTGTGGAGGAAAAAGACTGCTCACGGGAGCCTCAGAAAGAGAATTTGAGTCTAGCGCTACCCCATCCCGTCCAGCAAACGGGACATTTGGAGGTGCCCAGGGAACATTGGGATACGTGCTTGAAGCTTTGGCACTTCTTTGGTACGGATTGTCTGTTGTTCTCGGAGCCGTGAGCCCGAGTTGATCGAGGATATCCACTCCTGGGAAAAACAGAAGGGACACTATTAGACTGGAGCCGCCTTGCTTTGTTTCTCACCGAAGGCTCGTTCGTGCGTTCAAAACATCAACCTCATATTGGAATGTGAAAGAGGTACTACCCGAACACCAAAACTCTTTTGTAGAGATGAGGTCTCATGGAACCTTCTTCTTGGTTCCGGATCAGTCGAAAAATACATCACTTAGTATCTTCTCAATGGTCATGGTAAGAGCGGAACAGAAGGAAGGTGGAACAAAATGGGTACTTCCAAATTGGAATTGTACGCGTCAAGGGAATTTGGAAAAGGTACCCTAACCTAGGCAAACTAAAGTCAAAAGTAAACCAGATCCAATGTTGACCCTTTGAACCCTTGTGTGCACGTGTGAATGTTCCGGAGGTGAGATGGGAGGTAGTATTTTGATTGCGAATCCAAAGCAACTTCCTCGGTATTTGGCATGACATCTTGTAAAAGTGCGCTGGCCCTGTCAGAACCGCTACTGGCTCCATAGAGTCATGACGATAAGAGCTTTCAATGCTTTATAACTCTTCTGTACAAATACTACACTTTTGGAAAAGCGGATCATCTCATCAGGGAGACACTGGAAAGGAAATGTACACTTCAGAGAAGTAAAAAGACACTCAAATGTGTTTGTGACCTTTCTAAAAGCTTTTTTGCTCAAGGTATTTGAACTACAAAGATTGAGTTATCGATTTGTGCTTTTGAAACGTTTCTCAGTGAGAGAAGTAATACTTCTCATCTCTGTTGCTTGATTGATTGATTGATTGATTGATTGATTGATTGACTTTCCCAGAATGCTCCCGTTTGTATGTACTTGAACACTAAGATCACGTTGAACCTATTCAGAGACCAAGAAAAACAGATGACAGCACTGAATGGAGCAATCGTAGAGACGTTAGTGAGGTGGCTTGCTTTTATGTGCATTCTGAGGCAGTAAGTGCAAGATCAGACATGTTGAGGGAGGAACCCATAAAAGCCAGCCTCTGCCCCTGAGTCACCTGCTGCTAAGCCGTAAAAAGCCTTTCGTCATGCGATTAAGACCCGCAGACGGTGGGGACGCATCATTAGAATGTGTCACTATTTGGAATATCGAAACAATACTGGATGGATGCATGGATGGATGCATGGATGGATGCATGGATGGATGGATGGATGGATGGATGGATGGATGGATGGATGGATGGATGGATGGATGGATGGATGGATGGATGGATGGATGGATGGATGGATGGATGGATGGATGGATGGATGGATGGATGGATGGAATTCTATGGTTGCTTCCAACAGACTGTAAATGCATTTGAAATACGACATACTTTGAGCTAGGTAGTCTTCTTCTCCAGAGAATGCTGCAAAGCATGCTGACAGGAGCAGAAGAAAGTTCCACCTAAGGGGACATGGAAACAAATGAGACATTGACACATGATCTGTTACAATCAAAATGGGCACCTAGTGATAAAGTCAATCCATCAGGCCTCTCCACCATGGAAGCTGCTAGCTGACACAATGTGTGTGGCAATTTGTGAAATGATGGATGACAAAAAAGCAATGGAGCCCCATCAGCCACGGTCTGCTCCTTGAGCTTCCACTGGCTTGCTATTTGAGTGTGATAATGGCACGACTGCTGCCTTAGAAATGTCTCACTTTGACTATGTGTGAGAAGCAACTCTAGTTTGTGCGGCCCTGTTTGGCAGACAGCCTCAGACAGACAGACAGGCAGGCATGTTTGTTTTCCCACACTTAAGGGATGGAAAGAGAAGCACAAGCAGAAAGACAAGGATGAGGGAACGCAAAAGCGATGGAAATGCATGTCATTGCAAAAACACACAATCATCTGTTCTGCGGCAAGAATGGCGTCTGGCATTCATGTCCGGGAACAAAGTACAAAAAGACAACAGAAGAAAACAACATTCGCTATTATAATAATATATCCGCGGAGAGGACAACTTACGACATTTTGCTTAGTTGTCACTTAGTAAAAACAGACTTGAAAAGCTAAATATAAATGAAGCATTCCGTTTTGGGCTGTCCATCTGATGCTGAACCTTTTCCTGTCGTCACTCTTACAGCTATTTAAGGAATCCCTGAACAGCCCCCGAAGAACACCCCGAAGCACACCCCAGCCCAGCCCGGCCCAGCCCAGCCTAGCCCAGCCCAGCCACCAAGATAGGTGCTGGCAATATCCACACAAGCAAAAAAAAAGGAAACATTGACATTTAAAACATACACTGTGATTGGTTTTTTTTGAACCAATGAGCAATTGATGGGAATAAGTCTTCATTAAAAGGAGAAGTGAAATGCTTCCCAGTCCGTGCACTGAAAGACAAACATTGTTGTGTTGACTGAGGGAAATAACACCATGAGGGGAATGGCAAGACTATAAATAATCACAACTTACAACAAGCCACTCAATACTAACACCAATGTGTCTTTCTCCCATTAAATCAGCCCATCCATCCATCCGTCCGTCCGTCCGTCCGTCCGTCCATCCATCCGTCCGTCCGTCCGTCCGTCCATCCATCCATCCATCCCAACCAACAACAACAACAACAGCAACAACTAAGTGATCTGTAGCCAAGATGTGTCGTTTGTGTTTCCACATGCTGATGTGATATTATGAAAGCACCGACACAGTTTGTTTTTTTGCAACATTTGCTATTCTTATAGCCCGATTTCAAAACTATGCTCCATGAATGAAAACACTCCACATGATGCTAAACGTGTTCTGTCATCTCTACTACCGTCATGAATTCTTCAGTGGTCTCTTAAGATTGCTCTTTGGAGTCAAAAGGTCAGTGCAGACCAGAGTAAAGATTGACTCAGTCCACAAGACTGGGCTGTGAGTAAACGTTACAGTGGTCTTTATTGCTTGACCCTTTTGGCCTTTTGCAGATGTTAGATGGAGTCACAGAAAGACAGCTTGATTGCTTGCCGTTGGGGAAATTGTCAACTTAGCGGGGGTGTTACTTGTCCTTTGCCATTCACGGATCTGTCAGTTCATTGACAAAGCTAATGTGGCAGCTTGGTGACGCAAGGAAAATACAATCCATTCCCTCCTTGTCGGGGCTCCGTTAGAGTTCACACTAGGACACAAGCGCTAATCACTGGAACAGAATCCATGCTTGTCATTGATTGAGTCACTAAGAAGAGCCTAATTTCATCATAACAAAAGGAGGCTTCGTATATATCCTTTCTATTCAAAACACAGACATATTATTCAGACACCTGAAAACTTCAGCTGTTTCCCAAAACGGACCTCTGTCCGTCACTCTCCAAGAAGCAGTCAGTCATTTTCTCCAAGACCAACTTGAACGTGCTACCTTTCAAGTCCACGGCGACACCTGCTCATTTCAGCGGGCCAAAGCTGAGCACCTTGCAACTTTGCAGGAACATCATCACCGACAGTGAACGTGCTCCTCCTGCAGTGACGTCTTCTAATTCTCCTTGTTTTGTCATGGACAGCAACGTAGCAGCAAAGGAGCAGCGAAGGAGCAGCAAAGGAGCAGCAATGCTCACAACAGTGGCGGGCGGGCTGGCTGGCTGGCTGGCTGGCTGGCTGATTGTCTCATGCTCAAGACAGTCAACCTCTGTTGCATACACACTCAAGTGTACATTGAAAGAAGGCCTCTTGCTCAGCACAATTCTCTAATTCTAACTGTGAGCGAGCAAAACGAGAATTGTGATCATCTCAAATCCACTTTCATGTCAAGAGGTAAGCTTCCTTGCTTCCTTCCTTCCTTCCTTCCTTGCTTGCTTCCTTGCCCTCTGCAGTGAGAGCAGCAAGCGTTGAAGGAAGGCATTGTAAAATCCAACCCCTTTTGCTGACATCTGGAGAGAATTCATGACTATTTGGAATCCAAAAACAATGTCCTTCCAGACATTGCAAGGAGCCCTCTCCGTTAAATATGAAAAGGGAACTTCAGTGGATTTGCCATGTCAATACAGCACATTCCTAGACGTGTTCCAGAATGAACTTTACGGTTCCTTTTTTTCGACCTCCCCGATGCTGAATAAGCACTTTTTCGTCAAAGCATTATGGACACCCAGGGTGCACATGAGACTCTCCAAGAGTTTTCTAATGCCGTACACGATATCATCATATGGAATCGTTTCTAATATTTTGCAAATTTCTTTATCTTTGCAAACTCAAGTGGGGGTCATAAGGAAGGAAGGAGGCCACACTTGGCTCAAGTGGAGGGGCTCCAGAGTACCTCAACGAATGAATGGTTTCGCAGGTCGTGGTAGTGAAGTGCATGAAATGAAATGAAATGAAATGAAATGAAATGAAATGAAATGAAATGAAATGAAATGAAATGAAATGAAATGAAATGAAACTAGGTTCAGTCGGTTGGCAAGACGCCAACCAAGGACCACCAAGGATCATGTTTTCAATGACACAAGCACAAAGTGTCGCATAAGCACTTCTTCTTATTTCTATGTAGACACTTACGTTGCTGCCGCGGAAACGCGTCCACTCCTTGTCCGTTGAGCTCCTAAATGCATTTGTATGCATTTGTCCAGGCAGCAGAAATCTGGGCGAAAACAGAATCACACTCCAAACGATGCCTGCCTGCTCATGGGCGACGCTTTTGCAGGCTGCTTTGGCGTGCTCGCAGGAGTAAGGTTACTGCCACCTCAGAGATTCCACATGGTGTGCTAGATAGTCCACACGAGAGCTCGCTCCGGCTCTGACTGGCTGGCTGGCTGGCTCGCTCGCTCCGGCTCCGGTTGGCTCGCTCCGGCTCCGGCTCCAGCTCCGGCTGGCTGGCTGTCTCGCTCGCTCCGGCTCCAGCTCCGGCTCTGGCTGTCTCGCTCGCTCGGGCTCCAGCTCCGGCTCTGGCTGGCTGGCTGTCTCGCTCGCTCCGGCTCCGGCTCTGTCTGGCTGGCTCGCTCGCACCGGCTCGCTTTTGCGCTCTTGCAGCGCGCACTGAACCGAAGCGGCCAAACGCACAGTGGTTGCAGACGTAGCAGCGAGGTCCAAGTGTCCGTGCATTCATCTGACGACGCCTTTGAGAAGCTTCTTGAGACGCTTCTTGTCCCTCCACAGGCTGGCTGGCTGGCTGGCTGGCTGGCTGGCTGGCTGGCTGGCTGGGTGGCTGGCTGGCTGGCTGGATGGATGGCTGGGTGGCTGGCTGGCTGGCCGGCTGGCTGGATGGCTGGCTGGCTGGCTGGCTGGCTGGCTGGCTGGCTGGCTGGCTGGCTGGCTGGCTGGATGGATGGATGGCTGGCTGGCTGGCTGGATGGATGGATGGATGGCTGGATGGATGGATGGATGGATGGATGGATGGGCTGTGCGCTGTGCGCTGTGCGCTGTGAGTTGCTGCTGCTGCGTCTTCACCTCCAGGCGGTGGTTTGCGCAATGTGCCTTGACTTGCAGTGATGAGAACGCATTCAACCCAACACAACTCCAACCTACCAGCTGCTGGTGTTGGATTTCAACAAGATCTGCCTTGTGACATCACGGATAGAATTTTGGCATGTGCGCACCATGGACAGAATGTTGGCATTTGCGCAAAAATGCCTCTCGTCTACTTGTAGTCTACGAAGGCGCGCATAGCATATACTGTATACGTGGAGCTGTCGGTTGGAATTTTGGGCCCCACAATATACAGGCTAAGGACTAAAAATGCAAGCTCTGAACTTGCTCAAACAGTCCATGTGAACGAGGAGATTCTCATAGCTGCAAATCAGTTCATCTTATGAGGAGGAGGAGGAGGAGGAGGAGGAGGAGGGTTAGCAGCCTGTTTTGGCTGCATCCCCACCCCAACACACCGGCGGCTTCAAATCACTGGGATGGTTATCAGGCTTTTCGGGAGCTTGCTAATAAGCTGATCATTTAAAACTGGTGTGGCCGCACCTAAAACAGGCTGGATAGGAGGAGTCCTTGGTGACCCCTTGGTGACCCCTGCTCTCAACTCAGTGGCCACTTTCTTCTGCAAACATCTAGTTTAGTATTTTTGGATCAATTATTTGACTGAAGTTTCACCCAAATGCTGACTATGGCAAATTTTGTCAGTCGTGTATGCGGGCAAGAGGTGGCTTGTGTCCTAAGCCGTTTAGTGATGTGTCTCGCTTGGAGGCTCCTCGCCCCAAAAGTAGAGTAGCATCTCTCTCTCTCTCTCTCTCTATTTAATGATTGTATAGTCATCCAGTTGTAGAATTCCAAAAGTGATGATTCAGCTCAAGTTAGCGCTGGAAAATGGCTTGACTGACGCATGTTTTCCGTTCCCTGATGCGAAACTCCCTGCACTTGTGAATGCTTGACTGCTTCTATTTGTTGACATATCAGTTGTCCTACTTGTTTGTATCCATTTGATGGTTTCGTCATTTTTACAGGCTCTTTTCAATCCAACGGCCTATGAGCCCTTTCTACTGTTGCAGGTCCAGATGAACGCATCACTTTACAACAAACGGAGCTCTGTGGATCCCCGAGCGGCCCATCCCATCCCATCGCAGCCCACTTACCTTTTTCAATGATTGCAGCCTCCCCCAGCTCACTGAACAGACAGATTGCATAGAAACGCTACTGGGAGACAGAGCAGCCTTTAACACACATGCAGTAAAAGGAGACTTGGAGTCATCGCCTTTCATGCCTTGATAAGAAATAATGGACGAGAGGTCAAATGGACACGCAAACTCCAAGTGAGTTTGCAGAGCGCCGGAAGCAACCCTTCATTTTGGGTTGTGCAGGCAGCACGCATTTTTGGCCAGCACATTCTGTGTAGATGAGTGCGATAACCCTTTTTTCCTTCCTTTTTTCCTTCCTTCCTTCCTTCCTTCCTTCCTTCCTTCCTTCCTTCCTTCCTTCCTTCCTTCCTTCCTTCCTTCCTTCCTTCCTCCCTCCCTTCCTCCCTTCCTTCCTTCCATCAAAAAGACAAGATGGTGAAGTTCGGACATAGATTGGACATGGACAACAATAACAGAAACATCCGACCAAAGTTTTTGCTCGATTGTGTTTTCCCGCCAAGTTCACTGAAGGCTGAAACGACGCTTGATATAAGAATGGAAACAAAATGGAAAAATCGTCTGCGCGTGGTGCCAGTGGATGGAGGAGCCTTCCTTAGTGGGAATTGATCTAACGCCAGCTGCACTAAAGTCATGTCAACTATTAAACAGGTCAGGCAGGAAATATTGTCTCCACAGCCTTGGCTTTTCTTGCAGTAAGTTGTTAGCCTGTCCTTGGTTTTGACTTGTACGTGCGACTGGCCCTGACCCAGGGACCGCATGTCCGTACGTATTCCTACCTGGCGCTGCAACATCCGAAGCCTCCCTCCCTCCCTCACATGGGGATTTGGGAGCAAATTGTCTTTCTGATCAATCTTATGTCTTTTGCGCATGAGCTGAGTGAAGCCAAAGCTGATGACCTGAAAAAGAAACAAGAAAGTGGATGACCAAAGAGGCTCCTGAGTTTCTGGAGCATTACATCTAATACGTTTTAGAACATTTGAGAAACTTTACTGAGCCGTATGAGAGTTGATTCTTCTCCGGGGCACCATTGTAGCCATTCGTCATGCAATTTGACCTAGATTGGCATAGCTCCAGCTCGTGGATCTACCTGGAGAGCGGACTCTGTCTCTAATTAGCTCATGCCAATTAGAGAGAGAGAGAGAGAGAGAGAGAGAGAGAGAGAGAGAGAGAGAGAGAGAGTTGAGAGAGAGCGGCCAACAGCTGGGAGAGCGCTCGACAGATGGTCCAATACGGAGCAGTCAATAGCTGACCGAGGCAATGTGTTGAATTGTGTGTGTGTGTGTGTGAGAGAGTGTTTATGCGTCGAGGTGCTTTTGCAGAGCTGAAGCAGCCATGGGAAATCAGGGAGAGGGGCCAGGGGAGTCCAGGGTGAAGTGGCTGTTTGGGCTGAGAGGAAGTTTGGGAGTGCTTGTGTGCGCGCAAAGTGAAAGTCCCAGGCTCAGAGCCCAGGAACACTGCATGCTCATTTTGCTTTTCAACGCTTGTCCACGTGTGTTGAAAAGTGTTCCTAATGAATTCTGAAATGCAAGTTGCAAAAACTAAACCAAAGTGAGTCTCATTACCATACTTGAGAAGAATTTCTGGAAGTAGCATCCAAGTTCAAAGAGACTTTGCATGTGCTGACTGACTGACTGACCGGTGGTCCAGTCATGTTTCCCTTCACGGCCAGAAGTGCCCAAGCTGAACAAAGGTCACACCGTGGTGCTTGCTGCTTCTCCTGCACTTTGAGGGCCACTCAAATATTTCACGTTTGCTCTGAGCACGCTGCAAAGGCCTCTGCTGGGCTTCAAGTAGGACGACAACTTGATTCGGGGAGACGGGACGGACAGCTGTTACAAAGGCGCTTGAATTGAAGACTTCAAAATAAATAGTTGAGTTCAACCAAGAATAATCATTTGCAACTCAACGTATCTAAATCTTTGCTTTTGCTCCAAACATCTGCAGCCTTGGACTGGTTTCGGCACATTTGAACGGAATATGACAGGAAGAAGAAGTTGAATAAATGTGACTGTTCCTTGCCAAATGGAGAAGTGACCTCAGTCAGTCTTTGCTCTTTTATGTCCATATAGCACTGCTGGTAGGCCGGCTGGCCGGCTGGCCGGCTGGCCGACTGTCCGGCTGGCTGGCTGGCTTGCAGTCAGCAGCATACACAAATGAAGTCATGATGAAGTCTGTCTGTTCAGGCAGTCCCTCCAAACTTGGCTTCAACCTTGATGGCAAACATATGAACGATAGGAGTGCTGATTGTTCATCTGGGACTTGTGCCAAGGTGGGGGCACAGCTTTTGCTCCGCTGGACGACTGAAGCAAAGTATGAGCCTGAATCAACCTTGACGCGCAAAGAAGGAAATGGCGCTTTTTAAAATGAAATACGCAGTCGGGGTCAAGTTGTCGTTTTACGTCCGTAACATCTCCCTTCATTGATATGTAGCAGTACAAGTGAAAAAGCATGCGTGCGAGCGACTTGGCCAGCGCTAAAGAGCAAACAGATGAAGTGAACACAATGAATCATTTCAAGGCAGGCAGACTGCTCAGTAGAAAACAAGTGAGCATTGTTGACTCCTTCCTTCAAAAGCACAGAAAATAACAACAAGTTGCAGCCTATTGTTAGACAGCTGCCATGTCATGGCTAAGGCCCTGCCTGCATGGCCGCGCCGTGAAGAATCGAAATAGCCTGGACGTTTGATTTGGATAGACACTGAGTGGGGTCGGGGGTCCATCTCGTTGCGAGGAACATAAGCTGAAATCCAAAGTTGGATTTGAGCTGGAGACAGACCTGAGGTCATCATTGAGACACTTTCAAGCTGACTGCTGCACCCTTGAACTGCACCGATGGAAACCCAAACACTCAACTGGCCAAGATAATACGCTGATGTCATCTCCTATTATATAATCAAGGTGACTTGAGAAATGTCTTCACAATAGTGCCCTGCTAAAAACTCGAGATAATAAAATGACCTTCAACCTGTAAAAATATGCGGGTTTTTTCTTTTATCGAACGTTATTCTAAACAAAAAAAGCCATTCATTTTGCAGAATGATTTGAAAAAGCAAACACAAAGCTAAACGTCACGCATGGGCTGTGAACTGTGAAGCGTCTGCCGGCCAGTCGGTCGGTCGGTCGAGTCTCACACTGACTCCATTCACAAGTTAGCAACAAAAAATGGGGTTAAGCATAACAAGATGTTTTATTGCAGGCTTGTTTCATTGCATCGGGAAAAATGACTTCATCTTCTCTCGTGCCAGCGCGTTTGCACTCTCCAAAGTTTATTCTGCGTATCGATATGGGTATCGAACGATGGCGTCATGGCTGCCTGTTGACTCTTACTGCTCTGCATTTCCTCTCGAAAGCACTGAGACAAGGACACTTGCCTTGATCTTTCACAAATTGAAATGGGACTCAATTGCTCCATGCCTTTTTCTCTTGAACAGGAACGGTGCAAATATGCGAGCCGGTCGGAGTAGACCAATAGGATCGAGCGTAAGATATACGTACAGCCCAAGCTCCATTTTTGCTCATCTTTCTTTCCTCCCACCAATTCAAATGGCATCAAAATGGCTTACTCGGTCGGTCACGTGTTTGCTTTTATGAAAGCCTCTGTGGATGTCGGTGCTGCTCTCCATGCTGTCAGATAGAAGGCCAACATGGCACATTAGCTCCAGGGTCAGACGCACACCTGCAGGCGTGGAAGTGCACTGCTCGGATGTGTTAAATACGCCGCACTGCTTTCGGGTGTGCTGCATTCGAGAGCATTTGCACTCACTCCATCATCCAAGCTGTGTCTACTGGCCCCCTCCCGCACATCTCTGACGGCCGCAGCCTGCTCTCCTTTACGGCGGCGCGGTCGGACCGCCGGGTCGCACCAGGAAGGTGCTTGGCTGGAAGGAATCTTCGGGCGGCTCCGCTTCACTGAGCAGCGCTAATGAATGGGAAAATCCCTCAGCAAGGCCTTGGGGGTTCACCGTGGCCGGCCAAACAGGTAGTTCACCGGCTAGTGGCTTTTCACGGATTGTTGAAGAAGCAGACGGACCTTCTGGGGAGCTGGAGCAATCAAGCGTTAGGAGGGGAGGAACAAGGAAGCCAGGATGACCTCTGATCATAAAGTGGTTTCTGTAGCGCCAGCGAGGTTGCCCGGCCGGTCGGCCGGCCAGCCAGCCGGCCGGCCAGCCAGCCAGCCGGCCGGCCAGCCAGCCTCAAGTTGCTGCCGACTCCCCGCCGAGCTGCCCTGAAGGTGTGAAAGGTGCCCCCGATCCCTTCTATCACACAGCGGCAACGAGAGCACAAAGAGTCCAATTGCTCGGCTTTTGGCTTTTCAAAAAACAGAACGGGCGTCGACGTGGCATGACACAATCCGCTCATCAACTAATTGGAGAAAGATTTAAAGGCAGTCAGAGAATGTGAACAACACCCAAGTAGAGCAAAAATCAATTCTCTTCTCTTGTTCCGACCAGATTTACGGCCCCATTCTGACTGTACACATGGACGGGATGTTCTTTGTTTTGCCCAACTTTCAACAGGTATAATTGGGCGCAATAATCATGATAATCATTTATTCAATTGATATAGCGCTTTTCAAGGATCACATCATGAAGATCACAGGGAGCTGTGGAAATCAAAGCATCTAAGGAGGGGCATTGGGTGGAATGTTGCATGTGCTTAGTCCACAGCCATCAACGCTGCAGGACATGGTGGAACATGTGATGGGGATCATCACCTTGGACAGCCAGCCCACCGCACCCGCACTGCTCAGCCTGACCTTTTCACCCAGATCACCCACACTTTCTCTTTGCAACCTTTTGTTTTTCTCCCCATCACACACTTTTCCAGCCAGGAGCCCCAACAGTTCAGCGATGCAAGCAGAGCAGAGCAGAGCAGAGCAGAGAAGAGCAGAAGAGAGCAGAGCAGCGCCTGGGCTTCATGTCACGAGCTTAAGAATTTCACCTCTGTTTCAAAATGTTAGGCTCCTCTAAGTGAACAGAGAAATCACAAGAGAGCAACAGCAATTTTCTCTGATATTGCGCCGTAAGTAAGGGAAGAATGCTGGTACAAGACTAATTATGATCACAGCCTCTGGAGGATCCCCAAAATGAATCAAACATCCCACTGAATAAAACACGGCAAATTGTATCTTACTATTGTGTATTGAGAAAAGAAATGGAGTACAACTGTGAACCAGATGTGGAGCACGGCTTTTCACCGGTCAGTCCACCTCCGAATGCTTTCAAGGCTGCCATGGAGATGGACTTCTCGTTTTCTGATGTGAACAAAATGTTTTTCTTGAAATGGAAACTAAATAGGACTATTTTAGTTGTATTCACTTATTCATTCTAACAAATTGGCTTGCAAGCCACTCGGATCACAGACGTATATACATGCAGGCATGCAAGGAGCTCTTCAGAGTGAGTGGAAAAAGCCGGCGGGCAAACAAATCGGCAGCGCTTCGACTGGGGGATGGGATGGGATGGGATGGGATGGGATGGTGCCTTAACTTGTGACTATAATATGGTAGGTAGGATAAATCTGCCAACGAGTGAAATGAAAAAAGAAGAAGGGAATGAAACAAATGAATCAAGAAATGGTAACATGGAGAGAATGCATAGCTTCCAAACAAAAGACACAAATGTGTTCCCATAAATGCCATCACACCCTCAGGATTTGTTGGAACTGGACTTCCAGTCAATCTTGAGGCACATCAGCCGTGCAATCGGGCAGCTAACCTTTGCTAAAATCCTAAACTGCATGTGAAGCAGTCATGGAACATGAACCGAGGGGAGGGGACGAAGACAAGCGAGAGGAATGGAACGAGAGCAGTGGCTAGTTGGGGTCAATTTAGGATTGATGTATGCTGTGCTCTGTCAGGTAGGAAGTTTGACCTGTGCACAAGGCCAAGGGCTCGTCCCTTTCAGTCTTCCTGATCACTTTCGAAACATGTCATGTTGAAGGTTGCTTGCAGCTGCTGAAGCGAGTAACCCCATGACAGTGGCGCCTTTGGTTTTTGCGTTTGTTTGTTTCTTTGACTAAACCGACATCTAGCGGTCAAAAGGAGTAGGTGCGCCGAGAAAAAGAAAGCAAGAAATGAAATGGGGCGGGGCCTTTACGAGACTCCCGGTTCAAGATGGCGGAAGAAGTTATACGCTTGACGACGGTTTGTGATTGCGACAATATTTACGACCCATTTCAACAAACCACTTTACGACTGTAACGGAGGCTGCTTCAAAATGGAGTAAGCTTGTTGAGTCGTCAACGATTGGACGCGGTTACGTGTGACAGTCATTAGAATTGTGTGCGATTGAGCTCAAACGATCCATGTGCACGGGGAAACGCATAGCCCTAAATCATGGCAGAAGAAAAGAAGAGCGGCTCTTTAGGCTTCTTTTCAAGTTACGATGATTTGAGCGACAGTAGCGACTCGGACGAGGAGACGGGGCACCGCCGGAGGGATCCGAGCCACAAAGCAGGGACAGAAGCCAAGGGAAGTGGAGCGATCTCTGCATCTTCCCAGCAAGAAAGCAAAGGAGAAGCCGGCGAAAAGCGGTTGCCGAAGCCCGACGAGCTCTTTAACTCGGTGTCCAAACCAGCGTTTCTCTACAATCCTCTGAACAAGGAGATCGACTGGGATAACTTGGCGGTTAAAGCGCCAGAAGAGGTAACTTGCAGTGACACTTTGAATTGCTCGCTGATGTATGACTTCCTGCAGGTCCAGGCACAAACCAGAGAGATTCTTCCAGGTTTACTTCTGCTTCCCTCTGCTGTTTTCAGGCTCCCAGGGAATTTAAGCCCTGGATGACGAATGCTGTACCCCCTCCCCAAAGCTATGTAGCAGCAGAGCTAGAGAAGATGAAGAATACGAAGAAGAAGGGACCTCCCCCAGGCATGGACATGGCTATCAAGTGGTCCAATGTTTACGAGGACAACGGTGAAGATGCACCAAAGGCTCAAACGGAAAAGGCCCAGTTTCTTCCTCCGGAAGAGCAACATGTTGAATCAGGTATGTACGCTGTGCATGCGTCCAAAAGAATAATTACATGTGGCAATATGCTAAGTTACCTTGAGGTCTGCAACTTGATTTACTTCAAGCACTTACCGTGCACTTACTCTTTCACCCTTTGTCCATCCATCCGTCCGTCCATCCATCCCTCCATCCATCCCTCCCTCCATCCATCCCCCTCTTACCTGCTGATAAGATGAGGAGTCCAAGACGTCACCGTCGGCCAAGAAACGTCGGGTGGAGACTTTCCAGCAAAAGGAGAAGAGGAAGAGAGACATGGGACAAGCCACTTCTGACAAGAGTTTTGTTGAAGAGGAAAAAAGAATCCTCAGACAAAACATTGAGTGAAATCAAAAGTTGCTCCAAAATACAATTAGCTGTACGTATATAGTATTTTGTCCGTTTACTCTTTACGTGTCATCACATTGAAAGTTGCAAGTGAAGTGTCAAGCTTTTGAGTAAAACTGGACAAGTGTCTGTTCAGTCATGTATTTCAATGTGTCTTTAATGTGTCCTACTGGATGCCAAGATGTTTTTGTGTATGTGTTATCATTTTTGAATAGGTTCAAACAATATCAACATGTCTTGCTGTTATGTAGTATGCACGGGTGTACGGAAAGGGGTTCCAAAATGTCTCCGTTCCAAGAGGAAGTAGGCCATTTGAAAAACTGGACGAGCCTGCGCTGCATTCGATATAGATTGGATTGAGGAAATAATGGTGTCTATCTGCAGTGCG
This sequence comes from Syngnathus typhle, assembly GCF_033458585.1. Classification (NCBI taxonomy): domain Eukaryota; kingdom Metazoa; phylum Chordata; class Actinopteri; order Syngnathiformes; family Syngnathidae; genus Syngnathus; species Syngnathus typhle. The sequence continues at coordinate 377,559 of NC_083751.1, read as the reverse complement.
GCGCTCCTTTTTAACTTTTCTGTTGTGGCTATGATGCCATTAGGTGCATCCTACCTCCATGTCATTTAAAGATTGCTCTGTCATCCCATAAGGGTTGGCAAGTTGCCTTCCAACTTGCAATATTCTTATCTTTCATTTTTGCCATGCTTAGCAATGCGTGTGTGGCCAAATGCTCGGTCGGTCACTCACTGGTTGGAGTGCAAACGCTATTTGTCAAAAGAGCTGCGTTTCGCTGCTTTTTGCACCAGAGGGCGCCATCGAGCCACTGCTTTGGACTTTGTCAGACGTGTTTACCAAGTAGCTGGTGATTTTTTTAGATACTAAGCAGTGTGTAAACAGTGCCGTCATTGTTGTGATGTGAACATTTGTCCAAATAGAAGTACGTATAGAGAACGTGGCTTGGAATATTCTTGAAGCACAACATAACACTAACATTAACACTGCACTTGGAATATATGTACTCCCATCAAATGAACATGTTCAAAATGAAGGCTACCAAGATCTTTCTTGTCTTGTGTCTCTTTATAGCCTCAGCATCATGCCCGGCCAGCATCATCCATCCATCTGACCATGCCTATGTTGCTCCGTCCGTCCGTCCATCCATCCATCCGTCCATCCATCCATCCATCCATCCATCGGGCAGTCATCCGCTGATACACCCTTTTCTGGCATGACATCCAGTATAGTCAGGTCATTCATGTCCAACTCCAATATGACAAATGCTGCCATTGTTGTGTTTTCTTTTCACACATTTGCCGTCTGTCAGCATCATGACTTGCCTGCTGTCTTGTGCTTTTCTGCTCAACAATCTCCAAAATGACTCTTTGGTTGGGGGCTGCGAGGCAGACAGAGCACTCTGTGCCGTCGGCGTCTGATCTTACGTTGGATATGAAATGCAATGCTCACACCCAAGCATCATATAATTGACAGTAATAGTGTGCTTCAGATGACTGACGGCAGCAGAATATTTCCAAAGTGGAGCTCACATCTTCCCACATATCAATGCTGCGGTCGGACTTGAGATTTCTTTCAGCTTAAAAAGAGCCGACTCCGTTCATTCCAACACGCAAAGCCAGCTTACTTGCTGTCTCTTTATGAATGGCCTCTAAGCTGAAGCTAATAAATAGCCTTCCTTACCGTTCCCTTCCTTTGCCTCGGCTATGCTGACTCTTCTTGGGTAGTTTGCATATTGTACTCATCCTTAGACACCAAAGACAAGATGTTCCTTCCATTTTACTCGGACGTCATTTATCCTGCTCATCTTAATACGCATTCTTTTTCATGATCATTTTTCTATTTTCATTGCTCCGTTCAAATCTTGCTAGCACTTTGAACTTTTTCTTGTTTATGTTTTTGGATGTTGTTGTACGTCGCATCAAGCAGTTAAGCAACCGTGTTAGCTGCAGGGCACAGGGCAGCGCATGTGGAGGCTGACCATTCGCTTCATTGGCAACAACTGCCTTGTTCTTTTCAGTAGAAGCATGAGTGCACAATCCACTCATTGCCTCATGTGATTGGACAAGCCACTCATATCATGCTATTTCTAGCTTGAATTAGAAGGCATACGTCTATACGATCATATGTCACAACGGCAATCTAATTTCTCATCAAATAGAAGTTGGTTTGGTGGCTATTTTTTGCACCCCAATGTAGTATGATCAAACATTGTATTTATTCAAAGCACCACGGCCAAATGACACTCAAATGCCATGACTGGTTTGCAGAGAGCCTTTTATCATATATATATATTTTTTTTTTATTGTAAAATATGAATAACTAGGAATAATGTGATCGTCCATGATTGTCCTAGCTGCAGGCTCCTGGACTAGGCTTCTCTGACAGCCATCATCGGGCCTAATTTATACCCTGAGAAAGCACATACATTTCGTTGTGGTGCACACTCGGAAAAAGGGAAAGCCTATAAAGCAGCCAGAAACACACAGTGTGGGAACAATGGCCGGCCGGCCGACCGGCCAGCCATCACCAGCGAGGGGAGGAAGGGAGGGAGACCCAACAGCTGCCAAGCGCCAACATGCAGTCAGGTGCACGCGCACACACACACGCACACACACACACACACACACACACACTTTCTATTTCCTTCTGCTCTCATGCCGTTTTCTTTCTCTGTGTCCAAGCCTTGAAAAAAGGGGGGCAACTAAGCAGATGTTCTGCCACTGCCTTCACAAAGGGTGCAAGTGACTGGTAGTCAGGGGTGGGGGGGGGTGGTCCAGAAAAGAGTTCCTCTTTTTTTCAAGCACTGGTGTTTACTGCGGCGTCGTACAAGTGTGTTTTGCGTGATCTCTCCTCATGAATGTTGTGTGTTTTTTTTTGTTTCTGTTCATTTCTCCTCGCTAGCAAAACATAGCAAGTAGGCTATTCCAGGCATACGAAGCTTTCCAGCACAAAAATAGCATTAAATAAGTGTTATTTATCAGTCCACACCCTGGAGTGCGGTGCAGTGGAGTCCAAAGGTTTGTGAAGGGAGTTCTTCAAACATGTGGTCTCTTTCCCCGCTCCTCCTCTTCCTCCTCCCCTCTATCCCCTTTTTTTCTTCTTCTTCTTCTTCTTTTCACAAAACACACTATGCAGCCTGCAGGTTTTGACCTGAAAATAAGTGCCCAGACAGGGTCTAGTCAGGCAGGCAGGCAGGCAGGCAGACGGAGCCAGTGAGGCGTCAGGGCCTCCATGTCTCCTGCAGTGTAATAACAGATGCTTATCATGTTTTACTGAGGCGACTGATGGTTGCTTGTTGGGTTAGGGCCAGTGGGGAGTTCAGGACGGGACACAGGGGTCCTGTCCATGCATAGCTTTGGCCATAAATGCCCTCGTTAGAAAGTTGGAGCAAACGAGCGCTCACAAATATGTGTATTTGCGTTTGAACAACAGGTCCTCTGAGCGAGCGCATGTGCCTGCCTTCCCTCACGCACGAGCAGCTTTTCAGCAGCTTGTCCTTTTGCACATTCCAGGTAAAGGCAACAGCAAGCAAATGGCGGCTTGAGGTTCAAGTGAAGAATGTTTCATCCCGCTTCTCTGCTGCCTCAAGCCTGAGGTTGCGCTGCCGGCCGGCTTAGACAAGGGTTAGCCTGCCGCAAGGTCAAACAAGAGGGGATTACACTTGAGATAAAAGTGGCACTTTAATCATGGCTCTAGCAAGTGTGATGTTGATCATGAAGATGGAAACCAGCCACGAGCGAATGCCAACAACTGAACTCTGATGTATAGTTAGTTATGCAATGGAAAACATGGCAGTATTGAAAACTTTGCATTATGTACAGAGCAAAAATCCAGCAACATTTAAAACGTTTCTAATCAAGTTTTTCAATCGGTTGATGTATATTGTACAGAATAGCCGAGAGAGAGAGAGAGAGAGAGAGAGAGAGAGAGAGAGAGAGAGAGAGCGAGAGCGAGAGCGAGAGCGAGAGAGAGAGAGAGAGAGCGAGAGCGAGAGCGAGAGCGAGAGAGAGAGAGAGAGAGAGAGAGAGAGAGAGAGAGAGAGAGAGAGAGAGAGAGAGAGAGAGAGAGAGAGAGAGAGAGAGAGAGAGAGAGAGAGAGAGAGAGAGAGAGAGAGAGAGAGTGCGGGCGAGTTTCGGCATGCAGGCTGCAGCCAGTGTGCGTGCGTTATGTGTCGACTCGGCGGCCGCCAGTGCGGAGGTGACAGACAGGCAGAGAGACAGCACAGAATGGAGACGAGGCTCCTGCAGCGGCGAGCCGAGATCGCCGCGGCCAGAAAGGGGCACTCATTCGACACTTGACTTGTGGAGCCCAAGTGTTGAAAGGAATCCAACAACATTTCGGGGGCAAAGGAAAGGAATGGCTGATCCTCTGCGGAGGACTTTACTAGCGAAACTCCGTGGGAAAAAAAACAAGAAGGGAGAGACGCTCAGCGCTGGATTGAGCTCCGCCGCCGCCAATGAGGGCCCAGAAGGTAAAGAAAAAGTTTTGCAAACGCAGCGAGAGCCGCTCGAGGCTCACCCGGTGGTAGTCACGCTATCGGGCTTGGATTACGCCGCCGCCGCCGCCTCCGCAGCAGCAGCAGCAGCAGCCGCAGCAGCAGCAGCCGCAGCAGAGAGAATGAGCACGTACGAGAATTGTTTTGACGGCCCAGTGGCGCAAAGCACGGGGGTTGACTTGCTCCGGCTGAGTCCGTCAGCGGAGATAGGCGGCGGCGGCGGCGGCTCACGTCCGCCGTTGCTCAGCACGGCCAGGCCAAATGGGCAGGTCCCGGGGGCAGGCTCACTTCAGCCAGACGCTCACGCGGCCCACTGGGAGCACGCGTGCGACGACACCATCACCATGTCCTTTGGCGATGAAACAACGCCTGCCCGGAGGATGAGGAGGAGGAGGAGGAGGAAGAAATACTTCATCTCGCTCCCACGGCAATGCAGCGTGGGGGATTCAATTGGCTTCGGGGACAATTCCTATCATATTTATTCCTATGCACCAAGTGTGCACTGCGCTGCTACTTCTCCTCATGGCCAACCTCTTGTCCGAAAGGAGTCGGCAAGTGTCCTTGCTGTCGACACGGTACGTGAGGCCAACAAGCAAAGTTTGCTTGGGGATCCAGTAGTCCCTGCTCCAACAGAAGAAACCCTCATTGAAATCCTCCAGCCTGCATACTCGGGGGACTCCAGGGGCCGTCTGCAAAGCCCGCCGGCCTTCTTCCCAACCGAGCTCCACTTGTGCGACATTAGCGTGGCATCCGCGGTCAAGCGTCCTCTAGACAGCGAAGACGACGATTATTACGATAATGAGATCCTGCCTTTCTATGAAACCGGACGCAAAAGCGCAGGCGACGGAGGAGACGTTACGACGCCGCCTCAGATGGTTCGGGATGAAGGACAGGCTGACGAGAGTCGCGGCGGTGCCGGCGCCCAGGAAACAGACAGGCTACGGAACCAGCTGAAAGAGGCTTATTACCTCCTGATCAACGCCATGAACGATATCCGTTCGGAGCAGCAGGCTTTGAGCCGGCGTCGCAGCACCTCCTCCTGCAGCAGCCGCTCCAGGGACAGTTTGTGCTCGGGGGCCAGAAACGTGGACAGCGACTCCTGCTCCTCTGGGGGCGCCGGTGTCTGACACCGAGTCCTTGCTACTGTGTCTCGCCGGAGGAACCAGGCCTCAGTCGGGCCTCAAAAGCAGACAAAACAGTAAGAGCCTGCTCAATCTGAGCCCAACTCAGGTCAAAGCTACTTTAGTGCGCTCTGCTAGTGAGGGAGATATCAGGCGTCCGCTTGGACCTTTGCAGCGCATGGATCCTCTCGCAAAGGGTCCAGACCTGATTTCAGAGCTAAGATCAGACGGGGACAGCGACCATGCTGAGGTTAGGAGAGCCCACCAGTTCTTCGATGCTGGCGACCGTGAGCGTTTTCAAGCGGCGGCCGATGTCGGTGAAAGCAGCGGTTCGCTCAACAGCCTTACGGGTTCTTCGGACGGCAACCCGGAAGGATGGGCGCCTCCTGCTCACCAGAACAAGCTAGCGCAGGGGGGCAACTCCGTTAACAAGGGCTACGGCGTGACGGTCAACAAGATGCAAGAGTGGATGCACAAAGGTCGCCTGTTGTCGTCGGAAATGAAGCAACGCATAGAAGGTCCCTCTCGTCGGGCCAGCCCAACGGTAAAATCTCTCACGTCCCCTGCCGGCAAGACAGCGCAGCTTTCAGGTAGGATGGCCCGGCACGCCACGGCACTGAGTGGCCGCAACTCCCTCCCGTGGATCTCAAATCAAACCAGCCTCCTTCCTGTACGATTCCTAGAACAAACACTCCTGACTCCATCTCTCTCTCCCTTGGCCTGGTGGCACTCCTCCTCTTGTGGATGCAAAGCAAAGGGAGCTCTTTGCTTTCGATTCTCTAACTGGTGGCGGCTTCTTCTTCCAACTCATGTAGTGGGCGCATTTTAACACTCAATTCGTAGCACAGACATTTTCCATGGGATAGACCAGTAACAACTAACTCATTCTCACCGTTGGACTTTTTCTGATGTTGCTGATGGGATTTGCGCACGACTGTGTGTGTCTGTGTGTGTCTGTGTGTGTCGGTGTGTGTGAGAATGCCATTTGGTTATGTACAAAATAGATTAGTTCAAAAGAGCGAAACCCTTTGTATCATGAAACTGTCCGGGTTGGATTTAAACAACTTTGATTTTTTTTTTTTTTCCAGCAAATCTCTTGACTCTCAATGTATCCAAATCTCAAAAGGTTTATTTACTCTGTGAAGCGCACGTTTGGCTCAGCACGTGAGCCCTTCCAGAGCAAATAGTTGAGCTGCCTGCCTGCCTGCCTGCCCGTCAGTGGTGTGTTGCTGGAAATAGATATGTGGCTGCACAGAGCAGAGGAAGGCTCGCCTCTGGCTTGGTCTATGCCATTGGCTCACCAATCCAGAGTTTCCCCAAAGATGTTCCCATCAATATTCCTCCACCAGACCAAACGTTACTCAAATAAACACGCACATCTTTCCATATCAACTTCAATGAAGTTTGCATACTGTAAATGGATGGTTAGAACACCCAAGACATTGCCAATGTGTGTGCGCGCACTGGCAATACTTGAAATTCTCATTCATTTCTCTTCTTTTATTTTGTTGAATCGATATTCCCCAGCGTCTGCCCCTGAACATTTCCACAGCTGTGGCCAGAGGAATCCAAAGCAGAAGAGGAGCAAGGAAAGGAAAGGAAAGGAAAGGAAAGGAAAGGAAAGGAAAGGAAAGGAAAGGAAAGGAAAGGAAAGGAAAGGAAAGGAAAGGAAAGGAAAGGAAAGGAAAGGAAAGGAAAGGAAAGGAAAGGAAAGGAAAGGAAAGGAAAGGAAAGGAAAGGAAAGGAAAGGAAAGGAAAGGAAAGGAAAGGAAAGGAAAGGAAAGGAAAGGAAAGGAAAGGAAAGGAAAGGAAAGGAAAGGGGGTTGGGCTGTCATGTTGCCTTCCTCCCCAGTCATTAACTCAGGGCAGCTCCATGGTAACTTGCATTTAAAGGATTGAATTTTTGGGATGCCATTCCTGCTGTTTAACTTGTTTGCGTGGCGTCACTTTCACCCCATGAATGAACAATGTCTGCTTGCGCCGGGGATTCCAAATAACAATGACAGCGGAATGCAAAGCGCTCGTCACACTTGTTATATTTAGCTGGCGGAAAGGACATTTTCGTTCTCAAATGTTGCTCGTCCAAGGCAGCTTGGAATATCGCAATGCTACGTTGGTGGAGAAAGCTGCAGCCTGGGGATTTTTGCAGCCAGCACCCTTAATGAGCTGCGTGAGAGTAAATGCCTCCATTCACCTTTTTCTCAGTAAATAGGTCACCCCAGTACAGTAGTCCATTTTTTGTATTGGATGCGTTGAAGCAGGCTGCCAAGACACCTCGGCGTTGACGTGTGACGTAAACCCAAACAATCTCTGGCCTTTCCTAAAATCCACTCATTAGCATATCAATGTTGATCAACAGGAATGAATGAATGTATGGCCATCCCCGTTTGAAAAGGAGCCTCAAAGGCTGGACACAACAGAGAAGTTCTTGCTCAAAGGGAAGCTGGTGGGAAAGAAAGCAAATCGGTCGTCACTTTAGATTGACAATCTAATTCGAGCGAGCTTTAGTGGCATGGCAGCGCTGCTACATCTTTTGAATAGTACATCCAGGAAAGGAGCTTTCCTCTCTCTCTCTCTCCCTCTCTCTCTCTCTGTCTCTTTCTCTCTCTCTCTCTCTCTCGCCAAAGCGTAAGAGTTGTCATCCCAACGCCACCTCATCTGGCTTCCTCCCACACAGACACGCAAACCTTCTATTATTGCGCTCTGACCATCTGTTACCTTCAAGGAGTGTGAGATTTATGGAGGCTCGCCGCAGAGAAGCAGCTTGCGCAGCTCTGTTATGCAAATGCACGTCAACTATTTTGCTCCACGTAGCAAAATAAGCACGACAAAATACGTAGGTCTTCCATCAATCTATCCTGGCTGCCAGGTGCCTTTTCTTTGCCGCCCCACTTTGTGAATAACAGCAAATCTTTGTCATAAGGGCCATCCATCCATCCATGGAATCTTTTGAGACAGCTTTTGGGCTGCATCCGTGAGCTGTTGTCTGGAATGCTGCTCGTGTCAGCACACGTTGGTCTTCTTCCCGGTTATGAAAGACCCCTCAAAGTAGGCACGCTGACAACAACTCCACACAGAGGCAGCTTGGACATGAGTGGAGGTGTGGCTTTTTTGCAAGCTTGACCAATCCTCTCTAGATCCCCACATGGAGTGCTGGTTTTTGTAACTCGAAAGCAGTTTTCTTTCGGTCTTTCTTTCTTTCTTTCTTTCTCTCTTTCTTTCTTTCTTTCCTTCATTCGGAAAAAGGCTCAGCCCTCCCTCTTTTCGGCTCCGAAATGGCAGAAAAGCATGAGCTTCCAACTCCCCTCATTTCTCAGTCCATCAGAAACCTATTTGAAGGAGTGCGACACTAGAAGCCAGACATAATGAACGATTCCATCGTAGGCTTTTTGACGCTTCTCATATTGCTGAGTTGGAAAGAAGTTTGCTGACTGACAGCAGCCAAATCTTTGTTGTGTCATGTTGAAAAGACATCTGGGCCTTTCTGTGCTTCATGTCCCAGATGTTTTCCAACCACACACTCTCCAAAGTACTCGGTGTGCTCCTTCCACCGGCAGCAATGCTGAATGGATGTCCAATAGCTCTCCGGATGACGACGAAGACGCTTTTGCCGTCCACAATTTGCTGGCAAATACAAAAAAAAGCAAAAGGTTGCCTCATTAAAGAATGTGGAGGGTCTTGACAAAGACAAAAAGAGGCTTTTCTGGTCTACAAGTTGGAGCAAGGCACTTATTTCCCTCAGCACCCTTCTTTCTTCCTTCCTTCCCTATTTCTCCAATGATGGAAGCAGAAAGCAAAATCAAACCTACCCATCTGCTCAGGGCAAATCCTTCCACTTTAATATAGTATCTATTGAGCTACATTCCAATTGCCTGTTTCTATCATATCTATTTGTCTACTTTGGTTTCATGATACAGATGTTTTCGTCAACGTTACAGGGCACGAATGACATTTGAGTCAATCTGGATAAAGAGTGAATTTAACATTGTTGAGCAGAATCAAGCGCTCATCAGCAGCATGGTGATGTAGTGGCGAGCACGCCGTGTGAATGGGAGTGCTAATGCTTGTTTGTCTCTGTGCGCTCTGTGATTGCCTGGTGACCAATCTGGGTGTAGAAAGTGGAGGGATGGAGGGATGGATGGATGGATGGATGGATGGATGGATGGATGGACGGACGGACGGGCGGACAGACGGACGACGACTATCCTGATCCATTTGGTTCAAATGTCTCCTGGCATGTGCCGTAACCTTTGTATTCTCTAACCTCCTCCTTGTATTGCGCATTCAGCAGCTGTCAGTGAGGATGTCCCATGGCAAGAGGCTGCCAGGGCCAATGAGCTTTCGGCGTGGCGACCGCACCTCCACACCATCACAGTCGCCAAGAAGCGCAACTGGCTGCAGCAGAGCACCCTCGGAAAGAACCATTGCGCTAAGGAGGAGCTGCAAGCTGGCAAGCCGGGAGCTGAGGAGGAGCCCGGCCTGGCCTACCCACAGCCAGAGCCACAGCCAGAGCCAGAGCCACAGCCAGAGGCGCCACCTCCGCCCAGTCCTTCTCCGGAGCAAATGACAAATTCAGGGGAGGCGCCGCCGGCTTCGCGGCCGGCTCACCTGCATCTACCCGAGGTTAATCTCACAGCCTTGGCGTAATGGAGAACAGCTTGAAGAAATTCCTCATTTGCTTTGGTGGTTAAAGATAATAAGCTTGATCTTGCTCTGAGCTTAAGTCCGCTCACATCAGACTAGCGGAAGATGGAAAGCTATTTCTCATTTGCTAATAGTTGAAAGTAACAGTACATTTTACACCATGCTAATTTTGCTTTTACTTTGGCTCCTTTTTGAATGGAGGTGAGCGTGGACCCAGCAGAAGAGAACGATGCCGACGACGAAGGCGAGATCTGGTACAACCCCATTCCCGAGGATGACGAGCTGGAGGTGTCCAACAGAGCCTCCGTCCGACTGCTCGACGGCAACGGGAGTGCCTTGGAGAGCGGCGGGCCGGACTCACTTGGGGAAGGAAATGCTGGCCGTTGGACAGACAGACCGAAAGCCCAGGAGGAGGGAGGGCCCTGCACCAGCAAATCTGTTGGTAAGTCTGCAAAAGAAAAAAATCATGATGGAATGACTCTGTAATCCAACATTTTGAGGCTAGCCCTTTTGTTTGCTGCTGCTGCTGCTGCTGCTGCTGCATCACGGAGGGGAATAATTGACGTCGTCAAATCGATTGAAAACAAACTAGGACTAAACCCCCGTCCGTCAAATGTGAAGTCAATTCCTTCCAAACTATCAAGGGAATGAAAGCAAATTGTTAAGCTCTCCATAATGACAGGCTGCACACGACACTTAGTCTCTTCCTAAGATGGGCTCCTTTTTGCTCTTTCCTTCCTAACTTCCGACTTGCTTTCTGATGTGTCAACACGCTAGTTTGGAGCAGTTATGACTTTGCAAGACTTTTGCGTGGCACGCAAACAGCCCTTTGCTCGCTCAAGGCTGACTGAGGAGTTTGGGTGTGCTGAGGAAATGGAATACTAGCTTTGACTGCAACAAAGACGAGTGAGTTAAGAAATCGGATTTGCTAACTGAAATGCAAGTTACTGGTCGTTGTGTAGCGACTGAGCCATTTTCTTAACTAAATTGTCCTTTGGACTTTTGGTGTGTCTTGCATGGTCCAGGAATTTTGCTTCTCTGGATTTGGGATCAAATGAGTCAACTCAACAAATGATGCCACACATGCATCCAACACAGAAACTATTTGGTATTGTTTGTGTCGCGGTTTGAGCCATATGCAGGAGTCCCAGATGGATGTGGAGTCTTTATTGAAGGGAGTGAGGAAGCAATAGCGAGCCAGGGGGACGGAATTGGAGCTGCGACGGTGGAGCGCCAGTGCTTCGGTCCGAGCAGAGTGGAGTTGGTCGGAGGGCCGAGAGCTGGAAGGGAACAACAAAGAGTCAGTTTGCGGAAAACAAGGCAGACCGGAGACTCAGCGTAGACCGACGAGTAGAGGAGATCACATAGTTGCTGGCAGCATGCTCCTTAAAGGCCTGATCAGCTGCCACACCTGTGGGGAGCAGCCACATCGCCACTCACGGCTGCCCCCTGTGGAAAAGAGAAAAAAAATAAAGAGAGTTTGCATTTTCAGTGATGAAAACACAGTTACTGTGTGAACACATTAGCAAAACATTTGCTCAACTTTCTCAAATGTCAACAAAATCCACCCCTGTGCGAGTTTGTTGCGGTAGTTTTTTTTTCCCTCCCCCTGTCACGGGTCGGAATGGAAATGGAGCTGGGCGACCAAATGCAGCTTGGACCAGCTTGGTTTGTTGGAGAACTCAGAAGGCAAAGTGACACGACTTAACAAAACAATAACTCGAGTGAGTGACTGACCGAGACGTGAAACAAGAAGACAGCAGGGCATGACGACAACAACAACCAAAAAGACATCATGACAGAAACCAAAAAGACATCATGACAGTAAGCCCAACAATCCGACAGGGAGCGAGCAACACACAGACAGGACTTAAATACAAGATGGCTAACAAGAGGCAGGTGAGAATGATGGCACTGATCATGGGCACACAGGAGGGCAGGGCAGGGGAGGGCAGGGGAGGGCAGGGGAGGGCAGGGGAGGGGAGGGCAGGGGAGGGGCGATCACACAGACACACTGACAGAAACTACGGACATGATCAGGGACGAGTCGTGACCCCCCCACCCGTCCACATCCCTGGTCGTTTGCCAATATTCTTATTCATTCATTCCCAAAAAAAAAAAACCTTGCTATTTTTCGCCAAGCCTGGAGAGGATGTAGCATTGGGCCAACTGGAAGCTTTTCAGAACGGAGCATTGTGGTCCACTTTCCAGTGATTCATCAGATAAAGAGGCTTTGGGCTCACAGCGCCTGCCAAGGAACACACTCTTCCTTCATTTGTTGTTGCTAAATAAATCGGAATGATCTTTTCTATTCCACAAGGCATTTGGAGTGATCATTGATCTGTCAGCTCTTTTTTTAGGAAGACCTGAATAGCTCAGTGGCCTAGTGGTAGAGTGTCCGCCCTGAGACTGGAAGGTTAGGGGTTCAAACCCCGGCCGGGTCAGACTATAAAAATGGGACCCATTGCCTCCCTGCTTGGCACTCAGCATTAAGGGTTGGGATTGGGGAGTGGGATTGCTCCATTCAATGGGCTGCTGCTGCTGCTGCTGCTGCTGCTTCTTTACCTCCTGAGCAGATGCACTCCAGCCAGACTCCTGGTGTTCTGCCTATTGACTGACTGGCTTTTTGTCCATTTGAAAGCTCTCTTTGAAAATCATGGTTGATGGACTCAGTGAGCAATCATGGTGGATTCCCAATCTCATCTTCTCTTTGCTGCCAGGTTGTGGAATCTCACTTGGCATGGGACCAGAGTGTTTTTTTTTCTTTTTTTTTCTCTTCTCGGGCGTTGTTTTGCCGTCACTGTCTGCTGCGTTCGAGATTGAACCCATGCTGCTAAAGTTACACCCGAGCTCCAGTCTCGTAAGAACAACACTCCAGAGTAGATTCCATAGTCTGGTGTTAGATGGCAACTTCAGGTCATACATAGGCCAGATAAATATATTTCTTTCTTCAATAAACGCAGCCCTATTTGCAAGAGTCGCCGTCGGAAAGACGTAAGGCTGGATGATGCCTTACTTGGCACTGCTTTGAGCTCCTTTCATGAAATGTAATGGCTGCGGGAATAATGTCACCCTTTGTATACGCACTGACGTGCAAGGTAGTGGAAAACAAATTGGACCAGGCCGTCCGTGTGGGTGTGAAAGAGCGACCCCTCCCTAGTTGTTAGGGGTTGTTGTTGGACCACACCAGCACTGTTCACTTGTACATTCAGCAGCAGCAGCAGCAGCAGCAGCAGCCGCACGGCCGGCTCTCCACTTCAACATACACAAGTCTCAGTGCGTGGGTGGACAAGGGGCGTCTTTGTCCCCCAAGCCAAGCCAAGCCAAGGCAAGCCATCCCATCCCTTCCCTTTCCTGCACCTCTGCCTCCCTCTCACTTGCGGGATCCAAACTAAGACTCCAGGTTCCCTCTAAAACTAGAGCTAGTAAAATTGGCTCAGTCAAAGTATCTGAGATCCTCATCAACTCATGCATTTGATGATTCGATTTAAAATGATGAATCGAATCATCAAATGCATGAGTTGATGAGGATCTTTGAACAGAAGGGAATGCCTAGAGAGATCAGAATCGTTTCGGCCTTCTTCAAATGAGCTTAGTTCTAAAAGCAGTCAGTCAGTCAGTCAGTCAGTCAGTCAGTCAGTCAGTCAGTCAGTCAGTCAGTCAGTCAGTCAGTCAGTCAGTCAGTCAGTCAGTCAGTCAGTCAGTCAGTCAGTCAGTCAGTCAGTCAGTCGTCAAAGGACTTGCCAAGTCACGTGATACACGCCTAATCCTGCACCTCCCATGCTACAAGGTGGAAAGGGAAACTCTCTGAATGCAGATCATCCTGTCTTTTCCTTTCGAAGTGAACCGTCACAAAATGAATACTATGACATTCATGAGTGGGCCAATTGCAACATCATCTGAGTCTGCTTTCTTTTTCTTAACATGGGATCGAGGGCAACATTTAACTTCTCGTGACTTTCTCATTGCCTTTGTAGATGTTCCCGACTTTCCCAACAGTCTTGGATTCTCCCCTCCATCCAGCCCAAACCCTACGAAGAAGAGCGGCTCCATCAACTGGTCGTTCCCAGACAAGATCAAATCCCCCCGCACCGTCAGGAAACTTTCCATGAAGATGAAGAAGCTTCCAGAACTTAGCCGGAAACTCAGCGTCAAGGGTCAAAGCGGCGGCGGCGGCGGCAATGGAGGTGCTCCTTCAGAGCCCAGGTCCCAATCACTTGGCGCTCCAGCTGTGGGGATTGAAGCCACTTGCCCCCAGCGATCGGCTCTATCTGGCGCCGGGCTCGCCAGCCGAAACGTGATCTCACGCTACCACTTGGACAGCAGCGTGTCCACGCAACACAGCTTCGGTAAGAAGAAAAACAACGGCGGCGGTGGCGGCGTTGGCGGCTCCAAATCTGCCAGTAAAGGTGGATATTTAAGCGACGGCGATTCACCGGAGCTGGTGGCCAAATCCGGGAAGCGCACTTCCGTCGAGGGCAAGGAATGCCGATATAATCACGCGGAAGGAGCCAGCGCAAGCTCCAAAGCAAACGGTAGCGATTTGGACATCGATGCTTTCCGCCATTATAGCTTCACGGAGCAGCCCACATGTTGCAAGTACATCTCCGGACTGATGAGCCTGCACTTTTACGGCGCCGAGGACCTCAAACCGCCTCGCGTGGACTCTCGCGATGTCTACTGCGCCATTCAAGTGGACTCTGTCAATAAAGCGCGGACGGCGCTCCTTACCTGTCGAACTACCTTCTTGGGAATGGACCACACCTTCAACATCGAGCTGGAGAACGCCCAGCATTTGAAGCTGGTGGTGTTCAGCTGGGAGCCCACTCCCAGGCGAAACCGTGTCTGCTGCCACGGCACGGTGGTCCTACCCGCGCTCTTCAGGGTAATACGCTCCCACCAGCTGGCGGTCAAGCTGGAACCCCGCGGGCTGATATATGTCAAGTTGAACCTGATGGAGCACTGGCAGAATTCCTTGGACGGCGCAGATGGCGCCAGGGAGCACCAAGTCTTTGGTGTGGAGGCGTGGCGGCTGGTGGAGAGGGAAGACACCGGACTCCTGGTGCCGCTGCTGATTAGCAAATGCATCAATGAGATTGAGAAGCGGGGTTGCCAGGTGAGTCAGTGAGTCGGTGAGTGAGTGAGTGAGTCAGTGAGTGAGTGAGTGAGTGAGTCAGTCAGTCAGTCAGTCAGTCAGTCAGTCAGTCAGTCAGTCAGTCAGTCAGTCAGTCAGTCAGTCAGTCAGTCAGTCAGTCAGTCAGTGAGTGAGTGAGTGAGTGAGTGAGCTTTGAAAATGCCCTACCTTTCATTTCATTTCAGAATACTGGGATTGCAATCGATTCAAACATAAACGCATGACTTGTCCGTGTACATGGCTAAAGTGACTACAGATGCACATCAACTCACTTGGTGGCCATCTACTCCGGGAGCAAGAGCGACATCCTGTATGGATGCGATAAGTGCTCTCTCTCGCTCTCTCTCTCGCTCTCTCTCTCTCTCTCCCCGCGGGACAAGCATAGGATGAATGGGAAAAGGAGCCGTCTTTCATGTCCCAATGTCCTTGGCTCCTTGAGGCCACAAGAGAAAGCATCAAGAGTCCGGTCATGTGATGATGATGGAGTTTTTCCTAAATCATGTCCACCCCAGCACATTTTTGAAAGGCAGCCAGCCTAAGTGTTTTGAAAGAGACTACAAGGTTTCTTCTGATTAGGAGTCAGAGACAGTAATAGTGTTTGGCTATTGTTTGCAACATGCCAGGGGCAGTGAGTGCCTGCCTGCATGGCTGCCTGCCTGCGTGGCTGCGTGCGTGGCTGCCTGCGTGGCTGCTTGCGTGCGTGGCTGCCTGCCTGCATGGTTGCCTGCGTGGCTGGCTGCCTGCGTGGCTGCCCGCCTTGGGCCAACAGGCAAACATGAAACCTCTCCTGAACATTAGAAGGCAGCCAAGCGACCCTGCCCTCGGCTCTTTTTGCACTACTGGCAGCTGTAATGGTTCTTTATTTGTTCTCCAAGGTGCGTACTTACTGTTTTTGTTTCCTGGTGTTTTTTGTCCGTTAGCGGAGAAGAAATGCGCCCCAATTTTTGGTCCCAGTCAACTCATATGAGTGCACTTTGTTTTGGACTACTCAAAGAGATTTCCTCTGTTGATGCCATTCATCCTGCTTTGACTAGGTTGATTGTGATTGGGCCCTGTTTTTGTCTTGTGTCTGTTTTCATCCCTTTCCCTCTGCCTCCCTCCATCCAGTTTGCTCCTGTCTTTCTTTAATGACTGAAAGATTGTGTTGAGTCCGTACGCGTCAGAGATCAAGTAGTACGAGTGACAAGAAAAGGATAGGCGGCCCTTGGGCCATATTGAGACAGACAGACAGACAGACAGAGGCTTGACACCAGATCCCGTCGGAATCTGCTGCACGTGGTGTCACTGAAACACGCAAGAAGTGCTTTTCCTAATAATTGTGCAGCTCTTTGAAGCAAGCTCTTAGTGAGAGTCACTTTCAATCACATGACCTCAGGCTTCTACAAGCTTTTAAGATGCTTTTGAAAAGATGTCCAGTCACGCGGGTCTCAACCTCTCAAGTGTCCATCGAAAGATACTTGGAATATTTGGAGTCTTTCTGATTGATGTCATAATGGGTCTGAGTTGGCGCAATGACGTTTGGCCAGCAGCATTCAAGAGGCTTAATAAAGTCAAGCATCCATTTCACTCTTCCTTTGTGCTACTGATACATAGTTGAGTCATTCAACTGATTTGAGACCAAAGACAAATCCCTCTGATCCCATCATTGGTCCCAGCACCCGACCAAGAGTGCCCATGCTCGTTGCGGGAACCCGTTTTGCTCGACCAAACAGGCTGGCCTGCTGCTGCGGCATGGCCGTCCTTCTTTTCCTTCCGTCCGTCCGTCCGTCCGTCATGTTGCCGGGCAGCCGCAGCGCAGCGTATGCGGTGCAAGCCCTCTTCCGCCAACAGCTGTTAGCCGCCTGTGCTCCTTTTTTGTCTGAATGGACTAGTTGTTCATTGTGCCCACTGACTACCACTGTTTACTTGCAGACAAATCTAGCTCAATCCTCAGCTAATGTGTCCTTGTCTCTCCCACTCGTGTGAGATTTCCAAAAAGCAGTTGAGCTGGGAAATAGTTTGACCCGCTGAGCCAGACATTGTCGTGCTTCTACTATAGAGCCTGGAAAGAGCAGCGATATGGCTGGATCTTTTTTCTCTGAAAGTGGCTCCAGCTCACCATTCACAGCCCACTGACTTAACACGTTGCTCGGGCAACCGCACCAGTTGCTCACATACCAGACAGACACATGTAGGAGAAATGACGCTACGTCACAAGCCTGCCTTAATCCTAATCCAAGACAACTGGGCCGGCCTGCTTTCAAAAGTTTCAAACAAACCTTTGATTTGTATGAAACGCATCATGTTGAATCATTTCAGCGTACGCGTTTCGCTCCCCCACCCAAACGACAAAGTCATTTAACGAGACAGACAGAACGGGATTGTTCAGGCTGTACTTTGGCGTATGTTTACTTGCCCTGGTTTCACATGTTTGCAGGTGGTGGGGCTGTACCGTCTTTGCGGCTCCGCAGCTGTAAAGAAGGAGCTACGAGAGGCCTTTGAGAGAGACAGTTATGCCGTGGGACTGTGTGAAAACACCTATCCTGACATCAACGTGATCACAGGTAAACCGCAACCGAGCCAGCGAGGAAGGGAAAGCAACGGCCATCGAAAAAAGCCGATCAAACACGCATCGTATTTTTCGTTGGTAAATATTCATTCTAAATTGGTAACAAGTAGTCAAAGTGGGTGCTCTGCTAATGATGCCCCAAATAAGAGACATCTAACTCCCCAAGACATGTCTGAACGATAGTGCCTTTGCACCAGATAGGTCAGCAAGTGTGTGCGTGTGCGTGTGTGTGTGTGTGCGTGTCTCCACGAGCGTGTGATGTTTATTGTAAAAGCATTCCACGAGTCAACATAGCAGGAGGGAAGGGCCCACACACGCTCACTATCGGACCGTGCTGTACATTCTGGTCATTCCTTCTTTGTCAAGTTGCTACATGTTCTCCACTGTCCTTTGACGGGCACATTGAAGTCACTCACATCAGGACATTTCTTTGGGTTGCATTTTGCACATTACTACATGAATAGAAGTGCAACAAAATGTCATTTCATGAAGTCATTGAATGCCAATTGCCTTTCATTTAATGCTCAGTGTTTCGGAGTATATACTATTTCCAATTTGAAATTGCAACTGTGGGATATATCCAAAAGCAGTGTCACTTGGATTGAGTGATGGATAGTGTGGCAAATGGTGACTTTGTCATTATTTCCTGTCTGCCAACAAAAAAAGGAAGAGAGCATGGAACCCCCTGCCCGCCTGCCTGCGTGGCTGCCTGCCTGCCAGCCTGCGTGGCTGCCTGCCTGCGTGGCTGCCTGCCTGCCCCTGCCTGTGTTGGTTTTAGGAAGAGGCCCCGCATAGGCGTTGTCCTATCATGTCAGCTTTGATCCGCATGCATTTGCACGGCCGGGCAAAAAGCGCACTTAACAGTCGAGCAAGTTTGAAAAAAAGGCCCAGCACCGACCGGCGCAGCTCGTTAGTGCTTTTTGCCCGCTGCCGACATTTGCTCCGTCGAGCGACTTGCGTATCGGGCTGAATGAGGGCAAGGGGGCAGCGACGAATGGCACCGCTACCTCGTTATCGACGGGGGGGGGGGGGGGGGTCCGGGCAGCCTATAAATAGCTTGTCATTTCCATTTCTGACTCCACTGTGAACTTAAGGAAGTCTGCGCAAGCAAGCAAAGGTATGAGCTGAGAGCACTGCTTCTCACACTGCTCATTTAAAAGCGGACGGAGGATTAGTGTCTAGGGGTCAGGGTTCAATCCGAAGCTTGCAAAACATGCTCCGTGCGTGCTTTTCGACCCCATTTCAAAGCACCACCAAAAATGACGAGCACGTCGTGGACAGTTGAGTCGACGGTGTGATATCTTCAGCGCCAGCTTCGGGGTTATCCTTCCGACGGTGTTGCCTGCGCGCTGTTAAGAAGCCATTAGCCGTGTCTGGGATCAATTGGATGTGCCCCATCTTTTCCGTAGACTGCTTCCTTTCTTTGCCCGCGGCCTCGGCCGTAGTCCGGCGAAGACACGGAAAGTCATTAACAAGCGGCTCCTTTGTTGCCCAACAAACACAGATGGTATTTGGCTCATGCGTGAGGGATTAGCTGAACCCAGAGATTCCGGAAAAGCCTTCACAAAGCGCGCCAGGCTTGCTTGGGTGCGCCCAAAAAGTTCACAGCCCCAACTCTGAGCATAGTACACAAGGCCAAGGTTTGAGGGAGGGGATTGCGCAGAATGGGAAGACCAAGGAAGGGACACACGTCCATCCATGGCCTCCGACGCCAACAAAGGCCTTCTGCAGAATTGCAGGATGGAGAACAAAGCCGTGGTTGTTCTCTAGCCGTGGTATTGGCAAGGGAACTGACCTTAAAGGTTAAAGGTAGCGCTGTGCCCCCTTGCACTTCAGAATGGTCTTGACCCGATGATAATGCTTGTTACTGTGTCAAGACGGCAAAGGCAGGCCCAAGTGGCCAGGTAGTGACGATGGAAGTTCACATGGATTCCATCTCCCCTGTGAACTAGCTGAGAAAGGGAAGCACTTGTTGGGAAACACACCTGCTCGCCATGACCTTGACCTGTATTTGTGTGTGAGCAAGAGAGTACTTGCATTATGTGTGTCAGGCATTAACAAGGCCTGAAACACCAAAGTACTAAGCCCAGACACACACCCCCACACTGACTCATAGCAGGCTAATGATTTATTTGTGCGGCTGTGTTCTCTTGGCACTCTTGTGCACTTGGATTGGACATCCATGTAACCAAATGAACGGATTTGCCAATGGACAACCACAAGCAGGCGGGCGGGCAAAAAAATATTTGATCTGGATAACGGGAAGCCAAACAATGTCCACAAAGAAGTTCAGCGTAATCTGTTTGAGAAATCTGTCCGTCTTCCCAGGCAAAGAAGAGAATGAATGTTTACGACTCCTTATCGCAGTTCTGGTCAAAGCAGATTTCCGACCTAACGTGATGGAGATAACCCAAAACAGAAGCGTTGAAGAATGTTATTCGGGCTTGAAAAAAACACAAACATGCCACAACTTCACCTGAATGAACTCGTAAGACACCATGACCATGCAATTAGTGCTGGGGGGGCACAAGTTGAAAGTGCGTGTTTGCCTCAAGCCCTGTTAAAATTGGACTTGTCAGGATGCCCATCAACCTGACGACAGTACGCTTCTTTCAATGTGTTGTTTTTCGCTCCAACTGGCTTCCTCAGGAATGTGCAACGTCTGTGTGTGTGTGTCTCAGAGTAAAGAGTTCCAGTTGAGATGATAGCAAATCACACACTTTGTCTTTAAGGCCTTTTTGTTCTAGCTTGTGACTTTGCTTGATTGTCTGTCTGTCAGTTAGATGACTCAAAAGCCACAAGGCAAATTTGCTGGAATAAACATATCTCGTGTCACTGCCAGCAACCTGCATCATTCCAGTACTTCTCCACATGTCTTCAGATCAGATCACAGACATACATCAGGGGCTTTGTGGAGACAGACAGTGTTTTTGCGTAGCTGCTAGAGGCTGAAGCCACACTTGCCAGGTGTTCATGCACCACATTTGGCGAGAGAAAAGCTTGTCTAGCAAGCCAAGGCAGTCCCCGTGGATGGAGCAGCTCACCAAGCTGCTTTGTTCCCGCCAGGCGTATTAAAGGACTACCTACGAGAGCTGCCCTACCCTCTCATCACCAAGCAGCTGTACGAGGCAGTACTGGACTCCATGGCCACCAGACCGCTGAGGATGGGAGCAGCCGGCTGCGAGAACGACCACGCCGACTCCCAACACACCGTGGGCCTGTTGGACATCCTTCCGGAAGTGGAGAGGGTGAGGAATATGTTGGCAGCCATGGCTTTTTCTTCCCTCCCGTCCATTTTTTTGACCCCTCTGCTCCAATGGAACAATCTTGCATTTTCCCCTCAAACCATGGAGCAACTGCACCAGACTTGACTGCTCTTGTTCTCTGCGTCAGATGACGTTGCGGAAACTTCTTGACCACCTGAAGTTGGTGGCGTCCTACCAGGAAGTGAACAAGATGACATGCCAGAACCTGGCCGTGTGTTTCGGCCCCGTGTTGCTCAGCCAACGTCAGGAGGCATCTTGTCACACCAACCGCGTCTTCATCGACTCCGAGGAACTCGCCAGTGCGCTGCACTTCAAGAAGCACATTGAAGTCTTGCACTACTTGCTGCAGCTCTGGCCAGGTAACGAGCTAATGGCTACACATATCCTGGCATGTTTTTCTCCCAAATGTTTCATCCATCACGCATTGTCATCTGAGGCATTGCCTTCACAGCGAATGCAGACTCCTTGACCAAATGATCGGGGGGGGGGGGGGGGGGGGGCTGCTTTGTGCACCGGCACGCCCAAATGAGCATAAACATGCCAGACTAGACTTGCGTTGGCACAAGAATGAAGTTATGGCCATTTTTCTGCTCAATGCATGAGCATCAATCTAGCAAAACACGAGCCACAGTGTGTCGAATTCTTTTTGTTGTGTGTTCGCTTTTGCAGTAAAGTGGAATGTCAATCAATAGCACAGGGAGGGCAGAAGAACACTTGTTACTGGCTTGTTGAGTCAATTACAACACAGCATGATTACGCTTGTATTGTTTTCTACTGGAGTAAGAAATTGCATTTGCATGGATTCTGGATCTGATGTGATTTGCTGCTTTTTTTCTCTCCTCTCCAGTGGTGGACCTTCCAAATCAGCCCTCCTCCCCTGAAGGCCTGGACTCGCTGACAACGCTCCCTCCCCTGCGGCGGAGAAAAGAGCGGCCGCAGGTGTTGAACCTCACCGAGGCGGCGATGGCGGGGGTTCTGCGCCCCAGAGCGGGACGCCTGGACAGCCCGAGCAACCGCTACGCCGGCGACTGGAGCGGCTGCGGCGACAGCTACTTCCCCGCCGACACGCTTCTGCTCCCTCACGGCAAAGAAGAGGCCGATTACGACGACGTGCCCTCGGAGGACACGGACGGTGACGAGGGGCTTGAAAAGCCTGACGATGCGGACGCCGCCGTGCGGGACCTCCCCGCCGCCGGCGGCCCTGACGAGCACTTGCAGACTTTGAGTGAGGAGGAGAAGGAGGATGTGGTGGCAGAGGAGGAGGAGCCAGACAAGATCGATGAAGACGAGGCAAAGCAGGATAAGAACGAGCCGTCGGAGGAGAAGGAAAGCGCGCGGGAGCACATCTTGCCCCGGCGCCTGCACAAGGAGCACGCGTACCAGGCTTACATGAAGATCCAGGACATCAGCCCCGTGCTGAGCAACAGGGTGAACCTGAGAGACCTTCAGGAGAGCATAGACACTCTCATAGGGAACCTAGAAAGAGAACTCAATAAGAATAAGATCAACGTGGGCTACTAACCATTTGAGCTTTCCAAACAGGGACGAGTCACATTTCTTTCCCACAGACATGCATTCCTTGCTGTTTTTTTTTTTTGCTTTGTCCTTGGTCTGGATGTTGTTCTTCGGGCTCCAGTTTGGCGTTCCCCGTCATTGCTTTTCTTCTTATGAGAAGAACCCATTGACCCTTCCGGGGTTTCAAAGGTGCCTTAATTGTGTGAAGGTGGTACACCACATGCAAAATCCACACGCAGCATCCTCTCCACGCTAGGAAGACTTGGATGCTTTTCCACTACGTTTGAAATAAGAAGCTAGGTATGGTCACGTCTGACTGGGTCAATCTCCAAAGTGCTGTTGTGTACGCAGTTGCTGACGGGACTAATTGGTTTCAAAGTAAAACCTCCCACAGATATTTCTTCCTGGCATGCTTCTGTCTGGAGCAACATATGCAATGGAGAGCTTCCACATCTAGGAAAGAATTTGAGAAACATTAGGACTTGCATGAACTATTTCTTTCCAACCAAAACAGGCAATTAGGTGATTGGAAATGTGCTGAACAAACAAGTAGCTAGAAGAGAAAAGCCTCCATCATGTGCTCAAGGCCACTATTAGTGGGCTGCCCAGACCTTTTTGTGTGTGTCCTTGCATTTTGTGGAAGAAAACTACAATTCCAAATGTTACAAATGGTATCTGGAGCACAAGATGCTCACGTTACCAGCTTACCAATATGCAGGAGCGTCCATAAGTTCTATTCATTGCACTTTCCTGAATGAAGCATGTCTCAAACATCAGTGAATCAAATGGAAGCATTGCAATGTCAGGAATGATTTGCGCCAGGGCCAGCCACCAAATGCAGCTTGAACCGGGATTTATTGAACGGAAAGGGAGTAGGTAGAACCCAAGACACACACGGGAGAGAGACTCACGGCCAGCAAACAGACAGACCGACCGACAGACAGACAGACAGGCAGACAGGCAGGCCACTTGGACAAGGCTAAAATTCTAAGCGCGAACCTCCAGCCAGACCGAGGGAAAACCAAACAACAGAAACAACAGGTACAAACAGGAAGTGAAAACAGCAGTAGACACCGACAAAGAAGAAGACACGGGCGGGCAGGGTTGAAATACACAAGGTCACAAGAGGGAGCAGGTGACAGACATGACGGTGACGAAGGAAGGGGTGCGGCTGAGGGAAGTGGCAGTTTCCATTCCTTTGGATTTGCCCAACCAACATTCCCCCCAAACTGAAGTGCTTTCCACAGAATGTATGAGAGCTCGTCACTCGCTAAGCAAGATGACACAAGTGTTATGTTCTCTCGGCGACACTGTGATTGAAATCATTCCAATTTGGATGAGGCCAATGCACTTACAAAGCAGTCTATGCTTTGATTTGTCATTGTGGCTCATTCACTTCCAGGAGTCTCTGCGTGCGCTAAATAGAGAGCATCGTCTCTTTCGGTTGAATAGAAACACACCCGCTATGACTGCACTCATTCATTCATACCTACATCTCGTTGATAGATTTCATCTCATGCAAATAACAGGAAGTAGTGTTCACAATGGCAGCTTTTGCATCCCGTGATTTTTGGGGGAAACATTGCTTAGTATCGAGCCACTAAAAACAAATAAGCAGTGTTGCTACAATTGCAATTCAAAGCTACATTTTGATCAGCAAAGCGTATAGTCATGCTCATGTCCATTTGTCGGATGATACGTATGCTACTGGTAGGTTCAGTGTCATACCATCATCACCTTGGAAGTCTTATTGGACGCTATTGCCATCCAGGCCCATGAACAATTTGGAAAAGAATCAAATCCCCATTGATTGCTTCTTGATTGAGTCCAATTCACCACAACGGATGTAGAATTCCTGTGTGAGCAGCATCCAAGTCTCTAGAGCAAGAAGTGATTGCCTTTGCAGATATCATATATACGTACGTATGAATGTCAAACGTCGCGCTTGGTCTTCTCTCAGCTCTCGAGCAAAATGGTGAGTCAGCTAAATGTGAAACCACAACTCAGCTGCCAAAGTAGACAATGGCCTTTTTTTAGTCATGAATTGACAACATCGTCATCAGTATTTAACCGATACATCGATACGTGTAGAGTCGTATCAATGTATTTGGAGTGCATATATATTTTGTGTGTGTATTTATATGCTCCTGACCTCATAGTGTTGTTGACTTTTACAAATATGTCGTCGTTGCTTTTCTTTTCTCCCATCTTCATGTGCTGGACTAATGGTACAAGTGGAGCTGTACAGTGAATGATAAAGCTGTTCTTTTTCTTATCTTGTGTATATAGTTGGATGAGATTGTCTTTGGTGGACTGAGCTGTGTTCAGCATTGGAGGTGTTGGGATCTTTTTGAAGGTACTGAACGGTCGGTCGGTCGGATGGTCAAAAGCTTTACTGACGTGAAATGAGGCCCTTTCCAATCTGCCGCGTATTTATGTGAGAAAATGCATACCCAAATGAAAGAGAATATTACTTTGCATTGATCCTGAGTCATGTACGATCAGAATAAAGTATATCATTTGATGTGCTGTGTGTCAAATCTCCATGCCATTCTTGCATGTACATTCAAACAAAACAAAGGAGGCCTTCCTCAAGGTTCATTGCATTTTCTTCATCTCTTTGGAGATAAAGCGTTATCGCCCGGCCGGCCAGCCAGCCAGCCGGCCGGCCAGCCAGCCGGCCGGCCTTGTGTGATGTGTAGATCAACAAGTCATTGAATTGCTCCCCAAATTGTTTTCTCTCTTCAAGTCAGGGACATGCAGCTGAAAAAGAGTGTCCTGCTCTTTCAGCACCTCTTAAACCAATATAGAGCCACATTTGTACAAATCCATATCTCCTAAACTTTTGACACCATTGATAAGAGCTTTCCATCTGTACTTGAGCTGTAAAAAAAAAAAAGGTCATTTAGTCAGTGAATCTTTTCAGTGAGGTGTTACAATCTCTCATGACTGGTAGCATGACAAGTCAGACGCACGCCTGAGGCTTCTCAGAACT
Organism: Syngnathus typhle; assembly: GCF_033458585.1. Classification (NCBI taxonomy): domain Eukaryota; kingdom Metazoa; phylum Chordata; class Actinopteri; order Syngnathiformes; family Syngnathidae; genus Syngnathus; species Syngnathus typhle. The sequence continues at coordinate 352,384 of NC_083751.1, read as the reverse complement.
CTAATGTTTTTTTTTTTTTGGAGGCTCTGTTGACAGTTGATAACACTTCTCTGGAACGACCATACATTTAAGGGGAAGAATGTGCTCACTCACCTGTCCGCGACAAGAGATGTTATGATCTCCTCAGCCACATAAGTAAGTCATTTGGAAGTAGCTTGAAAAAAAAAATTCCTACGGTCCAACAATGTGACAGCTTAAAGTGTACAGAACATAGACAAGAACCATTTGAACAGAATTGGAAAATATGTCCCTTCGACCTTTATATCGAAGGATTGCTAGTCAACGTGGAGTGAATGAAATCTAAAATGGGAGAACGTGAAGATCCTTGAAAGCCACCTGCATGTGAAAGCAGATCTTCTTCCTCACTCTGCTTCTCTGTTCCCTTCATCTGTGTTGACCTTTAAATGGATATCACGGCTGCAAGTCAAGCAGCCAAGCAGCCAAGCAGCCAAGCGCATGCACACCGTGGCCACCGTTTGCAACTTTACAGTGAGTTGGGCTTCATGAAGAGAGAGCAACCTTTGGCCCAGCGATGAGATGAGAAAATACAAAAGGTCATTTTTTTTACTTTCACTAAGAAGAGGTAGGTCATGTATCCATCCATGTGCCAGTATTTATGGACTTGGCTATAATGGATCTCCGCTCAACAGTCAGTCCTATGACACTCTTTTCTATCAAGTAAACACTGTTGACACGTGAACAAATTACCCAATGACGTTGTTTTGGCCAATAGACGTGAAATCCATGAGAGGAAGAGGTTTGCTCTCTCGCTGGGGTCCGATGATTTTCTCCAAAGCGCATTAGTCACTCATCTCATCTCATCTCATTTGAACGGAGAGAGCTGTGTTACCTGAATTGCCAGAAGGCTCTCCTCTATTCAGTGACCCTGCACAAATTCCATGCATGCAGTGTCCTCCACATTTCCTAGATAAAAAGCTCTCTGATGTCTCTTTTGAGGCTCTTTTGTTTCCCAGCCTCCACTTTGCTGGACTTGGCAAGGCTTCTGAGGGCTTCGGCAAACATCTGACACACTGTGGACAGATTGGCGGCCACTGTGAGGAGAGGGGAGAAGATGAGCGCAGGCAGGGCAAGGAGGTGAAAGTGAAGAAGAGACAGAGAAGAGAGGAGCGGCGGCGGCGGCGGCTCAGATCCTGGCGCTTTGCTCCCACCTCTTGGCTCCATTGGCCTGTCACTCACAAGCGTTTCATTTGGAATGAAAGGCTAATCCATCCCTCCCTCGTGAAACCTGAGCCTAAAAAGAAGCCGCGTCGGGAGACATGGGCCTCGCGTGTTTGATACATTTGCAGGTGCTTTGCTTCTTCACCAGCCACCCCGACCCTCCTTCCTTCCAGCCGGTCGGAGGGCCGAGAGCTGGAAGGGAACAACAAAGAGCCAGAGTTTGTGGAAAACAAGGCAGACCGGAGACCAACGAGTAGGGTTGACTTGGCTAATCGCTAGTGTCTTTTTAATGTCATTTTGAAGAGATTTCAAAAAAACAACCTCACGTATGCATGTAAGGGTTGAAAGTAGGTAGGGTCAGGCTTTCAAACTAGGGTTGGGCTTTCAAAGTAGGCTGCAAAACTAGTGTTAGGCTTTCAAACTAGGGTAGGGCTCAGCTTTGTTAACCCTAACCAGCCTTGCTCAGTGCTTTCCAGCATTCAATTCTTCATGGTCCTCTCAGTGTTGCAAGCGAGCGTGGGATATAATGCAGCGCCCCCCCCCGGCCCCAGCCCCCCTCCAACTCCAAGCTTCCCTTTCTCCAGTCGCCCCTACTTCTTCCCTGCCCAGATAGCAGCTGTCAAGTAGTCACTATAGGTTTGCTGGGCCGCTCTTGACCTGAGTTGGACTTGGCACGCTGATGCGTCCGCATTTTATTCCCTTGCCTTGGAGGAGTGAAACTAATTGTGTCCGGAGGGCCCTTGGCAGGCAGTCCACTTCAAGGGGAAAAACCTTCTTCATAAACGTTGGGAACAATGTGGCACAAAAGGCCACGTCGCATTAACAAAAAGAGCCTTTGATTTTTTTTTTACCACGTAAACTTCTTGTTTCGATAGCTATTGAAGAAGTGCACGTGATACTGACCATATTTGAGTGCATTCAAGCAATCCACATTTTTGAGGCAAGGTGCATCACTGCGTAAGATACTTGAAAGACCTCGTCAAACTATGACAATATGATCAGAAGATACAAGTCTTCAAATATCCATGACCTTCTGCTTGTTTATTATTACATGTAGACTGGCTTAGAGGAAACTTGAATAAGGTCAAATCATGACTTCAGGTCTAAGATGGAGTTCTCTTTCATGAAAAAGGTTCTTTTATCAACAGCATGTGAAATGAGCCCAAGATAATGACAAGGCTCTCAACAACAGATACATATCGTGACGTGAAATGAAAGCAGGTTCAAAATGACTTCCTTCCTTCCTTCCTTCCTTCCTTCCTTCCTTCCTTCCTTCCTTCCTTCCTTCCTTCCTTCCTTCCTTCCTTCCTTCCTTCCTTCCTTCCTTCCTTCCTTCCTTCCTTCCTTCCTTGCCATGTGCAATTTTCAAGATGCACCCTTGAGAGGCGCTGAAAAAACGCCACTGAACTGATGGCTGGATAGGCGGAAATAAGAGCTCACAATCCTTGCTTGGGGTGGAAATTGACTTGATAGCCTCCAGCTAGCAAGCCATTTTTTGGAAGGAATATATGAACGAGCATTTCATCATGAAATGGTAACATGAAATGAAAATGTTTCTTACGTTAGGGTCAAAAGTCGTCTGAAGAAAACCAAAGCAATACTAATTGGCAATACAAAGAAAGGGGAAAAATAGATGCAACCATCATTTGGAGCCTTTGTGGACAGCTGCATCGTTGGCCATTTGGAAGTGATTCCACAACATTCAACAACTGCTCCATCACCTTTGCTCCATGTCGTTTGTCCGCTTGAACAGAATGCACGTTGTACAAAGAGCTGCGCAGAGTTTGCTCAAGGATGTGGTCAAGTCAGGCTACATTCACATCTTGCTAGCAGCTTGAACATCATCAAGCATCAAGTGCCTTTCACTTGGAAGAAAACAAATCAGCTTCAAGCTGTACATTCAAAAATAAGAACACCTTTTACCTCCATAAACAACAACGTGTGTGTGTGTGTGTGTGTGTGTGTGTGTGTGTGTGTGTGTGTGTGTGTTGTTGTTGTTACGATGTCAGTCCCATGCTTTTAAGGATGTTTTCCTCAAGCACTAGGAAATCGTTGTACTCCTTCATAAGATCCTGCTCTTCTGTGGTGGGGGTCCCTACTTTCTCAGGCTCCTTCAGAGAATAAAAATGAGGATTTAGAAAACATGATGTTTGTCAAGCATTACAAGCTCACCACTTTCTTCTCTTCCTCTGGTGGCGATGGCGATGGCGGCTTCTGGCTTTGCCACACTTCTCTCCTCTTGATGAGGTCATTAAGTCTCTCTTGCTGCTGATGAATGCATTTCCCCACATTGGCTCTCTATGCACATGCAAGAGAAAAATGTCTTTTTCATCAAATCAATGACAACCCATTCAATCTTCATCAACACGGATTAGCTCCACGAGGCATCCACTCCAAATCCATCAATCCATCAATCAATCAATCCACGGTGTTTGGATTGTTGGCCAAAATAATGCGGAAAAAGGCACGTACGTTCCTTTTGCATTACCTCGTTTCGGTAAGGCATGTGGAAGACGGGTGGGATTTGAAAGACACGCACTATTCCAAGATCGTCAGCCAAAGTCAGGAAGTGCTGCTTGGCTGGCATGGAAACAGACATCAAGAAACACTTTTATTGCCGTGGTGTGAAAGTGAACGCGATCCCCCAAAGTCATTTCTACATTGTGGCTCTCAACTGGCTGTGATCAAATACTCACAGGAGATGCTCCAAGGTTTGATGGAGGTGATCTTGCCACTGGTCATGTGTTCTTGCACGTGCACCACTTCTCCCGCCTTTTCAAGAATGTTCCACACCTCGATTTTTCCGTCCCCTTTTCCAAGGAAGAAAATGGCCGGGCGGGTCATAGACCAGCACGCCGACGTACACAGCCCCTCCGAGCTCGGGAACAGGAAAAGGGGGCCGTCCTGGAAGTCGGTCGGTCGGTCGGTCGGTCAAAAGGTAGAAACAACAAATAATGCCTTTGCTGAGACCGAGTAAGAAAGAGCCTTTTTACCAACACTCCTTCTTTCCAAATGGCAATATTGCAGCTTCCAAACAGCGACGTTCCAGTCAACACAATGTCTTTAAAAAAGGGCGAGCGCTCGATGGTATTGACCAAGCAGGGGTGGATTTTGAGCAGCTGAAGCGGCTTGGGACCTTTGGACACATGAGACCCATCGCTCGGTGCTTATCTGACCCAGAGGAGACTCCACTCATTGCCACGGTTAGCCATAAATGGCAAATAGCGGATTTGCCGAAGCTACCGCCTCACTTACTCAGGAGCTGATCCAGATCGTTTCTTTCCATTTTCCAGTCGGTGTAAACAATCTCCCCGTCCTGGCAAAAAGCAAAGGGAACTCAACATGGTTCGAGGGAAAGATTTGAACATGAAGGCACTTGGTATTGGGAGGAGGGAGGCCTTTCACCTGTGTTCCAATATAAATCTTGGTATTGATGTCTTCCAGAGGTGTTAGTCCTTTGGCTGAGGGGACTTGGAGCTGACTGTAGTCGGGCGTTCCTAGCGCTGAGCCGTCGCCACCGCTTTCTTGATTCAAAGAGTACTTTTCAATAACCATGATCAATGGCGTGAGCGTGGAAAAATGGATGGGTGGATGGATGGGTGGATGGATGGATGGGTGGATGGTGCAGCCTCAACAATCCAAAGCTTTTCTCTCACCTGCCACTAAGGTGTTGGTAGTATTCGGCCTATTGGTGAAGGGGTAAAGGTTGAATTTGATTGGGACATAATCACCGTTCCTCTCCATGTTTCCCAAGGGAACCTACAAGATCAAAGAAAAGGTGGGTTTTTCTCAAATGTCGCCAGCTATTGGGAAAAGCAATGGAAATGATTGGATCCTACGTTACCGTCATGAAAGGTTTCCACATCCGCTCCAAGTGTTTGAAGGCGTTGTTGTCACTGCAATTGGCCGTCGGAGACTCGGAATCATTCTGTTTCTTTTCCGCTATGGTCTGGCGCACTTGTTTTGGCATTCGGATGTCCCAGAACATTAAAGTGCTTTGGAAAGAAGAGGGAATTGTTCATATGGTCTCTTCAATGATCTATGTGACTTCTTTTTGTTGTTCCCTCTCAAGACGTACCTGTCAGGGGCGCAGGTGATGAATTGAACAGAAAGATTGGATTTGTTCTCCAGCGGAACGCCCTGAGCGCTGACCTAATGGCAGAGACTGCAAATTCAACCACGCTGAAGACTTTCAAAGGATGGCGGCAGCGACAATGGGTGGTGAGAAGAAGAACGCACATTTGAAAACGTGCTTGCATTCAACCATCAATAGCCAGCACGGGTAGAAGCAAAACAACTTGACGTGCTCTCGTTCGGCACGACCTCTCAAGAATGACTTTTGGGCCACTACTTCAACGTTTGGACGTGTCCTTTTGGCAAAAATGAGCCTTACGTACCTCAAAGGACCGAGGCAGCCAATGGACATCTGTAATTGGTGCTTTGTGGCCGTTCTCCACCCCTGACATTGCACTGTAACGCACGAGTGGAGCTTTCTTGTCTTTCTTGTCCTCAAAACCCTGTCAACGGACAGACGCAGCAGTCAACGCACTTTTGCATTGGGCAAAGCAAGAGTGCAACAATTCATCCATCCCAACTTGATCCCACATTTTGGTGGGGAAAGGGAAATGCATGACATTTGAACAATTGTATTTCTTCATTGGGCTGACAACCAAAGTGCAGGGACAATAGAAGCACAGATGGAGGCGGTATTTGGGAAATTGTCCTCAGCATCCTTTGATAGTCTAAGCACCCACATTTGACTAAAGTGTCCTGACATCATCACAGGAACACAATTCAAGGAAGGGAAGAAAGTATTCTTGGATCAACCTCAGATATGGCTGGCTACTCACCAGCGTATCCGTTTTGACAGAATGATGATGCTTATGAAGACCGTGTTGGACTGGGTGCAAACGTGCAACGTGAGCAGATATTTCCCACAACACCACCTGTGGCACACACAAGGGAGCAGCAGAAATGGATGAAACGGCCAGCCAAGTGAAAGGAAGGGCTTCCTTCCCAGGCCAAAAGCAGCGAGGAAGGCACAAAGGAAGCCAGCAAGCACCTGGCCGTTCACGCAGCCGCCAACAATAATATTTGGATCGGAGGGGCAGAATTCAAAGGCAAGAATGTTGTCTGGGCACTCCAGCAATATCTGGAACACAAAGACAATATAGTGCAAACAACACCATTTGATGACTGTGCAAAGTTATTTTTTGTACATTGGGTGAGGTCCAGAGTGGCAAGACAAAGCAGCTAGCTCTTCAGCATGGTGTTCAAATACATCCTTATTTCTTTACAAGCACTTTAGACAACTAAAGAATGTTGGAGATGGAACAGAAGGGGCGATTGTGACCCAAGAGACGAACCGCATCATCCAAAAGGATTATGTTCGTCACCAGCTATCCATCAGTCCGGTGAGTCGATAAATCTTCTCAAATTCCTCACGGGAAAAGAAGGATCTTTTTCACATCGGATCCTACTTGACGTTCCCCTCGTGTATATTATTTAATCTTCCCTGATTCCTATTGGGGAATAAATGTCATTTGAGGCTATGAAAAAGAAATTTGGACGAGTCGGCACAAGTGAGTCCATGTTGGTGCCGAAGGATGGGGCAAATGAGTGGTGGCAGTTGCAAAAGAGCACTGAGATGCAAAGCATGTGCATGCTGCGGACCTTGGCATGAGTGGGGTCAGAGAAGCTGTAAAAAACGATCAGCGGCCCGGTCGACTTGATCAGCTGTTGTTTCTTCTTCTTTTCTCTCATTGCCACGGCCATCACACCTTGAAAAGCAATAATGCCAATGAAATGCGCCCAAAGAAAAGTGAAAAGCGCCACTTGTCTCCATTTACGCTGGCTCAAATGATCTTGACCTACTTGGAATGGTGGGATGCCAGTGCATGGCGATAATCTCCTTGCCAGGACAGTAGTTTGGGTCGGAAAAGACCTGGTTCAGCATCAACGCATCGGACACCTTCCCGGACCAGTCCATGTCGTCCGTATCCGTCCCCAGAGCCATCCAGTCGTCTTTGAACACATTTATAATTTCCTGTTGTTGCAGGGCATGCAGAAGCCTAGAAAAAGGAGTGAGCGGCTGAGCTTTGATGAATCTTTTTGTGCTGACACACGCTAGGAGGTCCCATCCCATCCCATCCCATCCCATGTATTGTTGTGGAGAAAATGTTTGACCTGTTTGTCACTGCATGACAAAAATCCCTTAAGCTTAGTGGAGGGCTCTTCTCCTGCTCCTCTTTCCTCAATACTGCTGGCGTGTACTGTGTCCAGTTATTTCGCATCAACTTCCTGGAATGCACACCAAAGATATTGTCAAATTCGGAATTGCATTTGCTTCATGAAACACTTGTCTGTTTCCATGTTTAGATGGCACTGTCGGCACTTGAAGAAACATCCGGCCGGGTCCCCTGGGCCCAAGTAAAGAAGACAAATCATACAACAAGTGGTTGGCGAAAAAGCCATTTTGAAGCTTCCTCTTTTGTACCACAGTGTCTGGGCGCTGCTGCTCTGGAGGATGGGGATAGCCTGCACGGCGCAATCCCTCTGGAACAGCTTGATGTTGAATCGCCCGTCTTGGTAGGACAAACACTCCACGTTGCCATCTTTGACATCCGCAGCGTTGCGGTCCGAAAGCGAGAGCGGCAAGCCAAACTCCCTCCGAACTCGGGAGAACTTGTAAATTAACTTGGAGACGGACGGAATAGAGGCAATTACAATGAAAGCTTTCGTATAGAGTGAATGACAAAGCTGCCAATGGAGTATTTCCAAGCACCTTTTCTCTTGTCTCTTTGACAGATTCTTCATCCATTTCTTTTTCACTGCCAAGTGATAGCCATTCCTTTGCTTCTGGAGTTTTGATTTCAATCTCAATCTCTATCTCTTCTTCAGGCTCAGCTTCAGGGGGCTGACAATATTAGACACACACACACACACTCACTGTGGCATAAAAGGAAACAATACACACAGACTTGAATCAAAGTACTTACATTGAGGATGCGTTCCTTTGCTTCTGGTGTCAGAGCCAGATAGAACATTTGGCCATAGGTGAAGTCTCGGTCATAAACCAGCAACAGCTCACTCTCTGGATAATCCTGTCAATGGGATGGATGGATGGATGTCACGTCCAAGTTATATGTTCCTGCGGAGTATCTATGTTCTTCTTATGCTTGCAGGCGTCCAAAACATGCATGGTAGCTTCATTGAGGATCATAAGTTGGTGGTTTAAAGACACACCTGGAGGACTGGGTTTTGTTCCAATAATGTTCAATCCCATACATGTTGATGTTTGTGCGGAGTGAAAATGAGCCATGCATGATCAAAGAAAACATGTCTTTTTCGTTGGGCCGGCCAGTCTGCACATCATCACAGTGCCTTGAAGCTATTGTCTGAGTGGGACAATAAGATAAGCCTCACTCACCAGGATCATCTGCTTCACAGGGCTGAAATCCGACACTGCGGCCTTTGTCCTCATGTCCTCTAAGATGTCATCTTTCTGCAGGAGCTTGTAGGGGTTCTCCCCTGTGACGTCCTCATCGGCGACGCAAGCAAACTGCTGCTGAGTAGCAGATGTCAGGACCATAGGGACGATGTCCTCTGGCTGACCTTGAAGAACGGCTCAAATGACTACCGTGCGTGTTATGTCAAACTAGCCACAAGTCGACTTCTTTTCTTAGGTTGCACACTTCAAATGACGATAGTGCTTCGAAAATCCCAAAACAAATCCTTCTAATTAGTCTGTGCGCTATTCTGAAGAACTCCAGCACACAAGGAGTGAGAGTTGTAAGAGTGACGGGAAACGTTTACCACAAGATTTGCTTCGGAGACAATCCATGTGTGGAGGCCCGAAGCGTGGACAGTAAACACGCTGCTGCATAATGACAGCTTTCATCCGGCCTGCGCTTGCTTTCTTCAAAGCCTTCCCCCCTTAAGGTTGCAGAAAGGATGCAGGGAATGCGGCCATCTTAAGTAAACCCACTTCCCAGCTGGATGGGTGGGTGTGTCCACCTTCCTTCCTTCCTTCCTTCCTTCCTTCCTTCCTTCCTTCCTTCCTTCCTTCCTTCCTTCCTTCCTTCCTTCCTTCCTTCCTTCCTTCCTTCCTTCCTTCCTTCCTTCCTTCCATTTGATTGACAGATTAAGAGTGTGTGACGTGTCGCGTCCCAGAATCCCAAAAGAATGTAACTTGATTGCATGTTTGCATTTTGCTTAAGTGGACTCTTTTGATTGCCATGACTACTCCTACTCATATACTCATCTTACCGACATCAGACCTACAACATTAGCATCGATTGTGTGTTATCTATTTTGACATGTGTCTATCATTTCCAGCACTTTGGTATGGCCCACCCCACAGCCACATTACTTTGTAAACTGAATTTGCGTATTTTTGTCCTTCCAATTAGGTCTTTACTTTATTTTTGGGGTGGGCTCTTTTTTTATCCCATTGGTAAATCACTATTATTTTCAAGCAAATGTCCTCCACTTAATACATTGTTGGTTACTTGAGCTTGCTCAATACCCTGTTGCAAATTAGGCCTACCTGGAGTCTCTGGACCTTCTTCTGTACCGCTGGTTGTGCTTGTCTTTGTTGTCATGCTTGCTCATGTGATAGTTCCACCAATGGAGGAGGCAAACCACTTCCAACTCACTTGGTCAAACAAACATGCAAACAAGCAAACATGCAAACAAGCAAACGTGCAAACGTGCAAACGTGCAAACGTGCAAACGTGCAAACGTGCAAACGTGCAAACGTGCAAACAAGCAAACATGCAAACATGCAAACAAGCAAACAAGCAAACATGCAAACATGCAAACATGCAAACATGCAAACATGCAAACATGCAAACATGCAAACATGCAAACATGCAAACATGCAAACATGCAAACAAGCAAACAAACAAACAAACAAAACAAACAGAAAAACCCCAGTAAAGACACTATATCCGTTTTTTTTTAAAGCACAATTACATCATCGTCATCGTCATCATCATCATCATCATACTTTGTTTTACATACAAACATTACGGGAACGTAGTGTCATTTTGCAAGCGCTTAGCGACATCTTGTGGCATACGTAAGTAGTGCGGTAGCTTACCTTTGCTACTCTTCCATGAAAAGAAACATTTTTTTCCTAATACTAATACACCTGCAATTGCAAAGTGCTCGTAATCAGTCAAATTGCTAATAAAGCAAAGAAGTTGAAATGTCAAGCCGCATTTGAGTAAGGTTTGCTGAAGCAACTTGATAGATAGCAGCTCACTGCTTCAACATGTTCGCCATTTAGTGGCGGCCGCGACTGCAATCAAAGGAAAGCCAGGCCACTTGGAGCCCAAATGGACATTTCGGCGAGCACTTACCTCTTGGACAGCCTGCCTGCACTTTGGCGTTAAATGCAAGCGGCTCTTTGCTTGCACTTTGGCGTTGAAATGCACGCGGCTCTTTGCTTGCACTTTGGCGTTGAAATGCAAGCGGCTGTTTGGTTGCCATGAACAACGGGAGGGAGGGAGGGAGGGAGGGACAAACAACATACCGTCCGTCCGTCCGTCCGTCCGACGCTTCACTTTTCATACTGACGCACAAAACGCCCACTTTGAGCGTCACCTGAAACATTCGCAGGTAAGAAAAGAAAAAAAAGAGAGGAAGAAACATTCGCAGGTCAACGATCTTCCCGGACGCTGGCACGCACATTGCTCAAGTCAAATTGAACGGGACGGCAACAGGTCAGTGGGAAACATTGGCACCTTTTACAAATGCATCTTGTGCTGGGTGCATGGGAAACAGGGACTATTCAGCGAGTAGGAATAAGAAAGGAGGAAAGAGAGAAAGAGAGAAAGAGAGAAAGGTCTAACATTAGGGCTGTAAGAAAAAGCTGCTTCATGCCATCTTCTTTTGTCACAGTGAAGAATAAAGAGAAAATTGTCATCCTTTTGGATTGCCATCAGCATCGTCGTCATCATTCGACCTATTCAGCGATGCCGTCCGTTGCTGCTGGCGTCCATGAGAACGAGAGGGAGTCCCACGCTGCCTGGGCCGATCAGCAACATATTGCAATGGAAACGGATGACGTGGAGTGTCTCCGGAGGAACATCAAATTTTACTTCATGAACCCTTGCGAAAAGTACCGTGCCCGTGGACGGAAACCGTGGAAACTCGTTTTGCAGATCATCAAAATTGCCATCATCACCATCCAGGCAGGTACTTCCGATGGCTACGGCTCATTTGCTTGCCTTGCTTCCCTCCTGATAAGCCTTTCTTCTTCTTAGTTGGTGTCGTTTGGGCTGAGCAACCAGATGGTTGTCACCTTTAAGGAAGAAAACCTGATGACATTTCAGCATCTCTTCCTAAAAGATTATGTGGATGGGGGTATTGCAACGTATGCCATTTACAGACAAGAAGACGTTTATGATCACATCAGATACGTTGTTCAACAGGTAAGTCCAAGAAGAGCTTTATGATCACATCAGATACGTTATTCAACAGGTAAGCCAATGCTGAAATCTCCTTGATGGGTTGATTTAGTCCAATGTGTGGATGGATGGACGGACGTATTTTGACTTGACCTATTCTTCCTGTTTTCTCTTTGAATGTAAATCATTCACAGAGCTCTATTGTACTGCATGCTTATGTGGTAAAAGTCACAATACTCCTTGTGAACTTTGGACATTGTGTGGTCATCAACAGCAGCATTTCTTTAGTGCTGCATGCTGCAGTCAACTTCTTTGCACTCGGAGCACAACCTGAAATGTTATTTTCCAGTACGCAAATCTGCACAACACCACCGTAGGAAACCACGAGTATGAGAAAAACGGCATTGTCTACACACCCTTGACGCTGTGTCAGGAGTTTTATCGCAACGGCACCATCTACCCGGGCAATGACACTTTTGAAATTGACGCTCACGTGGAAACCGGTACGTACGTACGTACGTCTACCCGAAGAAAGAGTCCCACGCTGGATCATGCTTTGCGTCACAGATTGTATCGACGTCCACCCAACGAACGAGTCGTCATCACGAGACGTGCTGGCGCATTTGGAGTTGCACTTCAAAAGGTGACCTTCAGGAGCACCGCCGCCGGCTGCAAGCAGCACCACTTGGTCCGACTGAGCGTTTGCTTTCTTTTCCAGAATGCTGGCCATCAAGATCTCGTTTGTTCTCAAAGCCATCAATTTACAGACAGTCAGACACAGAGAGCTGCCAGACTGCTACGACTTCAACATCCTTGTGCGTATCGACACGCATGGCACTTTCTGCTATGAAATATCGGCTTGAAGAGCTGAACCCAAAACAGTTCACCTTCTTGCTCTCAAAGTACATGGCGCTATTTCCTTTTGTGCTTGACAGATCACTTTGGACAACGGAGCGCACAGTGGCAGGATGAAGGTGGACCTGGAAACCCACGTGGAGATCAACGAATGCAGAGACTGGAGAGTCACCGGAGCTTGTGTGTTTGTTGAGCTCGGCCGAGTTCATCGCTGCTTACTTTGCGGATTCCGATTCTAATCTTGTTGATTTATTGCCGTCAGCCCCGAGAAGCATCTACCTGACCCTGGTGTTTGACTGCCTGATTATCCTAACATGCATGGTTTCCTTCACGCTCTGCCTTCGCTCAGTGTTGACTGGGATACAATTGCAATTTGTAAGTCTGGCAAATGGACAACTAGAGGCGTCATCCACTTCACTTTGGCTATTTTTCTCTTGGCTGCTGCTGCTGCTGCTGCTGCTATAGGAGTACAAAAAGTTCTGCGAGAGCCAGAGTGGTCAAGACGTGCCCTGGGGGGACAGGCTGGAGTTTATCAACGGCTGGTACATCCTGATCATCGCCAGCGACCTGTTAACCATCGTCGGCTCCGTCCTCAAGATTGATATTTACACCAAGGTAATGGACGTAGCCCGAAATGGGGACGTGGTCCAGACTTTGATTTGTCTTTTGTTTCTTCCCTCCGAGGTCTTGACGAGCTATGACGTGTGCAGTATCTTCCTCGGAATAGGCACCATGTTTGTTTGGATTGGGGTCATCCGCTACATGGGCTACTTTCACAAGTACAATGTAGGCAAAGTCCCATTTGAAGATTGCCTTTCTGTCAATGCAATTAAAGCGACACATCTGATCGACGACGGTGTGATCTGGAGCAGAACGGCCCGATCAAGTGTTTTGTACCCCCTTTGCTCACAGATCCTCCTCCTAACTCTGAGGGCAGCATTTCCAAACGTTATCCGTTTCATCTGCTGCGCTGGAATCATCTACCTCAGCTACTGCTTTTGCGGCTGGATCGTCCTGGGCCCGTATCACGAAAAGGTAAAGCCGCTCGGACCGGCCGCCGCAATTCCAATCGAACGGAGACGAGGAAACTCAGCTAGCTCTGCTTGCAACCATTCCCTCCCCTAACAGCACGTCTTTCCTTTTGACCCTCCCCAAAGTTCCGGACCTTGAATACAGTCTCCGAGTGTCTGTTTTCCCTCATCAATGGAGATGACATGTTCCCCACCTTCAAAGAAATGAAACAGAAGAGCAGCCTGATTTGGATTTTCAGCAGAGTCTACCTCTATACCTTTGTCTCACTTTTCATCTACATGATCCTCAGTCTATTCATCACCATCATCACAGACACCTATGACACCATCAAGGTAATACCTATGGTTCTAGTGACCAATGGGAGCTTTTGTTCGCCAACTGTCTTCCCGTAGCATCCGTTCTCACAAGCCCAATGACTCGTTTGCAGCAGCAGCAGCTGAGTGGAATCCCGACGTCGCGACTCCAGCGATTCCTAGCCGAGTGTAAAGATCTCCCAAACTCTGGAGTTTACAGGCTCGACAAGAAGAATTGTTTTCAACGCTGCGTGAGCAAGTAGGTCCAAAACGCTCTTGCGCTTTTAGGAGCCACCTGCCTCGAAAAAGGCCAAGATAATAAAAAGCGATCCCTAGCCCTACCGCTAGATGTCACTAAATCCATACTGATGTCATTTTAGGTGCAGAGCGCATCATGAGAGGTTGACGTCTGAAGAATAGCCAATTCTTTCACCTTGTTGAAGCCTGAGAAAATAAAGTGGCACTTTTTTGTCTTTGTAAATCACAAAATACATGGGAGAGATCAACCGTTTACAAGGTCAAATCATTTGTCAAGTTGGCTTAAGAATGAAAGTTCACAAGAAAATGAGAGATGCTTATAGCAAAGATGATGTCTAGAATCATTTCTTGTAATGTGGAAAGGAGGATGGAAGCGGTTTATGACATGTCACTTTATAAAGGAATCATATATGAATAGATCAGAATAAAAGGAGTTGATTTTTTCTGGTGTTAGTTTTGTGACCTTATCAGTGGAAAATTCAAAACGTAGTTAAGGTCCTTCCTTATAGAAGCAAATCATTGCTCATGGCAGATGGCACTTACTAAATGTGCAGTACATGCTTAAATACTTCAGAAAGACGAATTCCTGGCAAAGAAACATTTGGGTACAGTACATGCTCCGACAAGCCTTTGCCAAATGATTCGTCGCTGGGGAAACGGAGAAAGCGGCCTCACTCACCCCCATATGTCCAGAAAAGAACACTTAAATAACATTCATCCAAAAGCAAATCTTTTACCAATCCAAAACATGTGCATTGGCAAACACAGGCTATATAGTGAGCCAGCCGGCCATCCATCCATCCAGCCAGCCGGCCGGCCGGCCATCCATCCAGCCAAGGCCTTTCAGTGTCCAAAGTCAGGTTCAAAATTGCCTTCTTCCTTTCCTTTTGCCCTTTTCATTGTCATTGAGAGGCACTAGTCTGCCGCTTAACCAGAGACAACTCTGTACGTATTGGTGAAATGTCATACGCCCTATGACGGATCATTGGAAACCACTACTTGATGTTTTCTGTTCCGTTTTGATCGAGCCAGGATTATGAGGGAAACCAATTAGGGAGGTCAGACGGTCAGCATTTTAAATCCTACAAGTAAAAAAAATAATAAAAATGAAGTTGTTCCATGACATCAGTCTGGTTTGGACGGACTGACGTCAGACGGCGGCACCACCCGCTGTTCCTCCATCCTGTTTGATTGTGAACGTAAAATGAGACTAAAGAAATCCTCGTCTGGGACAGTTGGGCCTCGTGTGGCAGAGGGAGGAGCCGCACACCTTTGGTCATTCAGTCTGGAACCCTTAAGTAAACACACAGCATCATTCTTAAAGAAGCATGTCAAAAAAGTCGACAGGATGTTTATTGACTTCAAACATTGATTTGTTGTTTTTTTTGCTTTCCCTTTCGAAAATATAGAAGGAATAAATGTTTGAATTGTGCTGTAGAACGTAAAGGCCACCATTTTCAAATCATTTTTCTTCGCCTCATTGTTTTAAATTCACACCGAGCTGGCTGGCATCTCAACAGGGGTGTGTGGACTTTTTCTTTTCACTGACTCACATGACTAATTGACCAGGTCTTCTGCTGCATCAATTCTGCTTGAACTAAAAGCAGTGCTAGAAGCAATAAATAAAGCTCGTAAGCCTTTTGCCCACCTGGCACTTGACTAGCATGTCAAAGAAGACATCGTCCCCCTCGGGCTGGTTAAGGGTGGTCTGGATGCAGCTGTATTGGGAGGGGGTGTGAGCCGGATCGGCACTGGAACTGGGGGCTGCCCGCCAGAGGAAAAGCAGATGAATGCGAGCGCCAGCGAGGAGTAACTATCGTATGGTGCGTCTCTCGGCAGCGCACCTTGCAAAGGCTCTTGGTTTTCGCTGGAGGTGGAGGGTGTACTGGGCCGGTCGCAAGTGCTGAGTCTCAAGCCAGGAAAATGGCTCAGGCTGACTCGTTGGTCGTCCAGACGACGGGCCTGCGAGCTGGCCAGCAGCTCCAGGAAATGAGCGGGATCCTGCAATGGTGTTTCGCGAGCCACTGGAGCTAGAAAGAGAATCAACGACAGTGACCGAGTGCCTGATGCTGACGATACTTGGGAAGTCAACTCCTCCCTAATTTCAGGTTGTTGCATCAATCCCAGATGCAACCAAGCAAGCAAGCAAGCATCATCCCCAATTGATGATTGATAAAGCGGGCTGGGCTGGGCTGGGCTGGGCTATGCAGGCTATCCAGCTAGACTTGCCTCATAGCAACATTTTCGACGTTAAGGGAAAGTTTCTGTATTCACACCATCTTGTGCCAGATTGACAGACTCTACCGGTCGGTCAGTGTCATACATACTACATACAGAAAGCGGAGGATAGAATGGTGTGAAAACAGATGGGGACAGACTTACATTTCCTTTCAGCTAGAGGTGGGCTAGATGAGGGAGAGGAAGTGGCAGGCTGATGCCTTGAGCCGTCTAAAAGGGAGCACCTTTGGTCATCCATTCGGTTGCCCTGGAAACGAGAGAGGAGGTCGAAAAAGCCGTCCTCCCCGATCGTATCGTGCGACGCTGGCTACGGGAAGAAGCAACAATAGTCACAGGGTCAAGTCAAAGTCTGTCATTTGGGTTCCAAATAGTATGTCTTTTGGGACAGCAGCCCCACAGCATGGCTGCTGAGCTGTCCCATTCAAAAGTACCTTTGGAGACAGCGGCGGGTCCAAATCAGGCAATGAACGCTCCGACATGTTGTCAGGCTGCTCTTTTGGAAATGTGTTGCTTTTATGCTTCTTGCTTTTTAGTCGGTGGAAGAGGAAGAGCTTAGTGGAAGCCTTTATGGTGTTATTTTTTGAAGTCCTCGAGAGTCTCTCTTCCTCCCAGTTCTGGAAATGGCATTGAAGGTCGCAAACATGACTTTGAGAATCTTTGTTCGCTGTTGCATGAATATCATCAATGGTACACCGACCGAATGCAAGGTGAAATCTCCAGTTTGAGTTGGACTGTCCAGGGTCTCTGTACTGCCTTGCCTCCTTGATGGTGACTTTCTCCCTAAAGCACACATTTCAACCAAAGCTACTTTTTCATCTCTTTCCAACACCATTGTAGGACGGAACTGTAACCGATCAATGCGTTTTTACCCGACATGTTGAGGTAACTCTGGTGGCTCGCTGACAGAGGAGTGTTTGCTTTGCTGAAGATGTTGGGATAGATGTTGGACTTCAGACCCACGACTAGCCGGAGGTCTGACAAATTCATCCGTGCAGTCGCCTCACCGCTTTGGTCTCCAGTCTGAAGGAATAAATCCATCCATTATCCAAAGTTCATCTGAGCTGATTGATAAGTAAGTAAGAGTAGCTAGCCAGCTATTTGTACTGTAGTTTGTGAGCGCTGCTCCGTCTTTGAGCGCTAGATGGCGATGTAGCCGCTACACAAAGACTGAGCGGAAGGACGTGGTAGTAAACAGTACTCGCTGGCTGGCTGGCTGGCTGGCTCACTCACCTCTTTGGCAATTTCCAGATGTTTTTCTGCAAAGTGCATAGCTTGCTCGTGGTTCCCCAGGGCGGTGTGGGCGTTTCCTAGACTCCAGTATGCCCTTCCTTCACCAATCCTGAAGAAGAACAAAGAGCAAAGCAGCTTGACATGACATGGGACTGTTATTCACATCAGAGAAAATGGGCACGGTGAATGACAACATTCAGTCCCAGTTGAGGTTGTTCTTCACTTCAGCTCGTTTGGATTGGAACGAGCTACTAGTTGAGAAGCAGGACAAAGGAATTGCCTGTACCTGTCGTTGAGCTCCTGAGCAATGAGCAAATGTTTGAGGTGATAATCAATGGCTCTCTCATAGTCCTGAAGGAGCGTGTAGGTGTTGCCCAGACTGTAACAGGCTTGGGCCTCCACCGCCTTGTCCTTCAAAAGCCTGGCCAGCTGCAGAGTTCTCCTGAAGGAAAAGCAAAGCAGAGCAGAGGGGAAGACGGGCTGAAAGAATGTTCCGGATATTCCATTTTTTTCCTCTCCATTTCGATTCCTTTGTTTGTTTTTTTCCGAGGCCTTCCTCTCTAAGGACTCGTTTTACAGAGCAGAGCATCGTTTGAGTCAACTTTGGTGAAAGGGTTTTTCCAGACGTTTCTATTTATTGGTCATCGTGATGTAACATTATTGTCAGTTAATCTTACGGCTCTTTTTTCCTTTATGCAATTACTCTCATACCCAGTATCTGAATAGTATTTGAATTACAACGAGTGCTTGCTGGAGAGGCAATATCATTTTGGATTCATTTCAAGCTGATGTGCTATTTACCAAGCACCTCAAACAGCGCATCATCTACCATCTACGGATGGATCGTCATTATAGGTTCACGGCAAACTTACTTGTAATGACCGGCCGCCACTTCAAACTGGCTAAGGAATATATGAGCATTGCCAAGGTTACAGTGTGCCCTCCTTTCAGCAGACTTGTCTCCAAATTCTTTGGCAATCAGAAGGCGCTGGCAAAACAAATGGAAGGCAAATCAAGAGGAGTTTTCCTTGTTAAGGCAGGCACCTCGTCCGTCGTCCGTCAACGGGCAAAAAGCACATGGATTGGATTGCTTCACCTTTTCATGTGCTGCCACCGCAGTCTCAAAGTCGCCCAGCAGATAATAGGTATTGCCAAGGTTCCCATAGGTGCGCCCCTGGGCCGCATGATCTCCCAACTCCTTCACCAAGCACAGATTGGCTCTGAAAGTACAGCCAACAATTATTGATACAAACTTTTGCTCAGAGTGGCTTCTTTTTTAGCTTGGGGATAGAAAAAGACAAATGCAACCAGTGAGAACAATTTAGTGGGATCATATCTGAATAGATTCACATGCAAAAACATCTAGACCATGCTGAAAAAGGTCACACCATTTGTACACGATGCACTGCTTGGTGCTCTGAGTCACGGAATATAGGAGGAAAAAAAAAAAATCAAGTCGAGAAAGACTCACTCATAGTACTGTGAAGCTTTCCTCAGGGCGATCCTGGCTTCCTCTGGAAACTCTCCTGGCTCTGTCCCCGACCAGCAGATGCTTTTACCCTTGGCGTGGTAGACGTTCCCAAAATTATACTGCGCTCGGGCCTGCCCAACCTACAGCGCAAGGCACGCTTGTTATATAAATACACAGCACAGCACAGCACAGCAGAGTAGAGTAGAGTAGAGTTGCCGGTATGCACAATTTGAACTCTCAAACCAAAGTGGCTGCTGGCTGGCTGATCACTGAAAACAGTCATCAACGGATTCATTTTTACAATCGCAAAAGAAAACAAATACACAGTGCACATCCGGAGTCACGTCTTACCGATGCCATTTGATACATAGAAGGGTGGCTTAAGTACAAGCATATGAAATGCAAGCAAGGGCCAAAACGAAGCCCAGTGTGTCCACAAGTGCACAAAGGCGTGCATCTGGGACGGACGGATCAACACACACTCGGTGGATGTGGAAATAATTCACCACAGCGTGTGCTTTGGGCTCAAACACAGATAGGGACAAGTTGGATGAGATGAACAACAGCGGAGGCCCTCGCAAGCCACAAATGAGTAGAGCAAATGAAAGTTGGAGTCTACAGACCTTCCCATTCCTGTTTCTTGTGTTTGCCCCTGTCTGATTGAAGATATGCAGATATGATTGGATCTTCAAATGCTCAACATTTGAATCATATCTGCAGCCTCAGCGAGCAAATCCAAATAAGCAGGAAGGGGAAGGAGTTGACGTTAGGAGTCGACTCCAACGGTGGGTGACTCACCTTGTCACACATGGCTCTGGCGATGTCCAAATGTCTTTGGCAGCAAACCACGGCTTCATTATAGCGCCCTAGAAGCTTTAACGTGTTGCCAAGGTTGCCGCTGGCTTTGGCCTCGCCGACTTCATCGCCAATTGTCCTAAAAGAGAAACGAGGCCACCTTAGAAGCTGACGGAATAGCACGCTTCGAATTGGCTTCTTTGATTGAGAAAAAGCAACCGTCGTCATCCCACCTGGTAAGCGTGAGATCGTGCCGATGGTACTCCAAGGCTTTGTTATACTCCTGCAAGTGAAAGTAAGCGTTGCCGAGCTGGCTGTAGATGGCGCTGAGGATTTGGAGGTCCTCCGTTCCCACCTGGATGGCAGACTCAAAGAAAGACACGCCGGCACGATAATTGGCCGCCTTACAGAGCCTTTCGCCTTCCAAGGCCAGCTCCAGACACGAGGGCTCCATCCTGCACAAACGGTTTGGGCAACCTTTGAGAGGCCAATCTCCTTGTACGTCTTTGATCCATACAGTCAATTAGTCTATGCAATGATGTCAAATAGAAATCAAAGAAAGCAGAAAATGTCCCGTTATGCTTGAGCTTTTTGAACATACACGTTTGTTTCTAAACCATTTCCCAAACCACTCAGTACAATGCTGTTTTCATCAGCAGGAAAAGTGGAGTAAACATGATTTGACACACTTGTGAGGAGGGAACAGAAGCATTAAGTCCCAACACTTGAGTGATTCTGCAAATTGACTGCTTTCATCAGCCAAACAGGAATGAAGCATGGGGAAAGAACAAGGCAAGCTTTTTGGGGATCAAAGTACAAATGCATTGGAACTAGTCCGGACGGTAAATGTGGCATTAAGAGATTTCTTAAAGACCAAGAGTAGTCAGAAAAGCTCCCCAAAGGCGGAACTTTTCAATGTCATTCGATTCCAAGAAAGAGCAAATGGTCCGTTCCATCAAACCAACTTATAATTCATTTGATCGCTTTGAGACCGACTGCACTCGCAACCTTTCATTTTCCAGTTCAACTTGGCACCCCGTATGCATTCATTCACATATCCATCAAACAAACAAACATGCATGCGTGCTACATCAATTGTCCTTAGGCGTGATTGTCTACATGGAGCTGGATGGTCAATTCCATGACGGTAGTCCACATTTGACCACAATGACCAAAACACAAGCAACCAAATGATGGATGGCAAATTGTCACCAATAGAAGAATGCAGGCTAATGGCAGCAGACAAGCTCTTTTCAAATCGCCATCTTTCTCTTGGCTCATCGATGTCAACGTAGAAACCTCATTCAGGTCAACAAAGGTTGATGCAGAGTTGATAACTCGGTTGACTGACTGACTGACTGACTGACTACATACCTGTTGCTGCTGCTGCTGCTGCTGCTGCTGCCGCTGCCGCTTCTTCCCAATGGAAAGCACTTAAGGCAGTCTGACATGAAGGACATTTCAAGCTATGAAGCAAATGGAGCTCTTTCAAAACAACACCCTTTGCCTTCACTTCCTTCATGTGTATACACATAACGCAGTCTCTATGACACAATGTCCTAAAGAACAAAACGGCAGCTCGCCTCAATTAGCGACCACCGCCAGCCATCCTAAACGGAGGTCCGCTAACCTGCGCTAACCTGGGCTAACCTGCGCTAAGAGCAAAACAAAAGGACTTAATCGGCTCAGTACTCTCGCATTGGCTTCCACGCCGCCGGCCCGTCCTTGCCGGGGACAACCAGCGTGCTGCAAATCCACACTTGGCTGTTGTTGCTAAGCACAAATGACAAATATCAGAAAGCCTGCCTGCCTGCATGGCTGCCTGCCTGCCTGCCTGCCTGCGTGGCTGCCTAAAGCGGCATGAATAGATGGTTGCTCTCATTAGCACTAAGCAGCATATCTGAGCCTAACCATTGGTTTGTGTCACTTCCAATTAAGTCCGATCTCAGTGGTAATTATAGCCACTTTAAGTGGCTCCACTCGACCTTAAGGCTATTTGCTCAACACGATGTCCTGGGGGTGCTTCCACAGACCTGAATGATCGTCTCAAAAAGAAAGGGCCACCACATCCGTATGTATCATCTCTTGTTATTCCTGCTCCAATGCGCAAAAAGTGGGCCAACTGGGGGAGGAAAAGAGGCAATCTTGAGCTGCATTTTCCATGCATCCAAATTTTCGATGGGTGTCACATGCACGCACGGCAAAAACAACTCGACAGTTACTACTTATTGCTTTTGGAAAGTATGACATCCCAGCTCCAGGAAAACTCAAATACAAGATTCAAAGCGCAGACGAAATGCATTTAGGGAGGGATTCAACTGCTACTAAAACAGGTGAAAGAAAGCCCTGGAAAATATACAGCCAGCAGAATCATCACGACAACATTGACCTACTTTTCTTTGATGCCCAACCACAACGTATTAACGCGTATTGTTTCAAGCGAGAAACGTATTTGGGCAATGACAACAGCATACACACATCGATGGTGAGCGTCAGCTTGCTCTACTGGTTAGTCGAGGACTGCAAGCACAGAATGGAATTCATCAAAGGCAGGCAGGCAGGCAGGCAGGCAGGCAGGCAGGCAGGCAACTTGGCCGTACCGGGCCATGGGTTCCGTCTGTGGCTTGTCTCAGCTTGTTAACAATACCTTGGAACAAAAAAAAAAAAAAAAGCCTCATGTCAAACATACTTGACATGGAATAGGATGCACACTCTCACAATTCTTTCAGATGGATGTACTAGGGACATTTTGGTTTGAATTAAGGCAATCTAGTGATTACAAAAAAAAAAAAAAGTCCATTCATAGGCCTCCATGGCGCAACACTCAATAGCAAGTGGGTGCGTGAAAGGGTCAACGACATGATGTCATCCGCCGGTCTCAACGTGGTGCCTGCCAAAGAAAAGGAATACACTACTATGCCACACACACGACATTTTGCAAGGAAGGAAGTTAGGAAAAGGTACAGGCACCTCTGATTTAGTGGGTTCATCTGACGAAGCAAGAACAATGGTATTGATTGCTAGTCGGTCCATGCAAAAACCATTTGAATGTGAATGTACCATTTGCAAATGATTCTGCTGGCTTGGCAAATTGTTCTGCTATGATGTCAGCCAAAATCTCGAGCCTTCTATTTGTTGTTTGTCTCCCCATTGTTGAGCGGATCATTTGAAGGCTTCGGGTTAACTTTGAAAAGCCAAATCTTTGGTCTGAGAAAACAATAGCTGTCAATCAATGGTGGATCAATGCTCAAAGGCAAGTTTTGCTCTCCATCCTGCAGCATTTAACTCCAGCTTGTATGGTTTCCATGTAGCGAGGGATGACTGTGGATTCAAAGATGACATTTGTCATCAGCATTTCAGTGCCAACGCCTAAGCAAGTGGATAAGAAGTGATGCAAGTGATTTCGGGACTTCTTCTTGTAGGGGGGGGGGAAGACGAAGCAAGTGACAAGGAAAGCACGTACGACACGAGAGGAGCCGCATTCATCATGGGCAGGCAGCATTGGAATTGCTCCCTTTTAGCAACGTTGGAATGACGCTGGAGTGTGCTCTTAAACTGGGACACCAATCAACACCGTATCATTCGTTGACTCAAATGGCTCTGGGCGATTACAAATGTCAAACAGAAAAATGACTCATCTCTTTGGAGCAGCCCGAGTTGATGACTTAGCGATGAGGAGCTGAAAAATGACGTCGGCTATCACACTCGTCGGAATACGTCATCACGTTTCCCGTTGGACTGTCTGTCATTCAGAGTAAATCTTGAAACCATTCAAACCTCCTTGAAAAGAATCCTCAAATAAATCACAACACTTGGAATCAAGTAAACCGCTATTTCCACGCGACGGAGCCGAGAGGCAAACTTTTGAAACGCTTTCAATGGAACTCAACAAAGTGGCATGCGCCTTATTCGCAGCTTCTGCGGCCTTTACCTTTTTTTCTTGTAGTCCTCAAGCGTCGTATTTTTTCTCTTTTTTTTTTCTGCCCAGGTGTTTCGAGCGAGATCTATCTGGAAGAAGGAAGACTACTGTCGCTGCTCGACTAGTCGTTTGGCTCCGGAGGCAGAAGTTTGGCAAGCCACTCCTCCCAGCCTCCCGAACTCCAAATCTGCTTCTCATTTAAAAACTCGGTCGCTGCTTTCACGGACCATCGGAAATGTCCAATGTTCACACGTGGCTTTCGTTCAAGAAAAAGAAAGTTACATGGAAATTAAAGTCGTGTTGATGACGCCATAACGTGCAGCAGATTTCTACAATGAATAAAAGAAAGAAACACAACTAAATGCCGGCCTGAGATGCCTGTACCGGAACAGACAGATCTCTGCCGCCCCCTGTCGCACAGTAAGTGCATGCTACATGGAAAGTCAGCCCAGTCAGAGCAAATCCACTCATACAGTACTCACTCAACATTGTGGGAATTTTCAGAACTGGAAAATCCCCTTGGGAAAGAATGGGGATTTATGGAAAGCTGTAAGGATGTGTGGAAATATGGATACAGATAGGTATTATACTCATTATTAGTGTTGCTGAGACCTTAATACTTTATGATTTTTTTTCTTTTCCAACGCGCTGGTGCCAAAAGTCAGAGTTCAAACTTGAATTGCTCACCTACTTCAAATTCCAACCACCCAAATCTCCCTGCATTTGAATTTAGTTTGGCTACACGATGGCAAGAGTCACGTCACGACCGAGTATTTACTCTGTTAGCAGCCATCCTTGACCAAATACACAGCACACAGACAATGGGCCTTCTAAACCGTGGTGTATCGTGCAGGACCAGGGCAAGAACGGAAAGGCGACGGTCCACTCGGGAAATCAGACAGGAACGTTGGTTTGTGGGATGGTGAACCTTGCGTCAAGGCCTGCCGTCTCTTGCGCTCCTGCCTCTTATAGTGAAAGTCCAGCGGTGGGCGTAAAGCCACAATGCCTCCTAGCTCCTCAGAGGATGAGAGATCTTCGTCAGATTCGCTGGAAGATGAGCTGAAGGTGATTGGAGGCTTCCTTGAAGGACTGGGGAGAATGTGCGTGGGCTCAAATGGTGCAGGTTGAGGATCAGGGAGCAATGTGGGCTCAAATGGTGCAGGTTGAGGATCAGGGAGCCATGTGGGCTCAAATGGATCAGGGAGCAGTGTGGGGTCTAAATGAGCAGGCCGCTGCTGCTCTTTTCCTGGGTGATGAGATGGAGGTAGCGTTGGGATGTCAGGCTGGAAGGGGAGGTCGTGACCTTGTGGCTGTAGTGGGCGAAGGACGTCCACGTTCTGAGGAAGGGACAGATTCACGTCAAATTCACACTCCGAGCTTGTTGTCGGACGAGAAGACTAGAAATAGAATTTCGACCGCTTCGCGGGAACGTGTGACTTCCTTCAAGTGTGATGTACAAACCAATGATGAAAAGCGCCATACCTGTGTTTTGAACATCTGGCAGGACACTTGAATGTCTGGATGAGCGTGCATGTCTCCATGGACCGATGCTGTACAAAAGCCTGCAGTCTAGGGGCAAAGCAGAACACGAGCGCTAGTCCATTCATAGACGCTAGTTGGGATCCAGCACCCGCCCTGACCCTCAACAGCACAAGGGGGGTTGAAAATGGTTGGACAGAAAGTACACAGATTGCAGGGGGGTTGAAAATGGATGGACAGAAAGTACACAGATTGCAGGGGGGTTGAAAATGGATGGACAGAAAGTACACAGATTCCCGTGGTTCCAAATGTTTGGCTCAATGTAGCCAAAAAGGACATTTTTGCCCACCGCCCAAAAGTGACATGTGTGGCCAGCCTTGCAAAACATCTGCTACTATAAGTAAAGCGTCAGTATTTTCTCATCTAGCGGCCAAGGGTGTTTACTTTCCTGCCTAGGGCAGCGGTCGTCT
The DNA here is from genome assembly GCF_033458585.1 of Syngnathus typhle. Classification (NCBI taxonomy): domain Eukaryota; kingdom Metazoa; phylum Chordata; class Actinopteri; order Syngnathiformes; family Syngnathidae; genus Syngnathus; species Syngnathus typhle. Next base: position 326,750 of record NC_083751.1, on the reverse strand, counting down.
ATTACTGGAAGGACGTTGAGTTGCACAAATACATTTCTAAAATATTTGCGGTGGACTCGTGGCAAACCTCAGTGTCTGAAGCAGGAGTCGACCGCTGGCAGTTGCCTTTTTCTGTCACTCCCTCCGGACACTCGTGGAGTGTAAATTCCACAAATCGCGCTTTCACCGGCATTGTCTGAAATACACCAATCGTACAGTGAGACCATCCTTTCCCAAAAACAAAGGGCACGACTGACCATGTGCTGCAAAGTAAGAGTTCAAGTCATTTTAAGCAAACGTCAACATTTGCTGTGTTTCTCATGCTCAATTCCAAGCAAACAGCCACGCAAAGGTCATCGACGGTATGTGCGCACTTGCTCGGCAGCTCGGGTGATCCGCTTGACTCCGAGGCCAGCGGCCAGAGTGGACTGACTCTTATAGGAGGCCAGCGCCACCTGAACAGCCAGCACAGCTTGTTGGCTGTCAACGGGAAGTAGGACGGGGCAGGTGGGACATGTCTGTTGCAGCTTTTCGGCCGGGTCTGAACGGAAAAGGGCATGAGGGACTTCATTCCAATCAGTCGGGAGCGAACGCAAAAGAATACCTGACCTGGCACCAGCGTGCAGTCGTAACTGTACAGGTAGGAGTAACCTTCCGATGTGTGGAGGATGGTGGTGTTGCAGTTACCGGAGATTTGCTGCAACGGAAAAGGCAAAAAGACCTTTGAGCGGTCCTTCCAACAATTAGACGGCTTCTTACCGTTTCCATGAATGGTCGAACGTCGCAGCGTTTCCATGGTTTTGGACTACCGATGTAACACTTGGTTTCCAGGACATCCAGGTCAAGGTAATACACGTTACCTGCTGGGCCCTGACAAGCACAAGTCAATCATAAATCAATCAGTGACAACTAAGGATGGGGCAGCCAATGTATTCTATATTACAAATGATTAACCAGAAGGACAGTGCACCTTTCACCTACACTATGTTGGCATTTCTATTTGGGCAGAGCATCGATTTGATACATTTCCTTAGAGTTACATTTCCAAAGAGTTAAGTAGTCCAAAAAACATAACTTCAAGTATGTTTTCTTTTCAGCCACTCACTCACTGCCTCACTCACTCACTGCCTCACTCACTCACTCACTCACTCACTCACTCACTCACTCACTCACTCACTCACTCACTCACTCACTGCCTCACTCACTCACTGCCTCACTCACTCACTCACTCACTCACTCACTCACTCACTCACTCACTCACTCACTCACTCACTCACTCACTCACTCACTCACTCACTCACTCACTCACTCACTCACTCACTCACTCACTCACTCACTCACTCACTCACTCACTCACTCACCTGAGCATGGAGGTGGACATTGGCGATGCGATTTAGGGCAAACTTATAGCCATTAGCGCGATCCTCGTTGACGTAGGTGAGAGCCAGACGAGACAGCTTCTCCACAGCCTTGTCGTTGCAAGGAACTGGAGCAAGTTCACTGGGAACCAGTGCTGACCCCTCAACCTTTACACACAGCATCTGAAGAAAAAGCAGAGCTAACTGCAGCAATGATGGAAAGATGGATTGAGACATGGTGCCAGAGGATCCTGCTGGAGCACCAGGTCCGGTGAGACTGAAGTTTGGTCCTTTCTGTTTGTCTGGCTGGGTGGCGTGTTGACTTTTGGAATCAAAATAGGGAGGGAGGGAGGGAGGGAGGGAGGGAGGGAGGGAGGGAGGGAGGGAGGGAGGGAGGGAGGGAGGGAGGAAGGAAGGGAGGGATGTTGAAATCAAGCCAAGGACAAAGTTGAGTTAAATTTGTGAATGAACACTGTCATTTGAACATTGACAATAAAAACATAGCATTTAACCATGGGTTTCAATAAAAAAAAAAAACACAAAAAAAACCAAAGACACACAAAGAAATGACGTCATTCCTTGTTATTTGGAAACTCAGTCACTGAGTTGCAGTGAGTGTATTCTACCAATAGAGGTCCCTGTTGCTCCTCTCCTTTTTGTGAGGCTGCAAAAGTGAGTCATTTCTTCTTCCCATACAAGCAGAGCTCGATCCCTATAATGTGTGGCTCATTTGGATGGTGCACACACTTGCATGCAGCAGTAGTCTTTTCAGTTGCCACTTCACTGTGTTGCAGCGCAGTCTGTTGGGGGAGATAAGAAGAAGGAGGGAGCCTGCTCAAGCAGCACAATGGCAGCACCATGCCAGCCAGCCAACCAGCACCAAGCCAGCAGAACAAACCGTCTTTGATGTGAGCACACACGACGCTCTGCTCTGCTCTGCTGGGCTTCACGGCCAGTTCATAGGCTCAAGTGACGGCGCTCCAGATACCACCACAGCATGCTTGGACTCCTGCTGTTCGCAGAGATGAGATGCTTTTCATATCCTGGCAATACTTTCATTGTTTATGCAAGCCATGTTTACCAGAATGAGTACAGGACGGATGGCAAACTATCTGTTCAAGCTCAGGCGCCTGCAGGCTGTCACAGAGGTGCGGTGCATGAAAGAGACTGGGACTTTTTCTTGGCTGACCTCAATGCCAATGAAATGAAGGTGCCTGCCTGCCTGCCTGCCACAACTTGGCTCTCACAATCAGTTGCAAAAAAGAACAAAGCTGCCTCCAGCCAGTGGACAAGTTCACCTATCTGGGCAGTAGCCCCTCTCCATCCACCCTGAGGTCAACGACAGGATCGCCGAGGCCAGCGCTGCTTTCGGGAGAATGAGCCAAGGGGACTCTCCAACGTTATGAAAGATAGACAAACAATGACTCCTTATATCTGTATTAAAGTTCTTGTTGAAAAGGAGCATCGTTGTGTCAACCCAAGCCATTCATAGCATGGGGATTTCTAATGATGATTTCTTTCATTCATATCTCATGATGTGAATATTCTTTGAACCTTTAGCACTGAGGTCAAACGTCCCTGGAGTCCTCATTAGACTTCGCTCCGTTGTAAAATGAGAATACAGAATCATTCATGGAATAATATGGGCTCTGGTGCATTGGCCTATTTGATTTGCATTGGCTCCCTTCACAATTAAGAAGAGAGAACAGAAGAGCAGCAAGTTTGCCCACTTGGATATCTTTGCAGGTGAAAAATGCATACAGCGTAAGGACAAATACGTCATGAGGACACCAAAGGAAGACCATACAAGCACAGGCCCCTCTATTCTACAAGAACTAAATATAGACTTGAGGGAAGAAAGAACAACAGTAGGCAGGAAAGCTAGCTAGGGGCTTGCTTGTGCTGCAAGGAAGAAAAAAAAAAACAAGGTGGAAGGACTGCAAGGGAAGATGAGAGGATCGGAAATGGAGATGAAGCAAAGATCATCTGACCTTTGACCATTCAAATACAATTAAGAATACATTGATGAGGTCCAACCTTGACGGCAAATATTGAGATGGATAAAAAGGGGCTGGATTTTGCGCCTTCTTTCTTATTCCACAAATGCAATATTACTCAATAGTGGAGGCTCATGGAGCATGGAAACTTTTGGACTTGACATCCCCTTTAAGCTGTTAGTGCAGGATTTGGTTTTTTTTTTCCTTCTTATTCCACAAATGCAATATTAATCACAATGCAGCCTGTGTCTAGGATAAAACATATTGCTGTAAAGACGACTTGACATGCCTTTAAGCCGCTTTTGTTCAAATGTGTGCAAGTCTCTCCAGCCAGTACTGTAGTGTCATATTTATTTGACCATGCTGGTTGAGAGAGAGAGAGAGAGAGAGAGAGCGAGAGCGAGAGCGAGGGAGATAGCAGCTTCTGACTGCTGCTCAATAATAGATCAGCCTGCAGAGAGTTCTGTGTGGGACTCGAGAGGTGAAGCCAAGCGGTGACATGAAAAGAGAGACAGACTGAGACAACGCTCCTCTCCTCTTGTCTTCACCAGTAATGATGCCCCAAAAGAAAACTGTAGAGCGCGGTCAGAAACAAGGCTGTTAATTATTCATCTAGGGACTTTCTGGAGAAACTGTCGATGGACAAAAAATAGCCTGTGATAGTGGTGAAGACAAAACGCAAGTGCTTCCTTCTCCTCCTGTATCATTGATTTGTTTTGCCCCCCCCCCTCTCCTTGATGAGGTCATGCAGCATGCTTTATGTTGTCATCACAAACACGCCTGAACAGGCTTTGCTTTACGCCGTCAGTCATTCGATTTCGAGCCAAGGCCTGCAACGCCACGCACACACGCATTCGTTTGTCATCGGATGTTTTCTTCTTGAAAGGCACTGAACATGATGCATCTGGAATTGGGTTAAGGTTAAGTCATTATTGTTATGCCAGACAAAAAAATGAATGCAGTCTTGTCCCACTCAGTTTGTTGAAAAAGACAGCTTGATTGACTTTATTGATCAACAATGCATTACAAGTGTATTGGTTCCAAAAAGATAACATCTACAAACCTGCACTCACCAAACATGTTTTAGGTACACTGAACAGTACACAAAGTATGTATAATACACCCATTTACACGCCGGCATCATAATATACACGAGTGTGCCATTATAGTACAGTGTTATTGGCAATGGCACGCGATGCTTGAATGTTGGCTCGAGTTATTGACATGAAATAACTGCATCCATCCATCCATCCATCCATCCATCCATCCATCCATCCATCCATCCATCCATCCATCCATCCATCGCTCACAAATGTCCCATGGGATGAGCAGTGAGTAGAACAATCCGACTCATCCAAAGGTTTCATCATCATCATCATCCACACAAAGTACAAAAGTCACTTGATTTGCGCATGTGACATGTTCAGGTGCTAAAGAAATGACTGAGCTCCTGTCGAGTGTCGCTATTGCAGCTGAACGGAATGAGACTTTGCCATCGACTGCATTTTGTGCACAACAGGAAGACCTCATTTGAATACATGAGTTGTATACTGTGGCCTGTCTGTTGCTCTTGTGCATGTCCAAAAAAATAAAAATAAATAAATAAATCTTGTATTGAATGCGTCTTTCCCATAGTGTCTGGGCTTCCGAGGATATTTGTGCTGATTTGAACAACAGCACTCTGACTGAATTCTTCAAGTAGGCCAGCCATTGCATGGAAGCTGTGATCTCCTCTTTTCATTATCAAAAGGAGAGAGCAGGAAATGTACGTCAAACTTGGTTGTTCATGTAAACACAGCCGCCGCTCATTGTGAAAAACAGTAATCCCAGTCCTAAAACAAATTGGCAGATAAACAGCCCATATCATAATAGGTAGACATTCTTCAACATGAAGAGAAAGAAGCTGGTCACAGTCTCACTTCATCATGGGTTCTCACTTTTGGTCTTTTGACACAAGAACCATTTCATGTGCTTTTTGGACAGTTTTAGGTTGACACCACTGGTTATTCTTTGGAGATCCCTATTTCCCCCTCCCTAGCATCTTTGTACAATGGCTACTTAAAGTGGCGCTGTCTGTCCTTGAATCACAATGGAAACGGGCTTTTATGCAGGTCAGAGCAGAGCAGAGCAGAGCAGAGCAGGGCTTGGAAAGACCACATGCCTTTTGAACCACTTGAAGAGCTGCTGACCCTGCAAATGTGCATTGAATCACTTCCATCGAGACATTGCGTTGAAACGGAAGCCAGTAGAGAAGAGCAGAGCAGAGTCTGGACCGCGTTGGCGAGGAAGAGGAAGGGAAGGGAGGGGAAGGGATGGCATGGCATGGCATGTACACGTGCAAAAGTAGAGCACACCGCCCTTACCAAAAAACATTGGCCATTAAACAGATTCAGTAGGAGACTGCTCATCCATGTGGCGCCTCAGCGACTGAACACTTTTCAGGATTTTCTTCTGATGTCCGGCAAGAGATACCCCGATCCTTTGGAGGTCTCTGACAACACAAAAAGAAGTGTGAGCTTACGTTGTCAGTCTCAGAAATAGCTCATCAGCAAGAAGAGCAACTGCAATGCGTTACACAGAACGTTTTTTCGTATTCTATTGCACGTTTGCAAATACACTGGAAGAAACTGCAAACAGCAGCCCAAGTAAACATATGGAATACGAGCACAAACAATGGAAAATAGCGCTGCTGGAACCCAAAGGACTAATCATTAGTTGGAAAATAGAGCCATTCATTTGCACCCTGATAACAAAAGGGAGCAGCCAGCCAGCCAGCCAGCCAGCCAGCCAGCCAGCCAGCCAGCCAGCCAGCCAGCCAGCCAGCCAGCCAGCCAGCCAGCCAGCCAGGCAGGCAGGCAAGGGAAAGACGGCGCTGAATGGCAGACAGATGCACGCACGGAGCAGCCAGCCAGGAGCCTACATCCCTCCCTCCCTCCCTCCCTCCCTCCCTCCCTGCCAGATCTCCAGCTAACAAGATGCACGCTTGCTTGACGCATGCCGAGAGGGCGCAGAAAAGAGAAGAAAGACGTACTCGGCCGTGATTTGAGTGACGAGCGGCAAGGAGGTGAAGCCCGATCCAAAGAAGGACTCTCTGTACTGGCTCATCTTCAGTGCAGCCAGCCACTCCTCCACAGAGTTCAAGCGGCTCAGATCTGGAGCACCGCCGTCTAACAAAGGATGATGGGAAGGACTGGCCAAGAGGAGAGATGTCAAGGTGGAAGAAAATGCTGCCATTTCAATGCTTTGACATTTGCCCTCACTCACCCGGGCGCAACATTGTTGCTGGCGGCTTTCAGGGATGCGGGGTTGCGGATCATTTTGTCCAACATGTTGACAACGTCCGGGAACTTTGGTCGAGCGTTCCTGTCTTTTTGCCAGCAGTCAAGCATCAGCTGGTGGAGAACCGTCGGACAATCCATGGGAGCCGGCAGGCGGAAGTCCTGCTCGATGGCATTAATCACCTGGGACATTTTCACAGTAGCTTAGTCAGTGCATCCTCCCAATCATGCAATTTGACGACACTGACTAAGTAGCATTTCTTACAGTGGCATCGAGAGGAGCGAAAAAATACAACCGCTGCTTCATGGAGCAAATAGGAAGAAGCTTCATTAAGCTGCGAGGGCTGGCTAGTCATGGAAAATCAAAAGACACGATTCAAATTCAATTGTTCATTACACTTTTGTTCGACTTGCTCCAAAGTGTTTATTAAGAAATGCAGATGAGTTCAGATATTTCCATTTCCATGCTGCTATACTGTTTGCAACCACAGAGCAAATGAAAAGAAACATTCATCTCGGCCTGCTGTGGTGCCTGATGTCGAGCAGGTACTGTAGCGTTGAATGGACGCTTCCAGATTTGAAACAACAATACAAGATGCGTACGTATTTGCGTACTGTCGTCTCCTAGTGAAAACATTGAGCTGGAAAAGCGACTTTTATCTCCATCCGCCTACTCCGAGGCTCTTCGATAGCATTTGCCTGGAAGCTTTTGAGCTGCCTTTTAAAAAAGCACAAGTCAGACTGCTTAAAATTCATCATGTGAAGTCAGAAGCCGGCGTCAAAATACTCGGAAGACGACCGAACGCCACGGCACGGCGCGGCACGACTGCGGCGGGAATTTGCGCTCAAGGTGAACTCCGAGTGACCCTGACACATTTCTTAAGCTTTGTGTTACCCAAAAATAAAAAAAATAAAAAAATCACTCGACGCATTGCTGTCACTCACTCAAAGTGGCAACATCACAGGTCTGTGGATTCATGATTAATTCATGCTGAACACAGCACCTGTGCTAACCCCACTGACAATTTCAATCCTGTCCCTTCAGTTTGGAAATATTTTGCGGCACGAGCTGCACATATACGTGCGTGCTGTGTGTGTGTGCGTGCGTGCGTGTGCGACTTGTGCAGCGATTCAGGAGGTTCATGCATACTTAATAGGCTCGTTAGCTGCAGCGCTAGCACATCTTTTCCTCATCATTATGCGCTGCCTTTGCCATGATAAAAAGGCCTGTGTCTCTGTCACAGCTCGACTGTAGCGTTCGTTGCATTGCTCCAGGCAGGACAGAATAGAAGAGGCCACGTTGCAACTTACGTCTTGGTTACTCATATCCCAGTAAGGCCTTTCGCCATACGACATGACCTCCCAGGTGACGATCCCGTAGCTCCAAACATCTGAAGCCGACGTGAACTTCCGATAGGCGATTGCCTCTGGGGCCGTCCACCGCACCGGGATCTTCCCCCCCTGAAAAGTGCCATACAGGTCAAGTCTATTTCGCTTTTAAGTCGGAGCCATTTCCAAATGACAAGAGGTGGTAGAAGAAGAAGAAGAAGAAGGCAACACAGAGCACATCATACAGTCATCAATGTAGACTGTGTAAGCGTGTGTGTGTGCATGCATGCACGCGCTCACCAGTGAACTCGTATATGTGGGATCCGAAGTATCTTCCTCCAGATAACGAGACAAGCCAAAGTCAGACACCTTACACACCAGGTTGCTGTTAACCAGGATGTTGCGAGCCGCCAGGTCTCTGTGAACGTAACTCATCTCGGCCAGGTACCTGCGAGCGAGCGAGCGAGCCACGTGATTGATTAGGAATCTCCCGCTCGCTGTAAAAGTGACATGGGATTTGGTGTGTTTTCATTTCCGTCTCATCTTTGCCTGAAATGGGAATGGGATTTAAGGCTCGCCAACCACTACGTACGTCCGTACGTCCGACTGACTGAGTAGAGAGGATTACGGGGCGTTCTTACGGATGCTGCAACTGCCTGTTTGACTTTGCTGATGTGTGCACAACAAATGATGTATGCATCTTTGATCCCCACATCAGAAATGACATTCGACAGAACAACCAAATCATTTCAAAAAAGAAAGAAAGCAGAAGCTTTCATCTGGAATGGCTTGCAATAGCAGAAAGGCCTAAATGCGTGTGCATACCTCATTCCAGAAGCGATGCCTCTCAGCATACCGACCAGCTGGATGACTGGGAATTGCCCGTCGTTTTGCTGCAAGAGCACACACAGCGAGACACCGGTATTATAGAAGGTCTGACAGGTGAAAACACTCAGCGTGCCTAACAAGTACATTGAAGCAAAAGTCAGCAGCAGGTTGGTGGTGCAAAAGGAGCAACGGCTTGCCATCATATGCACAACAAAAGGGGAACCAAACCCAAAAACCTGACGAGACAACGTGGCGCACCTCCACACCCACCACACAAAGCCTTGGAGCTAGTGAATGTGTCAATAGACGAACGGCGAGTCAAAAGAGATCACAGTGTGAGGACTGAGCATCAAATAGTTTTCTTTCGGTTTTTAGCAGTGCCTAGAAAGGGGATCAAACGGATGGACTGACGACCGGACAGACGGGCGGGCGGCCGGCCGGCCGGCCGGCGTGCTGGCAGGAAGAACAGAGCAGGAGCTTATTTCTCTCTTTTGTCTTTTTCTGGAAAAGCAGCTAAGGTCTTCCTTGGCCATCTGTTCCTCAATATGTGTGGATTTCTTTGTGCCTAAGTTTCTTTGACCCAGAAAATCAATCAATGAGTCTATTGCACAGACCTTACTCATGATAGCAATACTAATGATTGGCTGCATTCAAACTTGTACTTGTAAATGCATGTGACTTACTCTGAGAAATGAGTCAAGAGCTCCATTTTCCATGAATTCTGTGATGATCATGGTGGGCCTACTCTTGGTGACCACCCCTTCCAGCCTGATGATGTTTGGTTGGTCAAACTGGCCCATGATGGAGGCCTCAGACAGGAAGTCCCGCCGCTGCCTCTCAGAGTAGCCCACCTTCAGAGTTTTAATGGCAACAGGAATTTCTCTTTTGCCCACAGGCTTTAGTCGCCCTTTGTACACCTCTCCAAATTCTCCTGGAAGACAATAAAGGTGGTTGGGTTTGTTTTTTGTTACAGAGAATATCGTTTTGGATTGTGGCCCAATTCTTAAAAGTCAGAGTCAGAGTCAGCTTTATCACGCACGCGTATGCTCAATGGCTGATATAAAGTGCTGGAATTAGTAGGGCTGAGCACAAATGTGTTGACTCATTGGCAAAGGAGGATGATTGCATGTTTACATTTGTCCATACATGCTAGCTCCCTGAGAGGATTAAGGTTTTGATTGGAATTTTATTTGCTCCGTTTGTCAAAGTTTCACTGTTAGGGTTTGCAGAATCCTGTGTGGTTCTTGCAAAATAAGTTAGAGTGAGCACCACCCAAACATTCGCTTTACTGAAATACAAAAGTACAATTTTATGCAACACATCAACCGCAATTTTCCACAGCAGCAGCAGCAGCAGCAGCAGCATTAACACAACCTGTTATCCTTTGCTGGATGTTCCAGCATAAATGAAAGCAAATTTTCTCGACTTCAAAGCACAGCAAAATAATTGGAATGGCTTGTTCCCTCCCGCCTCGTGCTCACTGACATGTAAAATTGCTTTATTTAGTCGAGTCTTATCTGCTGTTTCAAGTGACAGGCTGTCTCTTGGAAGGTGCAACCAGCGTTGCCAATGTGGCCTCGGAATATATATTGGGAAGACTGTATGTACGCGGTGGAACTCGCCAATATTAAGGCACGAGTCGTTGAAGAAGAAGAAAACAAATACGACACTCGGCGTTGGTGCTCGCGTTAACCAACTCGGTCGGTTCAGGTCTGCGCAGCGTGCTTACCCGAACCGATGACTTCCTCTATCTTGACACACGAGGGATCAATTTCCTTGGCAAACTCCCGAACAGCCTCGTTGGGGTCTTCGTAGGTGAAAGGGTCAATGTATATCTTGACCCCCGGTGAACTGTGACCATCAGACATGGTGGGGAAGGTCACCGTGGGGGTAGGACCACTAAACATGTCACTTCTCAGCCCCACCTCTAATGACACAAAGGAGAAGCACAGCTTTACACTTGAGAAAGAAACTAAAGAAAAACAAAAAAAGCGTCCATATCATCAAACAGCTTCGTGATATGATAGAAAAAAAGTGCGATGGCTCCTACCTCCCTCAGCATTGTACTGCTGCAGCTTGTCACCAAAGGCACTTTCTTTCAACTGCCTTCTCCTAGAGGAAAAAACATTTAGGAATGGACGCAACGTGGGAAGGTGTGCAAATCTTTTCAACTGGCAGGCAGGCAGGCAGGCCAATGGCGTGGCAAAGTGCATTTGGTTTTAGGGGTGAATCACCTGGTACATATGATGACGATGGCTACCAGAGAAACGATACAAACTCCGCCTACTAAGGAGCCTGCAATCAAGGAGAGCTGCTGTCCAAGGTCTGACTTGAACTCCTCTGCAAAAATATCCAAATGGGGTTCATTCAATCGTTGCACTGAATTGTTGGAACCCTAATATTAATATGTATGAATAAAGAATGTTGGTTAGGTAAATTGACACATTTGCAGACTGATTTTCAATCTGGCCAAAGCTCTCATGTGCCATGATTGTGCATGCATATCCCACTCCCTCCTCCTCCGCACGCGGGTAGGCACACACCTCCACAGCACTTGAGCAGCACACCCATCCATCCATCCATCCATCCCTCCATCCATCCATCCCTCCATCCATCCACTTACCATCAGGGAGCGTTTGGAAGAGCATCTCTTTACTGTAGGCTCCGTAGCCGGCCACGGTGCGAGCCCTGACCTTGACCACGTAGCCGGTACCCGGCCTCAGCCCCTCCAGAATCACACCGGGGGTCCGGCTCCAAACTAGCGAACTGTTGGACTCTGACGGTTGAGACTGCAGAGGAAGGAAGGAAGGAAGGAAGGAAGGAAGGAAGGAAGGAAGGAAGGAAGGAAGGAAGGAAGGAAGGAAGGAAGGAAGGAAGGAAGGAAGGAAGGAAGGAAGGAAGGAAGGAAGGAAGGAAGGAAGGAAGGAAGGAAGGAAGGAAGGAAGGAAGGAAGGATATTGGCTGAACCTTCCATCCCATCCCATCCCATCCCATCCCATCCCATCATGGCCTTCATGCTTTGGCGTATGTCCTGGCCTGGAACGTATGTATGTATGCATGTATGTATGTATCTGCAAAGAGCAGAGACTCTGCGTGACAAATTGCTAAATGGTAGCCTTGCCAAAGCAGCTTGCCTGCACATGCTAGTACAGCTGATAACTGGGATTCAGAATTTCTGCTTTGGAAAGTGATATTCAGATATTTCAAAAACTCCCTTAGTAGCAGTCTTTGACCTCATTTGCATGGAATGTTCATCTTCGATGTGTGCACCTCTTTTTTTTTTTTTTCCTTTGATAGAGCTATTCGTGGTTGTTTTCGAATCATTTGCAAGCCATCACAACGGTCCTCCAGGATACACCTCATTTGTCTATTTGAAAATCCAATTGGAGCCCGCTCCACAAATATTGCTGTGGCCCTTTTCTCCAGTTTGATATTCAAGATAGAATTCCAAAGAGTCCATATGGACACGTTTATCTGAAAAACCTCGGTTTCCATTAGCGCCCATCTTGTTGATAACATATCAGAAGCCAGCGCCCAGGGCGAGTCGGTTCGAACCCAACTAGACCGACCCCACGCTAGCGCTCTGCTTCCAAGTAGGCTCACTATTTTGGTGAGGAATTCGAAAAAGGGGAAAAGATGATAGAGATGATGTCACGATGGCAAGAAAGATGGGGGTGGAGATCATACCGGATGAATACAAAAGGCCGAGAAGACGGAGGGAAAAAGAGAATATCAACAAAATAAGCCTTGGGGATGTAGAATGAGCTCAAAGCAATTCCGGCTCCAATATAAATGACGACCAGTGCCAGAAAAACAACAATACATGGAAGCCTTTATTGTTCCAGCTTGTCTTTACGCATGACATAATTGAGCAAAGAATTCCTTCCAAACGGAAGCGGATACAAATGAAAAATGAGGGCATATGCTTGCCGATAAAGGTTTATCTGTGAAAAATTAACAATTACAAAATTGGAAGTGACCACAGAAATTGGGTCTTCATGTGAGGGGGGGGCTGCAAGGTTAGGCTGGCCCCCATCTGGGATGGAAGGTCTGGTACCCAGAGATAAGCAAGAGGGAAAAAAAGAATCCTTCCACTCTGTGCCATATTACATTTGTGGAATTCAAACCTCGTTCGTTATCTCCAAGAGTGACGGCGAACGGATGAGGAAGTAAGGAGGGCTTGACCAGGTGGAAATGGAGAAGAGAGAAATGACATTGTCATCAATGAATTGAAAAAGAACAAGCAGCCAGTCAAACGATAATTAAACATTCAACCGTGCTTTTGACAGCTTGCCGCTAGTTTCTCTTGCTTTTTTTTTCAAATTGATCCGCTTTGTTGGCAGTAGGAACATTTGGTTCTAACGTCTTACCTCATTAAACGTATGAAATGAAATCAAGCACAAACGTTTGACCACTCCATATTGCCTGTTTACGGTCGTGTGGATTTCTTTTGTTTGAGTGTTTTGCTTCTTCAGAGCCACCTCAAAGGTCCTTTCCACAACTAACGTAGCATGCCTTGGTTCATTCTTATTTTGCTTGAAGCCTAAATGCTTGTGCACTTTGGAAGATGGAGGTCATGCCAGCTTTGCTTCCTGGAGTGCATCTTGAACACATTCAATCACATCCCTTTCAGCTTGTGCACATGAAAGTGAGAAGACATCCAAGCAAGCAGCTCAATATGTTCCTAACTGTGTGTGGCTTTCTTAATGAAATTCAAATCTATGAAGAGAGCCATAATCAAATGCAATCCATCACTTGAAGAAGCATTCCCTTTTAGCTCCAATAGCCGAGTTCATATTACACTTTGGCACTGCATACTGAAGCCATCAAATATCAGCTAATGATAATGAACTAAATACTAGCCAAATATGACAGACAGACAGACAGACTGTATACATCTGATCACGACGTAGTATGTTGTCAGAGCTCCGACAAGAGATAAGAGGAGCCCTTACGCACAGCGAGTCATATAATCGTCAATGAGCGTATTCAAAGTTATTTGTTTTTTTTCTCTACATGCCAGTAGAGGAGTGACGGCTTATTTGTTTCAGCAATGACATGATGGCAAGTTCAAATGAGCCAGCTGCGTTTGGGTCTTTTGCTTGTCCCCATTTGATTGATTGTAACGGATCGGCAGGAGTGAGCGGTACGGACATACCTGATCATAGTATCGGATCTCGTAGTCCAGGATGATTCCATTGGGCTGTTCAGGGGGCGGCCACGACAAGGAGAAACTGCGGCAGGTTGAGCTCACTTGGTGCATTGTGTGTACCGCGGAGGGAGCTGTTCAAATGCACGCACAAGTGCACACAACAATGATGCAAAGACCTCAACCAAGATGTTCTGCGCTTGCCACTAATGGGGAAGCCAGATCCTGCTTTTAAGAGCCAGCCACTGGCTCTTGGCCATGGTGTAATATTCATGTTTATGCTTTTGTTGCTGGGATTTTTACGTTGCATGACATGGAATAGAAACACCTCGTGGCTGGCTGTGTGTGCATGAGAAACAAAGGCAATTAAAAAAAAAAACAAAAACATTCTAACAATTACTTATTGAGAAAGAATGAGCCTGGGATAGTGGAGATGAGCTGCCAGAACATTTCATTTGAAATTGACTCCAGTCTGTCTCAATAAAGGCTTGATGGCTGACTGTGAGAAGGAGGGTAGGGCCAGGCAGGCGTCAAAGAGAACAAGAACTAAGAGGAAGGCAGTGAAGGCACAATGAAAGCTGCCAGAACATGTTTTATGAATTAAAAGGCTGCAGCTCCATTCCAATCCCCCCCTCAGCCATCCCTTACGCGCATAATCCACATTGCCCCAGGGTATGATTACACACACCCCACAGATGGCCACACACACGCACACACACACAATGCTTTTGCACTCACCAGCTTGATTGGTTGTAATGTTGATTGACACCTGATGGGCGGGATGAGGGCTCTTATTGGAAACTCCATTTACTGCCTGTAGAATAGCAATGGGGTAGAACATGATAAACACATTTTCCAATCCAAGCACTCTAGTGCATCATTTTGCTTGAAATAAATAACAAAACTCAGCTTTGTACAATTAAACTAACAGCACGTTTACCATTTACGCCATTATTGTCAGAAATGTTTTGAGCCAGGGCGACCAAATGCAGCTTGAACCAGGATTCATTGAAGGGAAAAGAAGGAAGGAAGGAAGGAAGGCAGGTTGGTTGGTTGGTTGGTTGGGAGATAGTCCCAAGACACAGACGGGAGAGAGACTCACGGCCAGCAAACAGACAGACCGACCGACCGACCGAAGTCCACTTGGACAATTCTGACCGTGAGCCTCCAGACAGAGCGAGGGAATACCAGACGACAGGAACACTGGGCGCGGACAGGGACGGAACACAACAGTAGACACCGACAAGTAGGAACACGCCGACGGCCAGGGTTTAAATACATGAGACCACGAGACGGAGCAGGTGACAGACATGACGGTGACGAAGGAAGGGGTGCGGCTGAGGCCGGCCAACCGGCCGGCCGGCCCAGCGCGCTCTGACACAGGCGTGACAATTATCGAATACACTGCTTGCTGTATTAAAGGCTTGATGTCTTGCTACATGGTGCCACGAAACAAACCTCGATGTCAAAGACGTACGAGGTGTGGGCTCGCAGCTTGCTGATTTCCACCTTGGTTCCTTTTAAGCCCCTCCGAGCCGGAACGTAGGCCACGCTGTCGTCACACGGCTGACACAGCCGTCGCTCGCGACTGTGACAGCGCTGGCACAACACGTTGTAGGTCAAGTCTTGGCGATGACCCACGTCGCGCGGCGGCTGCCACTCCAGTTGCACCCACGTCTGGTTAACGACCGAGACCAAGTTACGAGGACCTGAAGGGACGCCTGGAGAAGGAGCAAGATTGGGAAGAAAAAAAAAAATCGTTGGAAACCAGATTTTTTCTTCCATGAGCATCCATTTATGCGCATGCTGCCTGGCTGCCTGGCTGGCTGGCTGGCTGCCCAGTCGATGAGCTGTATGTCAGATATGTTAGTGCGTGAGAAGACTCACATTTAGGCCAAATGAGGTCATTTGACCAACTTGCTGACTCAAATCATTTGCATGCAAGTGAAACCAGGGGAAGGGGACAGCAGAATGCGCCATCGTTTCTTTCCTCAGTCTGGAATTTGACTTTTCCAACGGCCAAGGAGTTCAGCAGTGAAAGTGAACTGTCCATGAACCGGCTTTGAAATTCCTGAAAAACCATGGAGTGCTATCTAGGTCAGCGAGGACGTGCACATCTGAACAAATTGCCCATTCTTTGCATTGTCAATGGGCTACAAAAGGCATTTGGGCTGCAGAATCCCAATATATCTATATAGATATATATAGATATATATCTATATATCTATATATATATACACACACACACACATCGACTTCCATCCTGCACGCACGCCCTCATACGCAAGTGTTGGAAGCTGGAGGAGAGCACAATGTGACTGGCTGCAGAGACAGACTGAAATGATTCACGTCTCAACCTACTTCCACCACGTCTCAGCGGAGCTGCGATAGAGAGTGCCTTTCCAAGGCTGCTCCTCGTCTTGCACAGCAATGCAGCCACACATATTCACTTCAATGAAAGGCCAGTGGAATGGGACGTGCACATTTTAATCACACATGGCCTCTTGAAATGTCCCTTCATACATTTTGGATGCTGATTTGAAATGTGTTTCTTTTTTTGCACATGAGGTCATTGGGATATTTTCCATTGTTTTCAAATTTAGTAAGACGTGGGATGAGCCGGTACCGCGGAGAGAGAGAGACTTACTGGTGCACAGGTCGTGCGGCTTGTCCATATCGCCCCGATAGTAGCCATTGCGACAAGCGCAAAGGGAGGCCGCTTCGATGGTGGAGCGGCTGTTGAGCGGACATTGCTGACATAATCCGGGCCCCTGGGATGATTTAAAGGTGCCCTGCGGACAAGCTGCCGGCAAATTGGAAATGGTGAGATGAAATCGACAAAGTTGGCAAACAGCAGTTTGTAAGTCCAACTATGTACTCCAACTATGTCGCGGCAGCCTTTGCTTTTTCTTTTGCTCTTTTCGATGTATTTACCAAAGTATCCCATGAAACGGACAACCAAGTGGAAAGGAATGTGGCCAGTTGGAAAGCGCTTCACCTCTCTGTTAGAGTCAGTACAATCTTGTTGCGTAAATTGTGAAACGCCTAACCTAGCGCATTTGCTCTATCGGTCTGCCTGCGCCAGGATCAATATGGCGTCATAGAAAAAGAAGATGAAGCAAAAGCCACGACGGTAACCTCGCTCATCAGTGCATTTGAGCAAAAGTGAGTGGCGCTTCATGCAAACCCCTGAGTGAGGAATTACGGCAGCTTTAGTGACTTTGACCAACTGACTGATTCAGCTTAGTGACTTTGACCGATTCATTCTTCACACGAGACCTTAAAATGCTTCTGTTATCTACCACTTTCCCTTTTGCTTACTGTCCTACGAGATCTCTCGTGGTTGGTACAGAAGTCATTTGCACTTTCCTAATTAGTATGGGATGAAAAAGACTCACTTAGCATTTCACCACACATGTACAGGAACACACACTAAGAGAAATGTGCACAAACACACACACACACAATGGATTAGTCTCAAAAGAAAATGAGGGGAACTCCTTGAAGGAGGAAATGGGGAAAGAGGGCAGATAAAAAGGCAGTGCAAATGAGAAACACAAGAGGATGACGAGTATTTCGGTGCCAAGGCTGCGCTGGGGTGGGGTGGGGTGGCTTACTTCCTTCAGCAAAAATACATCTGAGAATGTGTCTGCGCTTGTGATTATTCATTCATAAGCAGAAAAACTGGATTTTCGGGGGAGCGTTCATATTGAAATGACTCTCCTCTGCTCTCCGCCGCCGCCGCCAGCCTTGAGAGGCGCATGCATCACTGATGATGCTTAATGGAGCAAGCAGCGACTTCAAAGATAATACTGTCGGTGCTAGCGTGCTTGTTAGCACGTCTGCTTCAAAGCCTTGGGAGGAAATATCATCTTTGTGGGGAGTGGACATGCGTTCCCTGTCCTGTTTAGAATCCCAATCAGAATCCCCTTTACCAAGCGTAGAAAGGCGCAAGGAATTGACCTCCCTCCCATTTTTTCCAGGCACATTTGGGAGCTATCCAATCAAAAGAAAGATTCACCTCTGCACAAGTTGTCACTGTCTGGTTCATAACCCGCCTTACAGCTACAGCTGCCAATGGGTACCATCCACTCGCCATCGCCGTTACAGTAAAGTTTGATGGGCACATCCACTTCCTCTGCATTGGGGACGCAGCTTCCTCGAGCAATGACAAGCGACGTGGATTCTGCTCCGGTCAGCGTCTGCACGTAAAAAAAGAAATAAATAAAAAACGGTGAAAACACAGTTCTCCAAAGGATGTCAACCAAAGACAATTCCAAAGAGCAACCGGGTGCGTTCCGTACCTCTGGAAAGTAAGCAAAGTTCTGAACGATGCTGGGGCATTTTTTGTAGAAAACCCGGACAGCAAGAAGGGACATACAAGCTCCCAGATCCTGGAAAGCCAAATGGAAGCCTTTTCCTTTGGACAGTGGGCCAAAACTCCGAACTTCTGTGTTCACCTTCATTAACCTGCCGCCAAAATCCACTTGGGAGAAACTCTCATCTGCTGCGATGGTGTCCACCTATTGTAGCGGAAGACACGAGCAGGAAAAGCAGTAAGATCCCATCTTTGTGTGTCTTGGCATGTGAAGAAATTGACAATAAAGCAGACTTGGACTTTTTGGAGCACTTGCGTTGTTATTTGCATGAGCTTTTAGCCGCATGGGTTAGGGCTTCCCAAGCGACGCGTCACTTCAAAAGCGAGCGTGGTGTGGTGAAGACTTAGACAGACTTTATTGTCATTTTGTAAACACTCAGTGTACATAAAACAAGAGACAGCTCAGCTTCCGGCCCTCCGCCGTAAGCTTTGAAATAGCTTACCTTGAGAAAGGGGGCATTGGCCCAATATTCCACCCCTCGGACGGCCTCTGACACGGCCCTGTCTGTTTCCAAATAGTAGAGGTTGAACGTCTCTTTGCAGGAGCCAAGGACACTGGGGATGGAGGCGCAGTCTCGTACAGTGAAGCGGATCTCCACGTAGATTCTCAGCGCCGCCCTTCTGTCAATGTAGGTGGTGAGGAGCCAGTTGTTCTGGCTGGCCTCAAACACATTGCACACTTGATACGTCCTGATGGTGTTGAGGTTCTCGTCGTAGCCGCTCACCTCCTCCCACTGGGATGGATGGATGGAATAATGGATGGATGGATGGCAAAATGGGAGCAGGCAGATGGGAGAAGCAAAATGCTTAGCCACTTGACTCAAACTTGCTCTAGATTGAAGCCAGTTCTCTTCATCTGCATATTTTGTCTTGCTGCTCGGCGCTGCACCGGGTTGTGCAGCTATTAACAGCGACACACAGGGAGGCTGCGATCCAGCGTGCCGCCCGCCGACTCCCCATTCGGTATGGATTTATTATTCATATATTTGGGGGGAAAAAAAAACAGCCTGCCTCTGGTGGTTCCCTAGTGCCAAGATTTCATATAGTAGAAATCCAAAAGCCGTGTGTCTGTAGGTTGCACTTTTTGATATTTTCATCTGACCCCACTCCATTGAAATATTGGATTGTTTGACGATGAATCAACAGCTATATTTGTCGTGTCAATATCGGGATCCTCCAAACGATTATTGCGAGTGGTTTTTTTTCGGACATTGACCTGTCTTTTGGCATGATTGCAATCGTGTTAATCCTGTTTCATCTCAATGTTAGATCATTCTAAAGTGTATTCAAACGATTCAGCCTGCGTTCAGCACACAAGCGCACTCATGCTCACGTATCCATCTGCCAAAGAAAGCCAAAATGCTCATACTCCATTGGCAGGGAATGATATCCAGCCCAGTTCAGCTGTTGCTGTCCTTGTATCCATCACTGTATCTGGAAGACAACAAATAAGGACAGAAAGGCCCATTAGGAATAAATACGTATCCGTATCATCCGAGCAAAATCCACCGTATCCCCTTGTCCATGTAAAAAGCTCTTTCCATTCGAGTATTTTGAAGCCAATCCATTTGCTTCCAAACGGCACTCATACGTACGTTGTGCATCACCCAAGCCCCCGACAAGCAAGCTTTGGAAGTAAAACACGGCGAGAGAACGACATCACACTGAGAGGCGGGCGGCGGGCCGCAGGCAAACAAGCGGCTCGCTCGATTCCTCCTGCTCGTGCATTTGTTCATGCTGTCTGTCACCCTGCTTCTCATTATCTCCCTTCCTCCTCACAGCCTCCCCAACTTCCCTCGTCTCTTTGATCCACCTCCCTTCACTTTGGGTCTTTCTTTTTTTTTGGTCAGTGAGCCCGCGTAATTACAGCAGAATCTGCTTTTTTTTTGGAGAATGAAGGTCATTTGGGGAAATGAAATAAATGCTTGTCGCGCCCAATGTATTCCACTATCAGAAATGGCTTATTCAAACAAACAATTGTCACCATCCAATTTGTAGCTTCGGTGCACATTCACTGGTGTCTTGTCAACAAACATCCCATGACAGAAATGCAGCTGCTTTGCTATTCGTTCAGTTGTCGGTATTCGCCTTGGCCATTCATTCCTAAGGTCTTTGTTGTTGCTCTACAAAATTCATGGGCCATTGATTCACGGTACAATTTCAACAGAAGAAATAGTACTACAATTGTCAAAGAGGGTTCTGAATTCAGGGCTTGCTTAAGCACCAAGGTCTTCAGTGTGAAAGGATCAAAGTTGCAACTTTTGATCACGGTGCTTCAAATCAGCGCTTTGAAATCAATGTCAGCCATTGTGCACAAGTGTTACACGGGCACATCTGCGTGGGCTAGTGGGAAGGTCGTTTCCATTTCTTTGTGTGTCTTGGCATGTGAAGAAATTGACAAGAAAGCAGACTTTGAAAAGGCGCAATACTGGAAAGAAGGCGGGTCCACCGATTGCAGAGCCGGATCAATCATTTTTAATAAGCGGCCCGGCCCTGGAGAACACGGATGGGACTGCTCCAAATACGTATTGCCTTGTTCAAAAGAGGATGAAATAGGCCATTGCGTGCAGAGCTCCTCTTTTGTATGGAATGAATCATCAAGGTGCAAGCCTGACACTCGGGGGTGGCTCGTTTCTTCGACCAAAATGGAGCCCGTTGGGTGGATTGCATACCAAGTGCCACTTTAGCCCTTGCGTGTGTTTATTAGGCAAGTGGAATGGCATAGCAAGGCGCCGTCAGCCACACGGCACCTCTTCCTCCAAGCCGCGTGCACACGCAAACTCGGTGATGTGCTGAGCGGAAATAGACCTATACCGACTGCATTTTCATGTGCCCTAATGGGGGAGCCTTGCCAGAGTCTGTCATTACACACATCATTAGAACACCACAGAGGATTTGGCTCACACTTTTATTTCAGACAGCAGCAGCAGCAGCAGGAAGATGAGCAAAAACCACGGGCGGCTGCTGCTGCTGCTGCTTCTGCTGCTTCTGCTGCTGCTGCTGCTGCTGCACCCAGGGATGGCTGGAAGAAACCAGGACACGTACATACAACTCATGAAACAAATAGAAATTCCTCAGATAAACAGTGGTGCAATGGCTTGGTTTACTCTTAGCAATAATGCCATAACTGAAAATGTTGGTCATAAATAATGGTGATATCTTCATCCTCACCACCAGGGTGGCGGGCGGATGTGTCAGCTTTGGGCAGCAGGCGAGGAACACCCTGCAGCGGTGGTCGCCAGCAATCGCAGGGCACAAACAGACAAAGCACCATTCGCACTCAAACTTTGACTTTGCTCAACCATCTATGTATTTAGAGTGTGGGAGGAAAAATGCTGATATGACGTATTTCAATCTTGGTCAACTGTTTGTTTCCAAATCATCTGTAGGACGGCCAAGAAAAGGAAAGCTCCCTCAAATAGCAAAAACAAAGCAAAACAGCAAAAGGTATGAGATGACCTAGTTGCTGTTGAATGAATGGCAGCACTCCAGGCTGCCGCCGCCGCCGCCGCCGCCGCCGCCGCCACTCTACTCGACTCAACGTTGCCTTAATTACGTTTTGAAATCAACAACCATACATCATATTCACAATAAAGGATGAAGTTGTCATCTTCAATTTGGAACATGAAGCTTTTAGAATGGATAGCTACAAATTGCATTGTGGGTAGACTTGATCAACAAACGTAAACTACTTTAAATGTCAGTGTTCTCTCCAGTCGTACAAGCATAACGTTTTCAATTGCAATGTTGGCTGATTTGTCATCACAGAAGCTGCAGGTTACCATTCTCCTTTTGAATCTCAAGGTGGCATCTCTAATATTAGACAAAGCTTCAGTGCATTCCATGTTAGGCTTTGCTCGTATTGGACTTACTTTATTTCAACACATAAACCATGAGCAATGCCTACCTGCCTGCCTGCCTGCCTGCCTGCCTGATCATAGGCTGCACTGCAGTTTTACACCAACCTAAGCAAAAGAAATAAACAGCGATTCCCCCCCCCCCAGTCTTATCTTTATAAGGAAATACAGTTTCATAAAGCTGTCATCAGACTGTGTGTTGGGACCAGTGTGCGCATCCACATTAGAGGGGACAAACAACATTATGGGAATGAAAGGAACATTTGTCTAATTACTGCTTGCTTGAAAAAACATTGAACAACATGATGGGCTGAAAGTTGCAATGTCACTGCTTTGCTTTACTTTGCAGAATCAAATGAGACATCATCATCTTACAACGGAATAGGTTGAAGTGTCAAATGAGTAGCGTGTAATTGCAAATTGCTGACAGACGAGAGAAAATGCGCTGCTACCTACCTTCCACTGCACACACGGAAGAAGTGATGAAGCCCAGAAGAACGCCCGTCAAAGTGGGCAGCATGACTCCAAAGAGTATCCGCCAGTCCTCTCCCATCGTCGCAAGCAATATCCCGCTCATGCACTGCTGACGACTCCGCACATCGCCAACGAGAGAAACGCTTGCTTGCTTGCACGGACGGCCGTGCATAGAAGGCTGACGGATGCTGGGATGCGCTGCTGCTGCTGCGTGGGAGGGAGGGAGGGAGCTAGGGAGCTAGGGAGCTAGGGAGGAAGGAAGGAAGGAAGGAAGGAAGGAAGGAAGGAAGGAAGGAAGGAAGGAAGGAAGGAAGGAAGGAAGGAAGGAAGGAAGGAAGGAAGGAAGGAAGGAAGGAAGGAAGGAAGGAAGGAAGGAAGGAAGGAAGGAAGGAAGGAAGGAAGGAAGGAAGGAAGGAAGGAAGGAAGGAAGGAAGGAAAAAAGGAAGGAAGGAAAAAAGGAAGGAAGGAAAAAAGGAAGGAAGGAAGGAAGGAAGGAAGGAAGGAAGGAAGGAAGGAAGGAAGGAAGGAAGGAAGGAAGGAAGGAAGGAAGGAAGGAAGGAAGGAAGGAAGGAAGGAAGGAAAGAAGGAAGGAAGGAAGGAAGGAAGGAAGGAAGGAAGGAAGGAAGGAAGGAAGGAAGGAAGGAAGGAAGGAAGGAAGGAAGGAAGGAAGGAAGGAAAAAAGGAAGGAAGGAAAAAAGGAAGGAAGGAAGGAAGGAAGGAAGGAAGGAAGGAAGGAAGGAAGGAAGGAAGGAAGGAAGGAAGGAAGGAAGGAAGGAAGGAAGGAAGGAAGGAAGGAAGGAAGGAAGGAAAAAAGGAAGGAAGGAAAAAAGGAAGGAAGGAAGGAAGGAAGGAAGGATTCTCCTCTCCTCTCTTCTCCTCTCCTCTCCTCTCCCACTTGTGACATTACCGCCTCTCCAACACTTTTGTGGCCTATCAGCGAAGAAGATGGCGGCTCATTAACCAATCAGCTTCCCTTTGACGCCTGACCTCCACACCAAACCCAATGGACACAGCGACGCCAAGTGGCCAAACAGAAGAAAAGCAATTCGACTTCTTTCCAATTTTGGAGCCCTTCATAATCATAATGAGTGGGTGATCAATTCTGAACCAAAAAAAGAAATGTTCTCTTGTTTGTATTTTTTCAATAACAATTCAAACCAGTTTAAATGCAACGCAATTTAAAGTTCAGAAAAGTCGACTTTACTTCCACTTGTTTGCTTCTTTTATTTGGTCTTGCAAAGTCAATTTGACATTTGACCTTGCTGTGTGCACTGTGGATCTTCCAACAATTATAAAGCGCTCATTTGAGTTGACCCAGTCACAAGTCTTCATCATAAAGAAACTTGGAGCCCGTTCCACTCAGTGTTGTAGTTCTGCTCCGTGAAAAAGAACCAAGGGAGTGTCGTTAGTAAAGAGTTTTTGTTTTGGAATCGCTTCGGTGCGCCCTTATGATGTCTGGCGCTCGGTCCGGTCTCGGGTTGTGACATAAGTGCTCCGTTTGGCGACTGACTGAAAGTGGCCGAATAATGTGACGTTTTTTGAAATAGCAGCAAAATCAAATCAGGGATTTTAGGAAATTGCTCTTCTGTGCTTTGTAACACTTTTGATGACAACGATAACATTTGCAATGACAACATTTAAGGCAGGTGTTCATTGGTGTGTGGGCCAAACATTTGTTAAGCCAACAAACAGCACAAAGTTACTTGACAGGTTTTGAGGGATTCCTTCCCAATATATTATGAGCGCAGTACGTATATAAGTCTATACATCCATGGCTCACCCTGGCGCCTGCCTGCCTGCCTGCCTGTCTTGCTTCCATGGGATGCAAACAAGATGCGCACTGGCTATACATGCGTACATTTCCACCTGACATAAATGTTGTTTAGGTACACACCACACACCCTCAACACGGGATCAAATGAAAAGAATATTTAGCCTTGAACGCACGCACGGCTGCATTTGTCACTGAGCTCCCAGTCCCTGGCGAGTGGAGCGCAAAAGACCTTGTAGCATGTCACCGTTCACTCCTCTTCTGGAACTTGGTTTCTTCATCATTCTCTTTCTTGGAATTCATCGGAGCCAGCTCAACAAATACAATCAAACTATAGGTAGTGACAGCACAAAAAGCAAACAAAGACTGTTGTTCGTGCCACTTTTGGATCATCCTCTTCACCAACGTTCTTGAATGGACTGTTGTGTTCCTCTTCCTCCAGCTCCCTCCCGTAGGATGATGATTCTGTGCACCTC
Organism: Syngnathus typhle; assembly: GCF_033458585.1. NCBI lineage: Eukaryota > Metazoa > Chordata > Actinopteri > Syngnathiformes > Syngnathidae > Syngnathus > Syngnathus typhle. The sequence goes on along the minus strand of NC_083751.1, from coordinate 301,876 downwards.
AGAGTCCGGCAGGTGGCAGAGCATCATCGACCAAAAAGTAGCAGGCCAGCCGACGGGAGAAGCCACAGGAGGCTCCACGGGCGGCGGGGGCCTGGACACGTGGCCGCCCCTTTGACTCGCTCGGTGTCTTGAGGGTCCGCATAAAGTCCCGGTCTGCTTCGACTACACTGACCGCTTAGGCACGAGCCGCTTCCTGAGCCGCCGATGTCGTCGCCTGGGCAAAAAGAGCCAAATGCTCGTTTGCGTTGGACTCAACAGCGCTGTGTCCATGTTTGCAAGCAGCTTTAAGCTTGGCCAGCGATTGGTGCAAAAATGTCCTCTACTCACTTGCGTCCTGGAAATCCACATCGTTGCCGTCCATGGCATTTTTGAGCCTGTTGCTCATCATTTTGAGTTGCATGATTTGTTGCCGGATGGTCATGTCTGGCTTGGTGATGTCAAGCTCCACCTCTGGATTGTTGATCTGATTAGCCAAGCCGTCCCCCATCACTTCAGGAAGGTATCTTCAGGAAGAATGAACAATAGGAATAATGTGGATTTTGAGAATGATAGACATAACAATGACTTAGTGCAGGAGTGACAAAGAAAAGAAATAGACAAAGTGGACATGAACATGAGCTTGGGCTTGGGACAGAGACCGGTGAATGACAGTTGAAGACAACATTGCAAGTTTCTTTCCCACCTGGCTTTCGTAACGCCGTTCCAGCATTTCTCCTTGTCGGCGGCGCCGCCGCCCCCGCCGTCTGTTGACAACTTACCGCAAAGCGCCATGGGGAGCTGCAGCCAATACTGTCTCATTTCCCTCAATTTACTGGAGAGATCTGACACCTGACAGCGTGACAAATCCAAAGACCAAAGTCCATTTGAAAAGCATCCAAATGATGACGATTGACATTGTCAACACACCTGCATCTCAAGTCGGAGGCCCGCGGTAGGAGAGGCTTTGTATTGGGAAGCTGTCAGAGGACGGCTCTTCTTTTTCTTTGGCTCAACAAGCGTTGGACTTTCTGTGCCTGACTCAACTGGAGTGCCGCACGTTTGGTACACCTACGGTGGGGGCAGAGGTGGGAAAAGACTGACTGACATTGACACCTATTGTATTTGCTCATTTAGACAGAGCTGCTGAGTAGTGCGGAGTGGAGTGGAATGGAAGCCATTCTAATACAAGTATAAAGTCCGCCGCTAGATGTCACCACGGACATAGTTACACTGCTCATTTTGGAAGTGGTGCAAAGGTGGACTTTGATTGGATATACGCTGTACGGTCATTAGCCGACACTCCTCTAGGCCTAGCTTGAGAATTCAGAAATACAGACTGAAGATTGAGACTTGCAATTTGTTGACCATAATTACTCCATGTAAAAAAAAATGCTGCAGTCAAAGTATCTTACTTTGGCTGAAAAGGTGTCAATGTTTTCCTTCAGCAAGCGCACAGCCCGAAAGATCTGAGAGGGGATGGATGACAGCACCACATCCAGACCGGGCTCGGTGCTGAAACTCGACGCCACCTGGATCATGGTATCTGAAGATGCATTTGGAATTTGTCAATCTCCTGGCTTGCAGCGGCGGGCGCTACCTTCCTCAATCTTGTTTGACCTATAAGATTGCGCCACTCGGGATTCAGATCAGCTTGGTTTGCCAGGCAGCCCTTCATGACGTTGGAGCAGTAGTTGACACAAGGTTGGACGGAGGCCAGGCCACGGCAGTGCGGGCAGTAGACCAGTTTCACCAAGGCCTTCACGCATTCTGGACTCAGAGGAACCTGGGGAGGAATCCTCCTATATTAGACTGCGTGTCATGGCGTACAGCCTCTATACGTATCCTGTCTAGAAGTAGAAAAGTCTTTTAAGCACGTATGAACCCGGATATTTGGTCAATATAGTCGCTCTCTCAACAGCACACATATTCATCCGGGTTGGTGTGATCAAGTCCAAAAGTACTTGTGAAGTGTTTGACACAAGACTCACCTGTGAAACCTTCCTGACAACCTCCCCACTGATGATCAGCCCTTGGACAAATGACCTGGCTGTGACAAAGGCCCGAATGACCTTTGCTTTCATATCCCGCGGGACATCGCCAAACGGTCGCAAGGTCTCTTGTTGCTTAGCGACACACTCCAGGTAGTCCTCGGACAGGGTGACCTGCAAGGGTGGGGGTGACAGCGACAGAGCCTTGTCAAAGCTTTTTGATTCTCTCTCTGCATCTTCTTATGGCTTTTTTTTTGGGGGGCTTGGTCCACCTCAAATGACTTGTGAAGATGGAATGATGACTCACCTCTCTCGGCGTGGAGCTTTTAAAGGTGCGTTCCAGAAGGCGCGACCAGAATTCAGTCAAGGTCTCGTCCAAGTTAAGAGCTGAGCCGCGGTAGTACTGTTTCAGGTCAGAGTACAAATCGCCGTAGAGTCTTGTATTTTGGGAGTATAGGGCACCGAGAGGAGATAGCGCCTCCTGGAGGGAGCGTTCCGAGCCACCGTGCAGCTCAGTGAAAAAGGCTGGGAGGGAGAGAGGGAGGACAAAAAGGAAGAAACACATTCATGTTTCTCATTCATTTGAATCATTTAACATATAATCATGTGAATGAATTGTTCTTTTCCCCGCCATGCATTTGGCCAACAATGTATTCCAATTCATTCACATCAGATCTGAATTTTTATTCGGAAGTCAACCAACCCAAATTGGGGCCAATGTATCATTCATTTACTCATGTATCATTCACTTACAGATTTAGAACTAGACGCAATGAACTTGTCGTCACGTTCACCCATTCATTATCTTTTTCCTTGCCATCCAAAGCCGTGAAGGTCGGCTTCATCCAGCCGTCACTCACATCTGCCGTAATGACGCATTTGTCGCTTGCACCATTTAGCCATCTTCCTGCGCACGCGCTCGCTCATCTTTTTTCTCTCCTTTTCCTCTCCTCAGTGGGTCAACTGTTCATTAGTGGAACCAGCCCCTGCCCCGGGGGAGGGACACCTCCCTCCCTCCCTCCCTACCGCCCTCCCTCCATCCCTCCCGTTTGTGTGTGTGTGTGTGTGCGTCCTTCAGGATCAGGGCATGGCTCGCTTATCGTGTTTCATTGTGCGTGCCTGACTCTGCCTGCCTGCCCTCATTATAAGAGCCAGTCAGGGGTCCCCTTGACCGACTTGGCATACACATCCCCCCTCCCATTGAAGTTGTCGTTGGGTGCAGAGCGCATCCAGAGCTTGCAGCAAACAAAGTCACCAACAGTGATGAGTTCATTCTGAACACACACACACACAGGTTACGTACCGTCAAAGCTTCTGTAGAGCGTGTTGAAGGCAGCCTGCAGCGACCTGCCGGCCTCTCTGATCAGCACCTCTGTCTCTCGTGCACTTAGAGTCTCCAGGTTCTCCTCCATGCTATTGGTACAACAGGTTGGCCCTTGAGGACAGGTCCTTAGATGTTCACCTGGACAACATGATTTAAGAATGGCTTACAATCCATAAATTAGGGAAGGTTTGCATTCATACTTTGAACCGAATGGCGCTTGGATCACACATGGCATTATTCCATCATCAAAAGAATCCCAACTTACTATTCCTTCCATGTCCACGCACACACACTAATGGCATGCATCCAATCTGAATGTGTCTCCAAAGTGATGCTTTCATTGCAGTTGTCAATGATTCTCTTTTGCACTGATGCCTTTGGAGACTTTGTATTTGATGGAATGGAGAGCGACGGATTTAGCATTAATCCAAAGCCACGCTTCTTTTTGTAGCTAGCCTCAATGATGTGGATCAAGGTCAGCAGACACGCAATTTAGAAGATCACGCCAGTGTTATTCATGACACAAACTCACAGCGGATGGGAACAAAAATCCCACGCCCGCTTTTATCCTTCGAAACACACACTCACAGCAAAAAGAGATAGTATTTCATCTTTGATTTCATCGTTGTTGTGACTGCGCAAAGTTGAGCATTCAACGGTGGATGCGTCGGTCACAATAGGTCCGAGGTCCCGGCAGCTATCTCTGAGCGCTAGATTTAGCATTTATTAGCAGCAGACTGCATGGAGCCTGCAACCTTTCTGTGAGGAGGAAAAAAAATGCATCGCACATATCGCACTTGAAGATCCCAAAAGGTGGAAAGGAATGAGCATTTAGGTTGTGTTTCAAGTTGGCTAGGTTGTGAACTAGAAACTGCTCACATAGATAGATGAAGTGATCTGGATTATCAAGAGATTAGACATCAAGCCTTAATCCACCAGCGCTCTAATGGTCCTGGTGATGGCAAGGTGACAAAGCAAATGTGCTCTTTTGCCTCTTTTTGTGTCACTGAGCAATTCAGCCAGGAATTTACTTGTTGGTTGAGTGGTCTGGGTGGTTGCCCATGAGAAGAAAAGGAAGGGGGGGACATCAGAGGCTGTCAAGGACCATCAAATCTCTTGGACAAGAAGGGCATTAGGGTCACCGGAAAAGGGCAGACAGACGGCTTGAAAGGAAGGAAGGAAGGAAGGAAGGAAGGAAGGAAGGAAGGAAGGAAGGAAGGAAGGAAGGAAGGAAGGAAGGAAGGAAGGAAGGAAGGAAGGAAGGAAGGAAGGAAGGAAGGAAGGAAGGAAGGAAGGAAGGAAGGAAGGAAGGAAGGAAGGAAGGAAGGAAGGAAGGAAGGAAGGAAGGGTCATATGTGCTCTTTGTTGTGTCTTTAGCCATTAATTTTAATTTTAGACTTTGGAGACTTGACGGTGCAGAATGGCTCCAGTGAACAGCGTTAAGCAGCATCTCTGCAATGACTTGAGGGAATTCAAAGGTTAGTGAAACGGAAAGTAGGCCACTGTGACGACTCCTCGCTGGCTGGCTGGCTGGCTGGCTGGCTGGCTGGCTGGCTGGCTGGCACAACACGCAGGAGACTTGCCTTAAAATGGCACTGCATGAGATTTAGATGAGATCTGCCACGCCGTTCATTCAATCAAAGGAAATGTCATGATGTCTGTCTCAAAGTCTGAGGGAGTCATGAAATATTGAAGCCGTGTCATGCATGGCTTGACTGCTACTTGTCATATTTCATCAGCTTCGCTCCCAAATCTCCGTCGGTGAAACATGATTCCAATTTGCATAACCAATGTCCATCCTTTTGTTTTCATCGAAGTCCAACAGACATTTTTTGGCCAATCTATTCATTCAAACAGGTAGTCAATACAATTAGAGTAGCCGTGGACCTCCATATTGAATACGTTTGACAAGTCAACAATTTATGTCTGTTCATTTCTCGGGATAAATGGGATGAAATGTCCAGAAAGAGAGATGGCAACTATTAGCACTATTTGATTTGCAACAAATGCCCAAATTCAGGCTCTGGATTCGACAGCCTTTTTGCACTCGTACAAGTTCTATATTTTGAAATTGCCATCAAATAGGTCATACGATTTGAAATGACACTCTTCTTTCTGTTTGTTCACCAAAGACAATTCCAAGAAACAAGCACAATCTAGTGCAATTTTCACCAAGCCAAGCAGGAAAGAAAACGGTTTCATTTTCTCGCCGCGGGTCATCTGATCGCATGGGTGTGTACTCCTCAGCAAGATAATGCCTTTGTCAATGGAACTTTTTGGGCGGTATTGCCTTTCAAACAGCAAAAACAAAATGAGTCAGGTGAAGGAAGGCTGGCTGGCTGGCTGGCTGGCTGGATGGATGGCCCTCGCTGGCTGGCTGGCTAACTGGCTGGCTGGCTGGCTGGCTGGCTGGCTGGATGGCTAACTGGCTGGATGGCTGGCTAACTGGCTGGCTGGATGGCTGGCTAGATTGTGAGACTGAAATGTGCTCGCAGGCACGCGGACAAAGTGGCAGACAGCAGGAAAATGAAACCTGTGGGACAATGCCTCTGCTCTGTGACACTGACAACATTGCATTCTCAAGATTTGGAGCACGCATACCACATTGAACTCTTATTAGGTCAGATAATGAAATGCAAAAGCACCCACTGAGACCTTGAGTGACGCACTTTTTCTTTCTTTCTTTCTTTCTTTCTTTCTTTCTTTCTTTTGTACGCCTCCCTCTCGTCTGTGTGTTGCTATGGCGTTGAGCATCAAGCACCCACGCACACAAACGGCCTCATAGCTCAGCACACGAGCGAGACATACGTATGTGAATGACCTTCTGCATCATCCCAAGCTGACACACAAGCACAGCCGGCGCAGTCTTTTGTCTCTTTATTTCCAGCCTGCCTGCCTGCCTGCCTGCCTGCCTGCCTGCCTGCCTGCCTGCCTGCCTGCCTGCCTGCCTGCCTGCCTGCCTGCCTGCCTGCCTGCCTGCCTGCCTGCCTGCCTGCCTGCCGCCACCGGCTGCACCTTTCAAAGACCTTTCAAGGAAAAAGGTTCTGCCGTGGCCGTTCAGGCGACTTCATCCGAATGTGTGAACTGCAACTCTGGCGTGTCTGTGTGTGTGTGTGTGTGTGTGTGTGTGTGTGTGTGTGTGTGTCTGTCTGTGTGCGTGTGTGTGTGTGCGTGTGTCTGTCTGTGTGCGTGTGTGCGTGTGTGTGCGTGTGTGTGTGTAACGGGCTGAGCAAGCAATTGTCAGTCTGATTGATTACCCCACGTGCAGGGTAGGTAATTGACTGGATGATTAGAGAATGGAAATGAATGCTTTCAAAGAATGATTGGTGCAGTATAAGCACCCCCTTTTGTCCAGCCTGACTTGATGTTTATCATAGACAAGCATCACTTGGAGTTTTAGATCACGCCGCAATTACAGATCACGCACATGTGGGGAAATTGGCAAATGCCAAATGCACAGATGCAAATCAGTCTTTTGGGGTCATTTGCTTTTGCAGGCACACAATGGTAAAAAGACAGCATCATAGATTAGTTGACCGTAAAACAGATGATTACGCCTACTTGCAAACCTATTATCATTTTAATGGCAATAATGCGTGCGTGCGTGCAGGGCGCAACCCCAAATGGCTTGTCAAAGGAATTGCAAATGGGAGTAGCCATAAAGTGCATCAAGTGACATCAACCATGAGCGGTCCACCTTTTAGAAGAAAATAAGCCAATAAACATGTGGAATGAGCAATCAAGACACAACCGTTTTAAGCGCAGAAATAGGACAATACGTATTTGGAGAGTGGCAAGCAAGTGTAGGAAGACATCCATACATCCAGTGAGTGTTTGATTGAATTGAATTGTTCTCCTCAACTCACCGGAGGTCTCCGTTTGAGGTACTCCGGCGAGCGTGAAGCCCTTGCCGGTGTAGAACTGGCGCAGGTCCGCGCAGCTTCTGTCCAGGGCCGGCCCGGTTGTTCCGCTCAGAGCCGGTGCCACCGGCAGCACACACAGCACCAGGACAAGCATCCTCTCCAGCTTAATCCAAGAAAATCCGCCAGGGGAACACTGCATGGCGACTCCTTCACTATCGGGAGGGAGAGAGAGAGAGCGAGAGAGAGAGAGCGATGTCGGGGAACTATTGGAAGGAGCAAGTGGGCCGAGAGAGACGCCAAGCCGAAGCCAGCCCCAATTGTGCAGACGAGGCGAGGCGCACGCTTGGAGGTACTGTCAGGTACGGCGGGGCGGGCGGGCGGGCGCACCTCCTTTCTTTTCCTTTGCTTTCCTCTCGCTCCTCTCCTCTCCTCCCCTTCCCTTCCTTAGCGTCCGCCGCCTCCTCTTCTGGAACGGGAGGGATGCTGGAGACAAAGAGAGCGACGGGGGGAGAGAGGGGGGGGGTCTGCAGGATCGCAAAGATGTTGTATTAAAAGCGTTCCTCCTTGGAGAATAAAAGCAAAAGCCAAGGTGGTGAGAATTCGTGTGACAGCATCCCTCCCTCCCGCTCTCCCTCTGCACTCTCACTCACGCTTTCGAACAACAATTTGAGAGCAGCCATGCACCGTCCATCTGTCCCCATCCAAATGACCAAAGCACGAGCCCTATTAGCAGTAAATAAGGATCATAAACTCAATTCAACTCAATAAGGATGATAAAATGCATCAAAATGGAAATGAAATCCAAATCCAAACTCTGCACGTTTTCCCTGCATGTCCTTGTGTGCGTTTTGTGCAGATACTCGGGCTTCCCTACACAATCCAAAAACAAGCATGCTCCATTCATTCAAGACTCATCGTGTGGGATAGATAGGCATGCAGTCTCCATCTAATCCGTGACACTCGTGAGGACACACGTCCGTTAGAAAGAGTCAACAGCAGTCCATTGGACGCAAGCGCAATAGCTTTTGAAGCTTTTGCCCTCTCCTATTCCATTTTTGAACAGCCATCAAATGCAGGCGGCACTTGGACAGGGAAATCACTCACCGCCGGGGGATTGGGTACCTTCTCTCTCTCTCTCTCTCTCTCTCTCTCACGCTCGCTCGCTCTGCGCGGTGGACGTGATGGATGAGCTGTCCCACACTCGTTGGCCGTTGGCAGAACCCGGAAAGGTCACTGGAGTGACAATCGTCGTGACGCCTTGGAAATGCCCAACCATCCTTGCATAACAATCAAGCTGCTTGGGAGTGACTATATTGTGGTCAGGACCACATGAATACATGCATGTGGAGGACCAAATATGGATGCATCCATCTTTTGCTTTGAAAATGAAATTGGCATTGCGCAGTGGCTGTGACTGCATCTATGTGAAGACAGCGGGTTATTGACAAGGCCTGTTTGATGACTACAAATCACATTTCTATTGGGTATTTTTCCAGGTGGTAATAAAAAGACAGAGAGAGAGAGAGATGTCATCATAGCTAGTAAATGACACCTTCACAATGGTGCCAGCTTTTGTCATGGGAAAAATCAAAAAGAGCCATTCAATTCATCAGTCGCCGGATGACTTGGCCACATTCCACATGGAGAGAAATTCAATACGAGCTCTGAGATGTGTGGAGTTAGCTCAACTGATACCTGGCTGCTTCATGTTGACTGCTCAGTGTTGGCTCAGCTTATCATATCAAAGACTTCAAATCTATTCTCAATTGGTCCGACTTGCTCCCACATGTTCTCACACATCATTATCACGCTGATACATATAATGGGCTCTTTGTTTCCAAGTGCGTGCCAGCCAAGCACCAAAGCATGAAGATGTCAAGGAAGAATCAACGTTGGGAAGGAAGCCTGTTGGAACCTGCATTCAACTTTGGGAGTCCAAATATGATTTTCACAAGCTCATTTTGGGTGGCAAACCGTTAATCACATGGGAAACATGAGTGACATTTTGATAGTGTATCACTGCAGTGCAGAGGCAGCGAAAACAATCATCAATGGCTGTTCTAAAACACGCACGCACGCACGCACGCCAGGAAACAATCAATCTTATAAATGATGAAGCTATGTCTCATTTAATACCTTACCTGCCACTCAAGATAGAATCTCTTGGCTACTACCAATAAACGTTGACATGATGGCATGAGAGTGAATTATTGGCTGGCAGCCAGGCCAACACAGAAGAAAAGAAAAGCTCATATCTTATTAAAGGTGGCTATGCATTCACTTATTGCAAATGTGAGACAAAAATGTACATTGTCAATGAAAATGTGCATTTGTCATATATATATATATAGATATATAGACTCCGTTCAGAGAAGTCATTTGTATTTTCTTCAGGCAGCCCCACCCACATCTTACCACACAATGAGGAATAAACTAATGAGCTCAGATTCAACATTTTATTGATGAAGTCAAAAGAATTCAGGCAAACATGTTCAAATGTAGTCCGAAATACATTTCTTGAAAAATAATGGCAGGTTGCTTTTCAGGCACCACGAGAAGCCGCAGCAGCAGCAGTCAAACATTTCCATTGCTATTAGTATCTGGCAGGCTGGACGTTAATGATACCTTTAAGAAGTCAGTCAGTCAGTCAGTCAGTCCCCCGCTGACAGATGATGTCCTTCAGCTGCTTAACTGGCAGCCTTTGGAATATATTCATCAGTATTCAACTTGTCTACCTTGCTGCTTTGCACGCCGCTTCGGGGAGAGCTAGCGTTGGCTCCACATTAGCAGATGGCGCCACTTCAATCATGTTTGGAAAATCGGGACAGGCCGATGGAGTCGATGAAATTTGTCGAGAAGCCTGTCATCGCTCTTATTTGGCAGCCGTTGAAATGAAGAAAAGATGAGTGCTGTCAAAGAAATGCTGGAATAGCTACCTAGATTGAGTTCCTTCCTTCTATGCTTCTTTTTTTAGTGAAGAGGGCCAGGGAAAAACAGAAGAACAATATGCGCCTTGTATTGATATTGTCCAAGGTTTCTTTCCACTACTAATGCCATTTGTTAGGCAGGATGGACTAAAAGGCCTCTGCTTTCAATCATTCAGCGTTTGCATTTCATGAACAGGATCATGACTTGACATGATTTGTCATAAGGCACTCTGAATGTCTCTTTGACCTCTTTTGAAATTCCGGTGGGGTTTTTTTCCTTTCCGGGTTTCACGAATGAATGGCATTTCTAGAACGTCAAACTACAGCTGTCCTGGATCTTATCAGTGCGTTTAAAAAAAGTGCAATTAATACCTACAGGGGACCTACTATTGATACAAAAACAAATCATCGACAGCAAGTCTTGATATAAATATATAGATTTGTATTTACACCTTTTGAAAAAAGTAGTGCTTTGCCATCTGTTGTCGAAGAGTTGAGTACAAGTGAGCAGAGAGGTCAGTGCAAGTCGGAGCAAATGCTCAATCAATAGTTCATCTTCCACCATGATGACGACAATTCGCATTGTTGTAAAGATGAGCGGCCCGACAGCTTTTAAACAAACGCAGGCTCGTCCTTTCAAAGTCCCACGCACGCACGGATTCGCACTGTCGTAAAGATGAGCGGCCCGACAGCTTTTAAACAAACGCAGGCTCGTCCTTTCAAAGTCCCACGCAGGCACGCAAGCGCAGACTCGGTCATTTCGCAGCTTAACGGCTCTGCAATTGCGACAGCAGCAACGGGACGGCGGCCAAGCTCAGATGCAGTCGTTCCACAGTGGGCGCGCTGGCCCATCCTCGAACGGCCACCTGATATGTGAAGAAGGCAAGAGGCCAATTACAAGGGGAAGAAGGTTGCCATCAGTCACACCAGCGCATCCTTCCATTTTCAAAGCCTACCAGCGGGGGAGAGTCCAGATGAGGAGGAATGCGCTGGGGAGGGGCAAGACCAGCCCTGTCCTCCATCACCGGACTGCGGCCACTGGGGAAATCATACGGGGCCGTACCTAAACATACAAGCGTGGATATTGCCGGGATCGAGTCGATATTCTTTGCAATATGATGGATGGATGGATGGATGGACGTGTCAAATCCAAAGACAAGTGGGCAGGCAGCAGGAACATTTGCAACAGATTAGAAAAAGTACATTATTTGATACATCTGGATTTTACTTTCCAATTTGGGAAACAGAAGAGGAGAGAAGATGTGATGACATGTACATTATTGACGAACAAAACACGTCCGAGGAAGGATCGTGCTGGTCTCCTCTGACACCATTGTGACATGATGACAAATATGCATCTGATACATCACCAGTAAGGTGGGGGCACGTTTGAGCTGGAGAGAGAGGCCAGAGAAAAGGCTGATGTGCTTCAAATCGGATCCAGATACATTCGAACGTCCAATCAATGTGGAAAATACAGATGTGGGGAAAAAGAATGAAAGCTCACCAGATGCTTCACAGCCATCTTCATCATCGCAATCATCTCCACTGGCCCTTTCCTTTTCTGTCTGTGCACTCCCCCCGTCCTCCTCTTCCTCCCCTTTTCTTGCGGTTTGGTGCGCCCAGCCGAGCTCCGCTAAAAGTTCCTAAACATGCATTAGCACGAGTGCATATTTCACAAGTCACAACAGTACTCGAGTGAGAGCTCGACATTTATGGAGTACACGTACATACATTCATCCACATGGATTGACTGTGAATGTTTTCAAGAGTGACGGATTGGAAGGAAATAGTATGTACTATCTGCTGATCAAATCATTTTGCTTGCACGTCATAAGACACAAATCTTTCTCATTCTGCTTCAGTCACCACTATGTGTGGATGGACCAAATCACCAACCCACCAAACCACCAACCCACCAAACCACCAACCCACCAAACCACCAACCCACCAAACCACCAACCCACCGACCCACCGACCCACCGACCCACCGACCCACCAACCCACCAACCCACCAACCCACCAACCCACCAACCCACCAACCCACCAACCCACCAACCCACCAACTCCTGCATTCCCTGCATGTGACCTTTGTACCGAGAACAAACTGAATGCGAGCGCACTTCTAATGAAGCCATCATCGGCCGCGTTGTCACGCTCCGTCATTTCAGCAAAAAGATGGGCGCAGAGCAGCCAGGCCACTGACCAGGTTGATTGTGCTTGTACACACAAATTGTAATTGCGAGTGACCAAGCTAACGGAATCCCATTAGGCGGGCCGGCCCGCTGCTTCAAAGGTCTCACGAAGAGAGGAAGATGAGAGGCCAGGCAAAGACGAGCCGCAATCACGCACGTACGTGGGTCGGCCGATAGACAATTCCTATTTCGCTCGTGCCTCTTTGTCATATTTAGCTCCTCCGTTGACAGTCATGAATAATAATGACTGCGGCTTTGAAGGAATGGCTGCGAGGATGGACCAGAGGGAGCCATCTTCCATTGAAGGTGACTGTGATGTCGCTGAACTCAAAGCTCACGGACAATTGGCTGTACGATAGCTTGGAAATGGCTCAAAACAAAACGAACAATGTCTATTTATAAGGAAGATGTAAAAATAGCTGTATGCTTGATCATCTTATACTGCTGAGAATTTTTGCTTGGCAGGTAATACGTACGTCAGAAGTTATCCTCACGTTGTTTTTGTAATATCTTTGGAGAATAATACTGTTCCATGCAACATTTTAACCACACATAACACGAATGGTCCACCCATGAATAACGAACGACTGGCGGCTGACTCTGCATTTTATGATCATCAGTCTTTTTTCCCCCAAGGGCTATGGCTATTCATTCCAAAAGGGGAAAGAAGGTCGTTAAAGATAGGATTGGTTTGTGTTGCAAACTCGGTCACAAAGAGAATTCAGGTCAAAAGTCAAGGGACGCACGCTCGTTTGTCGAGCAGCGGCGCTGGCGAGTCTGGAACACGGGCCGTGGATGATTGATGAGTAATGACTGCAAATCCCGTCATCGTATTAGCAAGCCGTCAAAAGCATCAATCAGCTGCAATTGCCCAATGAATGTACGACCGAACGTTTCAATGCATTGCATTAAGCAGCAGCACTCCGCTAACACGTGATTGAAAGCCCAATGAGGGGCATGACACAAATTTGGCCTTCAAAACTGGACGGGACTTTGGTGCGTGCCATAAAGCATTTGTCGTGCGCTGCCGTGGGATAACCCTAAGCCCGAGCGTACGCATGCATGTATGTATCCAGTTTGTAGGTTGCAACAGGGGTCTTGCGTGTACCTGTGTCAACTGCTCCAGTCGGTGTTTTGCCGCCCGTAGGGCAGGATCAGGATCGCGGACGCTCATTTCCGGGTTGTCCCTCTGTGCTTTCAAAGTGCTGGCCACCACGCCACCTGCATAACTACAGCATCAGGTAGATTAGGTTACTTGGATTAATAAAAGCTCATGGCTTCTTTGTAAAATGGATGGAGAGAGAGCGAGAGAGAGAGAGAGACAGAGAGAGAGACAGACAGAGAGACAGAGACAGAAAAGCCAGAGAGATAGAAAAGCGCCTCATCCGCTGAAACGTTGACAATGAATGGTGTTGGAAATAAATGGAGGGAATCATGTGCACAAGCAAGCACAAGTCGAGTGGAAATGATTACAATCGAGATAGAGATCTGTTCCAAGGGAGTGTTGCATGCATGGTGGAGATACACCTGAGGGGGAACGACAATATGTGGAATGTCAACAGCCAGACTGGACTGGCCTGGCCTGGTGGTCAAAATCATGGTGAGGCTTCTCTCTAGTGGAATACATTTGCTATTACACCCCAATCAGAGTCAACGCACGGTTGTCGGTTGACCGCGGCAGCACGTACTACGTTTACCTCTCCACGACGTCTCGGCCGCTCCAACACGCGTGCTGCTCAACCTCCGTCTCACTTTCGCAAAGCATCTCAGGGAGCTCGGAGAAAAGCGACTGGTAGCGCTGAATAGAGCCCTCAAACTCCCTGAAAGCAATTTGGGGGTTTGTTTGAAGGTGCTGCACTTCCAACGGCAGCCGATGGGAACGAACGCACCACCTACCTTGACAATTTCTTCAGACTGCGGCTCTTGTCACCTCTGGATCCTTTGAGAGGGAACGACCTACAGAGAGAGAATCACCTACTACGTGTGCTACATTCCATTGAATTTGAACCTTGCAATGACATTCACGAGTTCCAAACATAAGAAGCAATGTCCACGTATGCACCTCACCTCTGAGTCTGGAGCTGAAGACTCGGAAAGCCCAAAGAGGTCAGGGGCGTCCTCTTTGTTGCTCTTTGCATCATCCGCCCAGTCGCTTTTGTGACGTGGGAGGTGTTGGGATGTCCGCTCATCATCACGGGACCAGCTGCGTGTGACCCGCACACCCTCTCCACCTGAGGAGACCAACAATGATGGAAAAAAGAAGGATCCATTTGGAAATATCCACCTGGCCCGACCTGCGTCTTTTCTTCAGCTGACCGAAAAGGAGGGAAAAGAAAATCGGTTTCAAATGATGCCAAAAACGATTGGCCGCTTCCATTCCTAAAGTTTGACACAGCCAACAAGAGCAAAGTGTCAAACCGGTCGGACGTTGTTAGCGTTGGCAAAGGCGGGATTTAATGAAGTGCTATCCTCTTAGTAGCACCTTTGCGTGCGGGTGTTTGTTTAGCGCCCAGGAATCCAGGACTCGGCTAAATCCACAGTGTTGTGGCGAATGTTGGCCCCATTCTCCATTGCTTCCTGCAACATTGTGTGCGGGCTGGCTGGCCGCTGTTTGCGTGTCATGTGTTTGTCCACAGATTAGCCACAGAAACGTTCTCATCACTCAGAAGCCAGCAGCATTCTGGGTACGGGTCGTCTTGCCAACCGCGGCCTTTGTCCGATGCTGGACTCGAATTCACGCGCACAAAGACTGAAGGAAAGAGCGCATTCTCTAAAGAGGGAATCGAGGTGTGGGGCTGGAAGGAAGGGAGGAGGAGGTCCAAGCGACAAGCTGAAAGAAGACCACAGTCTTTGGGCTAATGCTAATGACCGAAGGAAATATGGCCGTGTTGCCAGGATTGAGCTCATTCAGTTTGATTTGAACATGGGACAAATGTTAACCAAGGCATGCCCGCGCGTCGGCTCGCAAATGGACTTACAATGGCAGTGATGCGCGGCCCATGCAACTGGGCGTGCAGGATGGCATCATCGACATGATTCCGAACGGCCAACAGCGCCAGCTCCATGCTGTTGCGGTTGCTGCTGGTCGCTAAAGTCCCGGCTAATCTTTGGAGCAACAGGACCAACCTTCTCCAGGGTGCAGCAAGTTCAGATATCCCCACCTGAAATAAAGAAGAAGGTTGACGACCGAGCCACCGTTGGAGAGGACAAAGCGCCGTTTCACTTTGGGGTCCGCAATTTGGGAATCGCCAAAAGCCAAAGTCTCGGACGTGTCGGACGGAGCCGAGCGTACCGGTCGGTCGGTCGGTGGGTGGACGGGGAAAGGGTCGCGTCGGGAAAAGTGGATCCGGAGAGAAAGGGGTCAACTTACCAGACATCCTCTCATCACGTTAACACAGAGTCCGCTACAGGGCCTGATCAATGTCAGACCTCTGCAATGGGAGCAATACCGCATCCTCACTAAGCCCCGGCCACACTCTCGGGATAACGGGGCCTTTTCCGTGGCATCCACCACCTCCCCCGCCAATTGGAGCAATCGACTCAGAGTTCGGCCCGCTCGGAGCGCACGGGAAAGACTGGCGAGCAGAAATGGAGGGTGGGGCCCAAAGGGACTGACATCCTGCCGCGTCATCCGCAGGCACTCTTCCTGAGCGGAAAAAGAGGGAGGCGACGGCTGGCCCATTCCAGGGTTGAGAAGTCGCCCGTAGACCAGTGGGAAGAGCTCGTTGAAGAAGGTCCCCACCGCTCGTTCCAAAGAGGCCTCGGGCTCCCCCGAGAGATGGCCACGAACGGCGTTGAAAAGCTGAAGCACGTGCGGCCGACACTCCGACGCCAGGCTGGAGTAGGCGCTGTCAAACAGGTTGCTGGTCAAATTCGAGGTAAAGGAGACCAGGGAATCAAAGGTGTCTGGAGAAAGCACAAAACAGATTGTTAGTAAGGGCATTTGTCAAATGACGGACGGACGCTGTTTCCATGTCCCTAGTACGTACGTCGACTGATGGATGGAAATGTCCATTTTCTCTCAAAGACAACCACACCGCATCTCAACCTTTGATACTGCCGCCGCCTCCACATTCTTTTTGCTGAGTGTTTACATAGCCCGATGTTGGATGACGCGCGCGCCCCGGAATAAACATGGAGCTTTTCTTCAAGGTTGCATATTTCGACCGCCGCCGCCAACAACACATGATAGCCCCGGTACCAATTTAGCCTGCTCAGCAAGCCTCTCTAGTAGCAAGTGAGCCTCTGATGCTCTCTTGTCATTCTTCTCTCCATTTCCTTCTCATGCTGCCTTTTGAACAGGAGCTGCCAAAGTGCTAGAGCAATGCACGGGCCGGAGCGCCTAACCTCAGGCACCTCAGCCAGCCAATTGCACTTACAGTTTCCCTATCCGGGCGTCTACTCAAAATGGTACTTGTTGAGCAAAATGGACCCGGATTGGGAAGATGGTGTTTTCGACAGTCTCAATATCCAAGTGAGTGTCCGAGTGGTGAAAAGCTTCCACTCCACTCCCATCCCAATCACCTCCACCTGTACTCACGCTAAGGACTAGCCACTGATTTCTTTCCTTCTTGCATGTCTGATTAGCCATCCAAATAGAGTGATCCAAAATAGCTTCAGTCATCAAATTGTCATCAGACAACACATGATAATGAGCCTGACCCGTTCACTGCACTGACAACAGCGTGTGCCTATGTTTGAAACTTGCCATTTAAACACGCTGATGTCAATCTAATGGCATCCCAACACACACACACACAGCCAACTGGGAGAGAGAGAGAGAGAGAGAGAGAGAGAGAGAGAGAGAGAGAGAGAGAGAGAGAGAGAGAGAGAGAGAGAGAGAGAGAGAGAGAGAGAGAGAGAGAGAGAGAGAGAGAGAGAGAGAGAGAGAGAGAGAGAGAGAGAGAGAGAGAGAGAGAGAGAGAGAGAGAGAGAGAGAGAGAGAGAGCTAATTATGTGTGACTTTCAGCACCTCATGGGTCACTTAACACATTTGGGTGTGTTCAAACAACTTTGTACAGCTGCAAGCACCTGGCGAGCGAGCTGTCAACATCATGGTACTTGCTCTGCCATGCAACACAAATCATCGCATTTCAATAAGAGCGTGTTATACCTCTGTGCGCACTTTCTTTTTTTATCATCTGAGCACAGAGGGTTATCTCAAAAAATAATAATAAGGATCAATTCAATACGCTTTCAGTAGCGAGCGTACCGGCTGTCAACGTCTGCTCTTGATATGTTTGCATGCATGCCCATGCCTTGCCATGCAATGCTTACTCAAACACAAACAGCATGGAGTGACAAGGCCCAAACTCCTGGGCTCTCTCGCCACGTGTCCTTCTCTCCGGTCTGGCTGATGTGGGTGATAGGGCAACGGGGTCTTCCACGTGCAGACCGAGTGCAGGCGGGATTGGGAGCGGCTGTAAACAGAGCCTGATGACTACAAGCGCTCTGGGCATGTTTCACTTGCTTAGTGGGCTCTAATGAAAGCCTTAGGATTGCTTGAGAGAGTGTGTGTGTGGGTGTGTGTTGGATCCAATCAATTAGACCCAAAATTCTTCTTTCATTAGGCTTCACCTCATCAGACGGGAAAGATGAGTTGAACGCCACCATTGCATATTATATTTAGCTTGGAATATTTAGCAGACACTTTTCCTCACGAATGGCGAATTTAGCTCCATCGATAATGTCTGCCTCATTATCCCCGGATCGTGTGAAAAACAGCTGAGAAAAAGGAAGGACAAAGACTAGAACTTGTTTGCTCTGCCTGTCTGGGTCTCATCAACGCAAACCATCTAATAATGTGTGCAGCCCATGCGTATCGCACGCACGCACGTGCACGCACGTGCACGCACGCACGTGCACGCGCGCACACAAGTAGTGGTGAGAGAAAAGTGGACAGGCAGAGTATTCTCCCTCCTATTGAGAGCGGCTGTTGCCCGTGACAACAACACTTTGGTGGGGATACGCGCTGAATGTAAACATTCTTCAGGCCTTGCACTCTCGTCGGTCACGAACAAAAGCTAATGATTGACACAGAAAGCCAAGAGAAAGCTAGTAAGCAAGTTTTCCACTTCCCTTCTCTCTCAAGGGACATCAGTTGTTTGTTTGGCTAGCCACTGTGGCGCCCCACGAAATAAACTGGCCTCACACCATCAAACAGACACAAACTAGCTAGTTCACGACGGACGCACAAAGTCAGCACGACGTGAGGGCTCGCTCGGGTCCCGGAAGTACTTGACGCAATTGTTCTTCTGTCACACAGCGATTGGACTTGTCAATTCAACGTGCTTGTGTTTATTCAACGAATGTCATCTCTTGACGTTTTACGGATGCGGTCTCACGGCGCGTCGATCCGCCCCGCCCCCCGGTTCTGAGGCCGGCCGGACGGTCGAATCTCATCATCGGCCTTCCGTTGGCCCGGTCGACCTCACCTCGGTAGGCTTTGCTGTGTCCGGCAATCAGGTACTTGAGCTCAAAGCTGAAGGATCGGATCTTCTGCTGAGTCTCGCTGCGAACGGCGGCCATGTAACCGTCTTCCATCTTACTGGTACAGCACCCCAGACCAGAGTGGACACACACTCTGAGAGAATCATCTGAGTGGACGACAAACACGTTTAGCATTCCTTTTGGGTGGGTGCTCACACAAATACCACGAGTGGCTAATCTCGGCAAGAGAAAAAAAGCAATCGGCAAGCAAAATTGCGTGTACGTGGATGCGCATTGTGTGCGTGCGCGGGTGAGATGTTTTCCAAAGTGGCAAGCAGCTGACTAAGATCAAGGGGGAGAGGGATGACAGGACAGGAATGGACTGTACACCAAGGTATGACCTGACACGTACGCATCATGCACACACACACGCACAGACGCATGAAAATCCACCCACACCGTTTTCCGTTTTGGTATTTTCATATGAAGAGGTAAAGACCCAATGATTGTCTCACACACACACACACACACACACATCTGGGTGCGGTGAATCGATTTCCGCAATGATTCCGAGCCACTTCCCCACACTATTTATGAATGAAAGCAAATGACGTACGTACATTGAAGTCAATCACTTTCTCAACCAGGGATGCCGCTGATACAGTAAGAAAAAAAATGGGATGCTATCTTGATTGACAACTCCATATAGTATGTGGAAACAGCAGCGCCTGAACCTTGATATTCACTTCAAGTCCTATGCCAAAGCAACGTGCGCGCGCGCGCGCGCTTTCCGTGTCATTTTCAAGAGAAATTCTGGCCCACCAAAAGGATGATGCCCTCAATTTGGAATTTGCCATTGTCTTGCAAAAGAATCTAAACTCAGTTTGTTTTCCTTGTACGTAATTGTCCCCAAATGATTTGTTTTTGGAAATCAATTGGAAAGTATTCATAACTTTGCATGCATTGTGCAAAAGATAATCAACCCATCGAGATTTAGACTCTATGTCCATCCAACGGTCAAGCTCTGATGTCCCATCACGAAGGTGATTTACTGACCTGTTTGGGGAGTGTCTGGCACCAGTTCCACCTGGCCTATTTGGCGCATCATGTATGCTGTCTTCACCTCATGACAGCTGTCGGCATCGGCTGATCTACAGCCAGGCGTTGAAGCTAAGTAGAAAAAAATCACCCAGCACAAATCCACGTTTTGGAAGACAGCACGGGACATTGCAACATCTCAGAGAGTCAAGCTAACGAAAGGTGGCCACCGGATGACTCCCCAAGCATTCCACTGGCCACTGTATGATAGAGTAGTGAGTCTATGTGAAGCCCGAGACTGCCTGGAGCCCACTCTAAGGCTCAGGCGCACCCCAGCCCGCTCAGCCCAGCCCAGCCCAGCCCACCCACCCCATCATCTCTCTCTCTCTCTCTCTCTCTCTCTCTCTCTCTCTCTCTCTCTCTCTCTCTCTCTCTCTCTCTCTCTCTCTCTCTCTCTCTCGCTCTCTCGGTCGACTGAATGATGATTGAAAAGTTATTTCCCCGCTTGATCTTGATCCACATATTCTACTATGGTAGCTGTTTTCTGAATAAAACAAAAGTTAGGACAAAATTGAGCATGGGTACCACCTACTGTTTACATCACACTATTACACTCGGTACAAGAGTGCTTATTTGATTGATTTCGATGAGTTACTTCTTGGATTCGTAAAGAAGGGAAGCGCAATTGGTGCGTTTACAAATTAGGCAAATGATGACCAATGAAAGTCATCTCCATAAATACAATAGGAAAGGTCAAAAATGACTTGCCCCGAGTGAGGATCGAACTCACGACCTTCAGATTATGAGACTGACGCGCTGCCTACTGCGCTATCGAGGCATGTGAAGCTCATGTGGTCACTAACTTTTATGTTGACAGCTCAAAAACAACGAATGCCCGGAGTTGTACCAAGCCCATTGATTGCTACATGATGGCATGACTCCCGTCTCCTAAACCCATAAAGCAGGCTTGCGTAAACAGTTGTGATCGATAGGCACTTTATTTCAGTATAGGACTTGATCGTCAAAGTGCTGCGTGGGCAAGCTTATTGAAAACATAAAACAGCTGGCTGGGGTCGCACGCAGCGAGGGATACTAATTTGTCTGTTCCCATACCCCTTGAATGCGTCACGGGATGGATGTGTGACGGTCCCTTTAAAGACAATCTCCCGCGTTCAGAGTTGAGCGGAAATAGCAAGAGTGTTTTTCCTCTATTTAAGCGCGCCACCAACGACTGCGCAGTGCGCATCGCGTACGCGGCACGGTTGTGTTGCTGTAGTTCCAGCAAGCCTCCGAAAGATGTCCGAGGAAAGGTCTGTCGCGTCGAGCTCTGGGAGGTAACGCTTGCTTGCTTGTCATTTTGCATTTGAATGCGCGAGCTTGACCATTGCTAACGTTGATAGCCTCGCGTATGGCTGCTATTCTTCTTCTTGTGCGCGGGTGTTGACGTGCTCGTGGAATACGTATTAGCTGACGTAACTGCTTTGTTCCCGGCAGCGCTTCAAATGCTAACACTAGACATGTAGCTAACAGTCTAGCTCGGCTGCCGTCCGTGCCGTGCCGTGCCGTGCGGTGCCGTGCCGTGCCGTGCCATGCCATGCCATGTCGTGCCATGCTATGACTCGATTCGAAGGGGAGACGTGAATGGCCTCCACGTCATTGATCTTGCCAAGTGACTGAACGTGCGTTAAATGTGTTTGACAGTGGCGTGGATGAGAAGCCGTGCTCGTCGTCAGCACCTGCAACCGAGCGGTGAGTGTGTGCGCGCGCGCGCTTCCTTCTCGCTGGGCCTTGTGGAACACCGACAGCAACGTGTATGTTTGTGCAGCTGTTCTGGTGACGTCATGGAGGAGGCAAAGAAGCTCATCGGCACAGGCAACCGACATCTCGTGATGGGTGACATTGTCGCTGCAGTCCGTGTCTTTCAGGATGCATGCAGCCTGTTGTAAGTCCACGTTTGGGGAACGGAAAGCTGCAATCTACTCACTCTTACCTTGTGTCGGTGGCAGAGCTGCCAGGTATGGAGACACGGCAGATGAATGTGGTGAGGCCTTTTTCCTGTGTGGGAAGTCCCTACTTGAGCTTGCCAGGTAATCCAAGTTGCAAGTGGTTACCATGTGATCTTAAGTGCTCACCGCTCTACTCACTAGTACTGTGTGTCTTTGTTAGTCCATGAGAATTGAAGAGAGCCAAGAGTTTTGTTTTACATTCACTGCCTTTTTGTCTGTTAGGTTGGAGAGCACAGTCCTTGGGAATGCCCTGGTAGGGGTCCCAGAAGAATCTGATGATGATGATGATGAGGAGGAGCAGCCCAGTGACTCAAATATTGAGAGCGCCAATAACCTTGACGGTAAGGATCGCTGTTAGTATCCAGCCTACGAAATCATTGACATCTCAGCCCCTGTAGCAGATAGAAATGTCATTCCCAAAACATTGAGAGCTTGCACAATGTTTCAAAATTCTACCTTTCTCCTCAGGGACGCTTGAAACCGTTTAGTGCGCCATCCTGACTCAAAGCCTCTAATATCTTCTTCCACAAATCCCAAACAAACTCATAGTTCCCCTCGTTCCATTGTCTGACAGTCAGCCTCGCATGAAATCCAGTTAAACTCAGTTTAATATTGAAATCTTTACTAGTAATCTTGTCAGAATTGAAGGGCTACACGGTCAAAAAGGCCCAAGTTCCATAAGCACAGGAGCGTTAGTGCAAATCTTCTTTGGTGGAAAAGAAGCCAACCTAATGTCCTACATGCCACTCTGGTGCAGAAAACACTCGCGATGAGCTTCGAAAGCAGGTGTATGACGCAATGGCGGCCGAGCCTGAGGCGGCACGCTGCCGCGTGGAGAGCGGCGCAGAGGTGAAGCGACAAAATGGACTCGCGGAGTCGCCGGCGGAACAAGCTGGAGCCCACTCTGGAAAGCCCTTTGACTTCCAATTGAATGGAGGAGCCAAGAGCGCGGCTGAGGAAGCTCAAGTCAACGGAGTAGTGAACGGCACCGGGGGGGCGGCCGAGTCTCCCGAAAAGGAAGCTGTGGCCAAGACGGAAGACGCTGAGGCTGAGGCTGAGGCTGAGGCTGAGGCTGAGGCTGAGGCTGAGGCTGAGGCTGAGGCTGAGGCTGAGGCTGAAGAAAGCAGCGACTCCAAACTTGAGAAAGAAGCAGAGGGCAGGCAGTAGAGCTTTTGATGCAGTTGCATGATGGGGCAGCACCATCCTTGTGGTTATTTTTTAACAGTTCACATGCTGGTGTTAAAGGGAACTCTCAAATATTTCTACTCTACCTTGAGTTCATTTGCACCTTTTTGTGGCTGCTTGTAAATATGACTCCTTTTCTCCCAGATGAAGACGACGAGAATGGGGAAGTGGACAAAAATGGTGACAAGGTATTTTGAGTTTTGGGAAGGCCGCCTTTTTGTTCAAGTGAAATTGTAATCCTTTCTTTGTATGGCACTATGTCAGGAGGAGGAGGAGGAGGAGGAGGAGGTTGGCAATCTGCAATTGGCTTGGGAAATGCTGGAGGTGGCCAAGGTCATCTTTAAGAGGCAAGGTGCCATCCATCCATGGGTGCGCTATTTGCGTTGCTCTTGCTCGCTTTGACCTACCTTTTGTCTGAATTGCTTCAGAAAGGAAAACAAAGAGCAGCAGCTCATGGCAGCCCAGACCTTGTTGAAACTTGGAGAAGTTGGCGCAGAAGCAGGTATGCTTGATGTTGTTGATGTGCTGAGCATGTTGGAGGAGTCGCTGCAGCTGAAAGTGACATGACTGAGGTCATTGTTGTATACAGAAACAAGACGGCACGGTTTGTTTTGTTTTGTTCCCCTCGCAATGTGGAGGGCCAGATGTAATTGGTGGCGGGCTGCTGCTACTTGACTGCCCACTCGTGCTTCGCCAGTGAAATGAAAATGGGCTTTGTGGCAATTGTAAAGATTTGAACGGCATAACACTACTCCACCGTTGTGGGAACATACAAACAAACCATAGATTGGGTCGATGTTCGTTTTGCTGCTGCAGCCCGGAACTGTGTGACTTTGGAATATTTGCTATTCGTGAGTGACCTAGAAGTTGTATTTGGCTTTTCAAACGACGACCTCTATTGTGTCGACTCCCGTCCGTCCCAAAGGAAACTATCCTGAGGCACTGGAAGATTTCCAGGAATGTTTGGCCCTGCAGCTCAAGCACCTTCCTCCTCACAGTCGTCTGCTGGCCGAGACCCATTACCATGTCGCCGCCATGCATTGCCACATGGACAAGTATGGGGAGGCCGTTCGACACTACAACAGCTCCGTAGAAGTGATTGAAACCCGCTTGGGTAAGCCTGCGCATTTTCTTTGACGACGACAAAAAAATTCCTTTGACGCGTGCGTCAAGGCCAAATACTTGACCGGGAGTCCAACACACGAGTGCTGCAGTACTGATAGGAGACTTTGTCTAGCCATGTTGCAGAACTTGATTGATGCGGCAGAGAGCACCGAAGAGGCGACCGCTGAGATGGAAGAACTGAAGCAGCTTCTGCCAGACATTCGAGAAAAAATAGAAGATGCTGAAGAAATCCACAAAACAGACTGTGCTGCCATCCAACAGACGCTTGTAGGTCCACAGTAAAATAAACAAAATGCTCATCCTTTTGTGCCATTTTTTTTGTTTTTAATACATATTTCTTGTAAGATTATGTCGCAATTTGCCAACAATTGTGTAACTCCAAGCCCGACAAGTACTCATTAAAGAGAATGAAATAAAGGCTGCAGGTGTCAAAGTAAAAGCCCAGGAAGGTGAAAAGGCAAAGAATGTTGACTTTGTTTCTACCAAAAATACCATGGTTGCAAATTGCCTATTTTTTATTTTTTTTTTCACTTCCTCTTTCAAAGTAAAGTCTAGTTTGAGTGATTGGTCTACATAGTCAGTCATGACGGGTTTCCAACGGAAAGCATAACTGCAATCGAGTTGACAGAAGTTCAAGTATTTTGCTGATTTATCAAGCAATTTAAAATCTATGCAAGTGCAAACATTGTGTTTTGGGCGGGAGAATATAACCTTAGTATTTTTTGCCTATGCCATCAAGCATCTAACTCTGTAACTAACCTCCAGGGCGGCGCTTCAACCTCATCAGCCTCCCGGAGTGAAAATGGCAGCGCTTCAACCTTTGCCGGCCCCACCACACAGGTAAGAGTGCCTCGTTCACCGCCAAATGTCAATCTGACCATCCGAATTCACGGTGAAACCAAATTCTCCGTCGCAGATCCCGACGAAATGGACGGATGGAGCATCATCTTCTAAAGTGGCCTCAGACATTTCTCACCTAGTTCGGAAAAAGGTGAGCGCTTGACATGACAAGTTGACGGATGCATTTAAGGAACAAAAACCTGAAACTTGGATGCATTTCATGATCTTGTGTCCGTTGAATAAGGGTTGTCAATTTGTCCTGTTCTGCTGCTGCTGCAATGTCCAAACTCATTGTCGTGTTTTGAGGGGCACGTGTAGTGGATTAGGTGGTCATGGCGTTGTTTTCTTTCCCCAAATCGACGTGGAATACAGTTGTGAGGCTTTTTTTTTTTTTTTTTTTTTTTGTACATGTCAACACAGAGGAAACCAGAGGAGAAGAGCCCAGTCAAGGACACTGATGCTAAGCAGACCAAACAGGAAGCTACACTTAATGGCACTGGAGACTCTAGTGCCAACAATGGAGTTGAGGAGCAAAAATCACAGGAGGCGAGTGTTGGTCTTGGATGGATTGTTTGGCAATAGCGAGCCAGCCAGCCAGCGCTGCTAATCTTGTTGGTTTAAGGCCATTGGTAAAGCTAAATGCCTGCTCCCTGAAGAGAACACGAATGGTGTTTTTTTTTCCTCAATGTGGTGTACACTCACGCTTGTTGACATGATCAAAGGTGGCGGGCCGTTTGCGTGCTTTGTGCAAAAGCACGGCTCATTTGCGTACGGGTGTCCAAGCGCATGAAGCTGCAACTTGCTCATTGATTGAATTTCCTTACAGCCTGCGCTCCAGTCTTCAGCGTGAGCGGCCCCCTGGATCCTGTTTTTTCAAGACCAGCATGCTTCTTGTTGTAAATAAGATCCATTTTCATAGCTTTGTCTGTCCAGTTTTGTATACTTGCAGTAAACCGATTTGCAAATAAATGAATTGAAACCAATGTCATTTTGGTCAAGTTGTATTTTAACAGCACAGCACAGTCCAGTTGAATTCCGACTGTTCTGCGTTGGACCACACGGCAACACAAGTCCATGCCTCCCACAATCAATTCCAATCTTATGAATACAGTTAAAAGGAGGTTAGTCCTTGTCATTTGTGTGATCAGACCTGAAAAGCCAATGTCTAATACCTAAAAGTCATAATGACGCCAGCTCATTTGGTGACCAGGTTATCGTGGTCAGATAGTTAGTTTGTGTGCTTGTAGTCTTTGGGGGGGAGGATTTAAACCGACCGCAATGTCAACTTGATGTCCCTTTTATACCGTCCGTCACTTGCAGCAGCACTGCTATTACATTAAGTGTTGAGGATGGCCTCAACACGAGCTGCTGCAGAGAACTAAAATATTCAGCACACACACAGAGAGAGAGAAAGAGAGAGTTAAGGACTTGAACTCCTTCCTCTCTCTCTCTCTCTCTCTCTCTCGGTTCTCATGCCCATCTGTTGCTAGGCAACTATCAAATAAAGGCTCTGAAGTCAGAGGCGAGAGGGAGAAGCCGAGAATTCACAAGTACTGCAATTGGCCGCTATTTGCTTGGCTCTGCACATGATCTCATCGCAGCTTTGGCTATCCATCTGTGGATCCATTTGGACTTGTGACTCCTTGCTCCGCCATTGGGCAAGCAAGCTGGGGGCGGGCCCGCTGGTTCCCAAGGTTACCCGCGTATGATTGACGTTCAGTCTCCTGCAGCGCAGCAGTGTATCACTGTTGCTCTGGCTTTCCTCCGGAGACTGGGAAGAAATTGGATGGCCGGGAAGAAAAGAGCCGAGCTAGAAGGATGCTTGTGATTTCAAATCTTTCCTGTATTTTGCCCTCCTTTCCTTGTGGGAAACGATGAATGCGCCGGCAGCCCTGGGAAAAGGCGGCTGAGGAAAAAGGGCTGGACGAAGAAGGTGCATTTGTTGGTGAGACTTACCTTGCCTTGCCATGCCTTGCCTTGCCTTGCCTTCTCTTGCCTTGCCTTCTCTTGCCTTGCCCTGCCCTGCCTCGCCTCGCCTCGCCTCGCCTCCCCATGCCTTGCCTTGGCTTTTTTCTTGAGCTCTTCACACCAATGCTATTTGGTGGACTTATTGGGACAGCCTTTGACTGTTTTTCATTTTATGGAAGCGTGGGAGTGAAGAAAAGGCTCTCTGCTGTGTGGGTGTTGAAATCCTTTTGACACTATCACGATTTAATAGGCCAACCAACATAAAAGATGCCAGCTCGACCAAATCCAAGTATTGTTGCAAGACTTGATCCATAGGTTGGGGTTTGATATCAAGGCTTGTCAAATATCTGTATAAAAGGAGGAGGAGGAGGAGGACGACCAATTACATAATGCTTCAGGGAGCTCAACATAAATATGCAACACTTGTGTTTTGCGGCTGTTATGTGTCAAGAGTGTTTCCATTGTGTGCGTGATACACTGGGACAGACTAAATATATCGAACATAGGTGTGGGTGGGTGGCTGTGTGTGCGCATGGAGATGATGCCATTGGCTACTTGCACTATAAATCCTTGCATGGCATCTAGTTTGAAGCGCACATAGTGTAGGAGGTGTGCTAGCAGGCTAGCCGAGAAGTGCCGGTGACCTCGGTCGGTCGGTCGGGTAAGACGGCAGCTGCTTTCCCCGTGCCCTAACGAGTCACTTTTGCACTTTCTGCTTGACTGCTTCTGCCAGTGGGACTCCTCTTCTTTACCATCTGAGGACACGCCACTTTGGGATCAGGTGTGTTGCTTGCTTGGTTGCTTGGTTTGTGCTGCAAAGGCATTTCTTCTACTTGTTGTGTTGCATGACTTGGAGACTTGAGCAGATACTTGTCAGCTTTTCAGTCACTGTCAGAGTTGCCACCTGTCCCGGATTGGCCCCGATTGTCACCGCCTGTCCCGTAAAGAAGGGCAAAAAACGGGCCACTGAGATGTCCCGGATTTGTGCAAAATGCAGTTGAATGGTAGCGTGCATCCACTTGTGCACAGCCTTGTTGGCTCGATGACGAAATGAATGGAAAAACAGAGAACGACGCTATGTGGCTAGGATCGTGCCCAGCCGCTCTGAGCATTCGATGCTGGCTGGCTGGCTGGCTGGCTGGCTCCCTGTGCCCAGCAAAAAGCGCAGTCAAATGGGCTAGCTAGCGCAGGTTAATTAAAGGCCATAGCATCAAAATGTGTTTCCAATGGTGTCTTCTACTGAGATAGCGGCTCTGGTATGCTGGCATTCCCACGCTCTGGAGCAGCCCTAATCGAGAATGCTCTTGACCCCGCCCGCCCGCCGACTTGCTTTTGGCCTTTGGGCTCACCGGCGAAGGTTTCGGGACGCCGCTAGGTCGATGGCGTAGGAAGGCGCTAAGCCATGAACTGTTTTACGGCTTAGTCAAATAACATCTCAAGTGGAGCGGGAGCAATGCAAGTTGCCTCGTATCGGTCAGGGAAATGAATAGGGTAAAGAACTCTGGCGTCCTGGAAAGCAGTCTAGCTGCAGCCTTTTGCACCCACTTTTGCTACAAGACTTGGGAAGAGCAGAGAAGAAAACATTCCAGTTATCAAGGCGCATGCACATGGACATGCGCTGATTGACCAAATAGGCCGGAAATGCAAGTCAGAGCGAAGGAAAACATTGTGATTGCCTTTTGATCCGAATAAATGCGTCCGTCTGAACGTAGCGTAGCCGCTGTAGCCACATCAACACACTTTGATGGTGATATTTCAAGACTTGGATGTCCTCTGTGTGCTAATTAGTTTCTATGGCAACAGAATGTTGCTGAGCTGATTGCATGGGCTGCCCACTCAGCCCCCACAACTCTGCATAGGTGATTGCATATTTGTTGCTTATATAAATGCGGGTCGGTTCTTTCCGACCGGTTACGCGACAGCAAAAGTGCAGAAGTGTGCGCGTGACACAAAAAGTCACACAGCGGCCGGCCCACTCAGGGCAGTGTAGAGCAGAGCAGAGACAAAGACAGAAACAGAAATACCAAAGTAGGTTAGAGCAAAGCATTGTGGGAACACAGGACACCCCCTGGGCCTCAGCAAGACACACACTCCTCTTTCTTCTTTACATTGCTTGAAGATTCCACCCCTTCTTTTACCAGCCATTCCTTTCTTTCTTTCTTTCTTTCTTTCTTTCTTTCTTTCTTTCTTTCTTTCTTTCTTTCTTTCTTTCTTTCTTTCTTTCTTTCTTTCTTTCTTTCTTTCTTTCTTTCTTTCTTTCTTTCTTTCTTTCTTTCTTTCTTTCTTTCTTTCTTTCTTTCTTTCTTTCTTTCTTTCTTTCTTTCTTTCTTTCTTTCTTTCTTTCTTTCTTTCTTTCTTTCCCCTCCATTGCACAATGTTCCAATTTGTATCACGTACGAACGCAGGCGGGCTCTGAGAGAAAATGGGAAAATCAAGTCATTCCCCTTCCACATTGTGCATATGTCCCAAGTCATTATGTGATGGCAACTTGACGGCAGGCTTTCTTCGCGCTTCTAGCGTGGAGCTAGATGATGGTCTGGCGACTGCATGCTCGTGCAGTTCCACCTTTTGCCACTACGTGGCACCAGCATCTACCACGACCCAAGATTCACCTTCGCCCGCTATTGAATGAGATCCACTAGTGGCCTGCCAGCCATTGCAAATGTGATAGTAGTGCAATATTATTGCATTCTTTTTCATGTGAATTTGAAAGGTATCCAGATTTCTGCTCTCTGATTGTACCAAACTTTTTCTTTTTCTTTTGCTATTGATATTGTCCTTTTCCCTCCCTGCCTGCTCTGTGTCCTCATCTCAACACCCTTTTCCTCTGCAGCCATAGGGGCATGCTGATGATGGATGGATGGATGGATGGATGGATGGATGGATGGATGGATGGATGGATGGACGGACGGACGGACGGACGGACGGACGGCTCGCCCGTTGTATACATTGCTTTTGTCTTCCTCCATTAGTGCATGTGAAGAAAGGGGCATGCAGGCGAGTGTATGTATGCTCTTATGTGGTATACTCTGTGCCCGCGCTGGGTCTTTTCTCCGTGCCACCGACGACATCCCACCCAGAAAGGTAGACCTCTGGGACTTGCATTCCATTATGCTTCCTTCATTAATTCACCCATCACTGGCACAATGCAATGATGGATTGGACCAAGAGCGCAAGAGTGAGACAGATGAGCGTATAAAGGTGGACAGGATTTGAAAAGGACACCAAATGACGGTTCTGTTCTCTATTGTGATTATTCTGATGATTATTTGGACAAGAATGAACAGAAGAAAAGTCGCTGGCCTCAAATGGATCTTGTTCTTTTTCCACAGAAGACCTATAGGGCTTGTGAGGCAAGAAGGACTGCTGCTCACTCTGGAGTCATTAGGAAGTAGGGATGAATTTGAGCCAGCGCAGGCCGCCGCCGCCGCCGCCGCCGCCGCCGTCGTCGTCACCCGGAGACCCCGAGCGTCACTGAGGGCGACTGCTAGCACAAGCGCCGCGCCACGCCAAGCCTGCACCCACCACTGATTGGTCAACAGTAAAGGTAGGAGCCAGCGGCCAGCCGTTCTTCTTTTCTATCGTGCAAGTCGTTGTACTTTGAAGACACAACCCCTCCACATCAATTGAGTGCGAGCGACACCCTTGCTCGATAATGGAGGGCAAATCTCCACTTGCAGATGATGTTAGTTGAGTGGCCACTTGGAGGGCATTTTGCGCCCGCCCGAACAATCATGCAGCCGTAGCGCACTCAATGATTTGAGTTGAGCTTTGGTTCATTGAACGCCTTCTGATGATACCTAATGAGCTTTGATGTGAAAGTGGTGCTTTGTTGTTGACTTTGCCAAACAATGTTGCTGCTGATGATTCTGGTGTTGTAAGAATGTTCTGGTCCAAGCAACGGACGGCGTGGTCATCTGAAGCCATCCATCTCAAGTGTGACAGTGCGTGGACGTGCGTATGTGGCCAGTTGTCATTGTGCAGCTTGATTCTCCCCATGCCCATGTCCTTCCTCTCTCCTTCTCACGATCTGCTGTTGCTATGGTAACTGTCCCTAATCATGCATGTTGGCTGAGTCAGGAAAAGCGCGCGCCTTTCCAAGCGAAAGGCAAGATGGAATCTGTATCACGCACGAGGTGGCATCTCGGAGTGCACAACTTCACACCTTTTGCTGGCTCTTAAAGGCAAGATTTCCTTCTCCTTTTGTGAGTGGAGTTTGCCCTACGGACTTTTGTCTTCTCGCAAGAAGAGCGAAGCTGCTTCACGCTAGACGAAGCGCTCGCTAATGATACTTTGTGACCGCATCGTCAGTCCTTGCCGCTTAATGCCTTACACGTACGGGAGGGGGAAAAAATGGAGTGAGTCACTCCTGAGCGCACATTACAAGAACATCCAAATGAGAAAATCCCGTCTTAATCCCACTTAAAGCAAGCCATTTGGAATTGTGCCAGACCTGAGTCATGTCGCTGAATGCACTCAATGTTGTCAACGGTGCTGGACAATGACTGTCCGCAAACGACCCGCCGCCACAGCATTTGAAATGGCCCAATGGGATCATGTCTTGCAGGTTGACTCTGGCTTGCTTAACTGTATGGATGACTGGGATGACTGGAAAGACACACAAATGAAGTGGGCATTAAATGGGATCCCTTCTCATATTCCTTGAAAGCTCAGTCTGGCAAAAGAAAGAAAGGTGGTCGCTATGGACGATTGATTCCACAAGCTCGGAATAAAGAGAAGGGGCTCACTTCCGTATTTCTCCTTTCCTTAGCTTCTAGGAGTAGTGAAAGTTCTGCATTAGCTACAAGATACAGCCTCTCTCAAAGCCCAATTTAGAATGTTCTATATTTTCCCAAACTTGTATATTACTACTGCAGATGATGCAAATGAACAGTGAGGACGTATAGTTCTGCTGTCGCCAGAGCTTTGTTAGGGTTCATTAGCGCTAGCAATTACGTCTCCTTTCCACCAAATGTGTTTAAAGGCTTTCATTTTGTTGAACTCTTTGACTTATGGTCTGTATGCGTTACCGTTTTTTTCCATGTATAATACGCACCCTAAAAATGGCATGTCGATGCTGGAAAAAATATGTCAGCAAATAAAAAATGGTGGAAAGACCAAAGCGTAATTGGTTAACTAAGAGTCAAGATTTCAAACGTTGCTGTTTTACATCAAGGCTCGGGGCAGGCGCTCTGCATCTTTTCTTTTCTGCAGGTGCTCTGGCTCATTCCAGAAATATTGCCATTAGCCAATACTCCAGGTTGTTGCACGCAACTCGGCTGTATAACGTGGACAAGCGCAACAGTAAACCAGGGCTGTGTGTTGGGTGGGTGTGGGGCGCATGTGTGTGTGTGTGTGTGTGTATGTTTGAGCGAGAGCAAGCAAGATGAAAAGAAGAGATTCATTTTTTCTGTCCCCCGTCTCACTTTCTCACGCGCAAACATACCTTCCACATCCTCGTCCCATATTCATCCATCTCCCCGCCTGCTCGCTCGCAGGCTCGCTGACTCCCTCCTCCTCGTCCTCCTCCTCATCTTCGTCCTCGTCCTCCTCCCCCTCCTCCTCCTCCTCTGAGGGAGATAGATGGGAGGGAGGAGACGCTCCCACTGAATGCAGCGGGCTCGCGCGCACGCACGCACGCACGCACGCACGCACGCGGACGTATCTTTTTCCCGCGGTCCAGCTCCTCCTCTTTGGTGCATCTTGAATTGTGCGCACCGTGTCATAATTGATCTTTGATTTTATGTCTGGAATTGACTGAGCGGAGGGAGGGAGCGAGGGAGGGAGGGAGGGAGGGAGGAAGGCATCCGACTTGCTGGCTGGATTTAAAGCACCCAGCGGTGCTGGAGCCCGAGCGGAGCGATGAGCTCATCTCCGCTTTCTGCCTACGGGGGCGTTAAAGATGCGACGGCCGGCGGTCCGGGTCAAGGTACCTGTCTCGGAATCACCCAGGCTCGCTCGGTCTGATTGATCGGACGACGCCGACCGGTAGAGGGCTGTTTCTCCCCCCCCACTCCTGGTCTTTTCTCCATTCTTTCTCTGGAAATTGGAAGCGCCGCCTGCAGCCTGGGGATGGATAACTATTCGGCTCTGCAACGTAAGGCAACACGCATTTATTGAGTTGCATGACGTGGAAGACAAAAGACGACAGAGAGCAGAAGATGGTGTGCCTTGCGCCACTTTGCAGCGAGGCACTCAAATAGGATCGACGACTCTTTGACAGCTAACTTGCAGAAGGACAGGATAGACGCTTTGACAGCTAACATAGCATATCGATTGTTGTATGATGCCTCACTCTAACAATAATAGCAAATGATGAATTTGCACATATGATGGGAATTTGCAATCCGTGCACATGCGCCCTTGTGGCTCCCATCAATTGTCATGCTCATTCAATCGTTTGATGGCTTTGCAACAGGGTCCAGGATGAATGGGCGCTGTGCCGATAAAGCGTGTACATCCGCGCATCGTTCTCAAAATGTTCACTTGACGTGCCCTTCCGAGCATCTGGAGAACCGAGCATGACTGCAAGCGCTTGTGTTTGCCTTCAATTTCAATGATACACGAGCCCGCAAGCATTGTGATGGATTTGTCTCTTCTTAAATTCTATTGAGCACTTGTTTAAGTTGCAAGCATCCTTTTTGTGTACATCTGTAGATTGGTTTGGTGCTGCAGTGTGTAGTTTGGTGAGATGGACTTCTGCTGGAGAGCGACGTCGCTGTAACATGTACAAAAGGCTCCTTCTAATCAAAGGGAATATTTCATTAGCATCTTCATTGCAACACATTTCAAAGGTCTTTTGTCTGCATCGCCTCACCGAGTCTATTAATACATATTGCTAGCTGGTCGGGCCGGGCCGGGCCGGGCCGGGCCTGGTTCTTGCATCAAGCATCCTCATTTAGTGATCTTTTTGAGAACGATTCTATTTTTAGGCCGATTGCTTTCTGCGTTCTTCTCGTTCAATAACATTTTCCACACGGAGTCAAATGATTAGCGTGTCACTTTAAGCTGCCTACCCAATCATTTGATTCTCAAAAGACATTTTTAAAAGGAAAGTCCCTCCTCAGTTGTCGGAGCCCCATGATTGAGCAGCAGCCTGCCTTGTTGTCGTCGTCGTCGTCACCCATTTTGGAGGTGGATGTGCTTCGTCTTTGGCCATTTTTCGTAATGGATGCTTTTGTTTTCATGTCAAGGCTTTGTCCTTGCTCATTCCAGCAATGGAATAGAGGTGCCTTGAGCTTCCGCTTGATGCCACTGTGTTTCCACTGCTTGTGCTAAGTGTGACAACGGCATTTGCTATCCCATTTTTGCCACACACAGTCGAGCGAGCGAGCTCTTTGTCAGTCTCATTCGAGCAAGTTCAAAATAAGAGCAATACATATGAAACATGCTAGATGCTCCTCCAAGAGCAAACTTGCCTGCGGAATGCAGAACAACGCTAACGCTGCTCTTCTGCTGCGGCTGCTGCTGCTGCCGCCGCTGGTTGCCTAGTGACTGCATCCATGAAACCGGCTCCCATCGTCATGGTGATGGGCTAAAGGAGGAAGGAGACCCATAGAATGAAGGGGGGAAACGTATATCGGTGCATCTGCTGGATTGTGATGTTATGAAGAAGGAACACGTGTGTGCGTGTGTGCGTGTGTGCGTGTGCGCGTGTGCGTGTGCGTGTGTGTCAAAGTGGTGAAAAAGCTGATTGAGTGGAAGCGACATATAAGCAACATATGACTGCCTGCCTGCCGTGTCAAATATTTGATGAAGGTGTTGAATTGCTTTTGGTTTGGACATGGACACAAATAAATCTACCAGCATCATCACGTAAGACCTTGTCTGGTTTGGGAGGAGGCGCAGAACATCTTTTCCCGTACCGAAGGCACGCAAACTGTGAAAGGGCTCGCTTCTCAATGATACATCAAGAAGTCCTTTGGGCTGTCTTTTGTGGCCATTTCCTTTCCTCTACAAATACTGTCGTTTTTATTCATGTACTGTGACAGCTACGAGGAGAAGAATAAAAGATAACCTTTGCCAGACGTGTCAGCAAGTTAAGCACGGATGGACAGCCCTGCTGCCAGCCAGCCAGCCAGCCAGCCAGCATGTACGAAGTGCCTTTTCAAAGCAGGACACTCACATTGAGAGCGTCCAAAATGTTGGCAGACGGCAATATCAAGTCATCTCCATGCTATGTGAATGGGAGAAAAGAGAGAATAAAGCAGCAGCCACTTGGGCCACCTTTCCCAATCCAAACCAATCCTAGCTCTCCAGATCAAACGTAACGTACTATGCTTTTCTTCCTCATCCACAGAATGTTTACGAAGGGTGAGGAGCTCAAATGTGGAAGCAGATGACTGCATCAAAGTGCGCTCGCTCGCTCGCTCGCTGCTTTGTGTGTTTCCTCAATTATTGACACGATCTGTAATCTGCGTGTTTCCACGTCTACTGTATCATTGACTTGCTCTTCCTCCCACGCTTCCATTTTGGTCTCGTTGACTGGCTGGCTTTAGCTTAGCGTACAAATAGGGCAGCTCCCTTCCAAAGCTCTGCTCGACGTGCCCATATGATGCCCCACTATCTCTTGACGCTCACGTACCGTAAGTATGGTACATATGTACGGTGCGATCGTCAAAGAGAATATGAATTTGGGATTGCCACAGCAACGCCTCCAGCCGTCCAAAAGCAGCCCAAACACCTGGAGCGCTGCCAGAGCATGAATGTTTCCAATAATAATGCTGCTTTGTGACTCAACATTTAGCTATTTGTTCCTGCTTCCAGTAGAGTCAGTAGATTGTCACAAGCATTCATGATGTGCACGCGCTTAAGGCTGCTAGTAAAAAAAGTGGAAAAGAGGGTGTTGACAATAATAGTGGCCGGCACCTTTCAGCTGTTCTCCCACAATTGATTCACCGGTCTCGTGTGTCCCTGTTCCTGGCCTGAGTTGGTGCCCTGCCCTGCCCTGCGCATTGTCTTGAAATGGCTCAACCTGGTCCCGCTTCCAGCGTTTGTCCTAAATGACAGAGACATGAATGCATCGCTCTATTGTCACGCTTCTCCGCTAAGGAGAGCAGAAGGGGCGCCATCAGGGGCAGCCCGAGCAGGTGATAGATGGAGCCGACGCATGAATAGAGCTCCCTC
Source organism: Syngnathus typhle (assembly GCF_033458585.1). NCBI lineage: Eukaryota > Metazoa > Chordata > Actinopteri > Syngnathiformes > Syngnathidae > Syngnathus > Syngnathus typhle. Next base: position 265,883 of record NC_083751.1, on the reverse strand, counting down.
ACGCCCGACAGTCATGCGCCGGCCGCTATGGGCTGGGAGAGATTGACTTCCAGCCACGGCCGGAGAAAGACATAAAGTGGGACGGCTGAATGTTTGTTCCAGCTCGCAGCAGGTGTGACAGAGGGAGCGAAGGTAGCTCACCTTTCTCCCCCAAAGGTGACGCTCTCCACTTGTCATTCGTCACATGGCTGGATTAGCGATGCGCTGATCATGATTTATGGATTGGCTACTGGATTGTATTGCGGCCGGCGCCTGTGGTGGTGGAAAGATCTAGTAGTTGACAGCAACGGCTTGAATAGCTGATGTACTCTATTCAGCAAGTGATTGCATGCTCTATGAAGAGTTCAACCCTTCGAGGTCAACAGCATGAAATGGTAAAACATGAGAGTCAAGCAGGAATAGTGCTTGTGTGTGTGTCTCAGCTCCATCTGGCTCAGAGTAGTGGACAAGCTGCTGGGACACCCACCAGCATGGCAAAGTGACCTGGTAAGCCAAGATGGCAGAAGCACACGTTGACTGTCGCATAAAGCAGCGTTCCACGACTGCTGGGTCGGAAGGAACCCTGTATCCCGGCTGTCGCAGGACGCATATCGAGACCAACCATCGATCGCATCCACGTACGCAGCGCACCGTCCTGTCCCGTCCCTGAGCGGGAATCCATCCCGAGCGTACCTGTTGATAGCTAGTATACAGGTCTCGTAATGTTATATAGAAGGCTTCTCGAAGCATGCTTGTGAGCTCTACATTTCCCAGACTATTGAAAAATCATGTCACACTCTGTATCTCTCTTATTATAGACCAAATGAGCGACAATGACGACTGTAGCCGAAAGGACCCATCTATGTTTTCTTAGCACACATACGTAGATTATGGTCAATGAGATGATGTCTAGAAATGTTCCGATGCAAATGTAGTCATGATATGAAAGTGTTTGTGGTTTGCTGAGGAACATTTTGGGCTTGATTTCAAATGGCTCCTTTTAGAGGCTTTATGGACGGACGGACGGACAGAGGAGGGGTCAAACTCAGGAGAGAAGAGAAAAAAGAAAAAAGACGAGCTAGAGGGATAGAAGAGAGGAAATAGTCATGTGCTGGGGCGTCTCAGGCAGAACTGGGCCACTGAGCTCAACCCTAGCAAACAAACAAACGGGGGGAACAAAATACATGACTGGCTTGGAAACCAGAGTGAGCATGAAAGTCAGACACAGCGGCAGCAGGAGAGGCTCAGATAAAGGAATTTTACTGTGAGCAGTTGGCTGACTCAAGCCTTTAAGCAAACAACAAATATTTCAATCTGGAATGTTTGCCAAATCGTTTGATTTGCTTTGAACAGATCAGTCATATGAGTCAGTGACCCTCTGGCGTTTCTTTCTGGACACATGACATCATCAAATGATAAGTTGCGAGACATTGTGCTAGCTGGAGCTACCTGTTGCCTTGATTGTCATGTTAAATCATGTTTTGCATCACATGATGTGCCCTGTAAGACAAGGCTGGAGTACAAGTTTGAAAAGAGTTATTTTTTGATTGGAGGGAATAGATATAGTATGTGCAAGACAAGAAAAGACGCATTTGAAAGGTGTCTGATTTGTTTGTATAAGTGCAGCATGGGCAAATGTGGAGCAATCACCCACTGAGAGCAGCATGTTCTGACACAGAGGATGAGTAAAAATACACCCGGCTCCTGGGAGACCGTCACTATGACAGCCGTTACCATGGAGATAGCTAGCAAGGCTGCTGCTGCTGCTGCTGTTGCTGCTGCTGCTGCTGCTGCTGCTGCTGATGCTGCTGATGATGCTGTTGCTGATGATGATGCTGTTGCTGCTGCTGCTGCTGCTGCCGCTGCTGCCGCTGCTGCTGCTGCTGCACGTGAAGGGATGGCTGTCGTGGGACATTGAGGCTTTCACTCTCTCTTGCTGCTACAGACATGCACATTCTGAGGAGCCATGTTAGCTTGCGAGCGAGCGTACGCAGGCAGGCTAGCATGCGTGACTGCCCGCCCCGGCCGGCCGCGCGTCCATTCTCCACGAAGCGTCTCAGCACATGATTGCGAATGATGGGTGCTAACTTGTTGTCACCATTTGTCTATAGTTGAGTGTTGAACACACCCGCTATTTTGGGGGATGACCTCTTCTTCTTTTTGCCTGTGTAGTCCAGTGTCTGGAAATGACAACAAAAAGGAAGCTGATTGGCCGGCTGGTGCCATGCCGTTGTTTTCGCGGGGAAGAGGAAGTCATCTCGGTGTTGGACTACTCCCACTGCAGCCTGCAGCAGGTCCCCAAGGAAATCTTTAGCTTTGAGAGAACTCTGGAGGAACTCTACCTGGATGCCAACCAGATTGAGGAACTCCCCAAGGTAGAAATGTGTCCCACTTGTGATATTCCAATCCGCATCTCCGGATCAATCTTCTTTCCTGTTGGTGTATGGTGAGGCTCCAAGTCATTCTAATATGCCTTGTTCTTCTTTTTGTTTCTCTAGCAACTGTTCAGCTGCCAGGCCTTAAAGAAGCTGAGCATGCCTGATAACGACCTCTCCAACCTTCCAACGACAATTGCCAGCCTGGTTAACCTGAAAGAGCTTGACATTAGTAAAAATGGTAAAGACAATACTTCAAAAGCACTGGACTCTTCCTCTACAGCTTACTGACAAACATGCGACGCTCGTTAGTGTCCATAAAATATCGCAGCAAACACATGTAATCAATCCCGCCCGACGTTATTGTCACATTCCCACGATTTGGTTCCTTCCTTCAGCTTTGAAGATCTTCATCCTTTCTCCGGCTAGAACAATCTCATTATGAAGAATTGGAAGGGAAGGGCTACGTCAGCATTTCCATTTTCCTCCTAGATCCACAGTCATGAAAAAGAACGTCATAACCTCAGTCATTTGACAACTTTCAAACAATCCCGTTTGCCAAGTCTTCGTGTTAGCCAACAAAAGATGCCCGCCCAAGCACACATTTCTTTCTCTTGTTGTCTGTTTTTCCTTTTCGACCAGGTATCCAGGAGTTTCCAGATCATATCAAATGTTGTAAAGGCCTGTCAGTGGTTGAGGCCAGTGTCAACCCCATCACCAAGTAAGACATCATCACATTTGGAACAAATTCCAATGTTTACATTGGAGTCAAAAGCCTAACGTAGAAGGTACAGCCTTGTATCTTTGCATTGCATCTCGTCTTTCAGTTGACAGAATGAATTGAAATATTGCTCCGTTTTTTTACCCCTTCCTGCTTCTCCAGTGCTCTTTGTCTTGTCTTGCAGGCTCCCAGATGGTTTTACGCAGCTCCTGAATCTGACTCAGCTCTTCTTAAACGATGCCTTCCTGGAGTACTTGCCAGCTAACTTTGGCAGGTAATCCCATGCATGGTATCAGCATCAGCATCAGCATCAGCGTGGCGTGTTGACAATAAAGCAGACTTTGACTTTGACTTTTGATTAAGGACTTTTTGATTAGTCACGGCCTTATTGGAAGGTATTTACTGTTACAGAGGCTTTTTTTTTTTCTCGCCGTATTCTTGGAAATATCGCATCGGCTTTAAATGGACACGTTGTGGAAGTTGACATGCTTGCCGTGTTTATGAATTTGGCCCATGCGCATTTGTGACACTGATGTGGGATTGGGCCTCTTTGCTCGAACGGATATGATTCTTGCCCAGGTTTTCAGCATGGCTGTCACATAAAGACTACTGTTTGATGATGATGATGACGAGGAGGAGGATTATATCTTGGCGCGTGTGCGACCGACCTCCTGTGCGACCTCCCAGTCAATGTTTGAAATGTGGGCTCGGAGCTTTTTGCGCCGGTAGCTTCACCCTGGCTCTTCTGCCTTTCTGCCTCGCTCGCGCAATAGAAAAACACAATTTGTGGCAATTTCATATTCCTACTTATCCGGATGTTTTATCTGTATGTGCTGGTGGATGGGTGGATGGATGGATGGGTGGATGGGTGGATGGATGGATGGGTGGATGGGTGGATGGGTGGATGGGTGGATGGGTGGATGGGTGGATGGGTGGATGGATGGATGGATGGATGGATGGATGGATGGATGGATGGATGGATGGATGGATGGATGGATGGATGGATGGATGGATGGATGGATGGATGGAGCAACATAGGCATGGCCAGATGGATGGACGCTATACAAAATGAGTTTGATTGAATGAAAATGCACAATGAGATCTTTGGCGCGTGTATCATTTTGGATGGTGTTTGGATTTGAAAAGCGGTCATCTTTTGAAGTTCTAATATTACGTATACTCTATTGGTCCCAGGCACGTAATAGTAGTAACTAATGGTGCATGTTCAATTGAAGAACATTGGCTTCTATTTTTGGGACACTACATTAAATGTGGCCTGTTTCTTTGAGCTGCCAAAGAGCCTGACGAAAAAAAATGCTTTTTCACGTTTGTTCCTGATAGACTCTCCAAACTTCGGATCCTGGAGCTAAGAGAGAACCACCTGAAAACCCTGCCAAAGTAAGGTTCAGTTGGGCTTTGTGTCCGTGCGATGATTTGGTCTCCTCCAATTTACTGAGTTTGCTGTGGAACAAAGCTATTTGCACGCTTGGCAGGTTCTCTTGAATAGCAGTGAAACCGCTTTGATTTGTTAAAAGTAACATCTTGAAAAGTTACATTTGAACCACGAGTGAAGTGCTTGATTGGAAGCACGACATTTACTCTGGTCTCCTTGCAGGTCTATTCATCGACTGACACAGTTGGAGAGGTTGGATCTGGGTAGCAATGAATTCTCTGAAGTGGTGAGAAGGTGTTGCTGTACTATTTGGCGGGTTGTGTTCATCTAAAATATGAATGTTACCCGAGGCGTTCGATTTGGCCATTTGAGTGAGCGTGAGCGAGAGCGAGAGAGAGAGAGAGATGGCAAGTCCCAGCACACAGTTGGCAAGTCCCATTTCAGGGGCGGGCGGCCTCCGTTCCCATTTCAAATGCCATGGCAGCATCGTGATGAATCTTCCTTCCTTCCGTAGACTACTATGTCTGATTAAGAAGTGAGGCATGGCTTCAGCCGAACCATGAAATGTGGCACACTGAGGAAGGAAGAGAAGAGAAGAGAAGAATGGTAGGGAAGGAAGGAAGGAAGATGACGACACAATGTGACATGAGGGTCAGACAGGAGGGAAGTTGACCACACGTTTGGCGTCCCAAGACTCTCGCCTACTAATTTATGTTCACCACACTCGATGGCCACAGCTCTGTTGATGATGTAAGCAGTTCTGCTCGGCCATGACAAGTGATACTAACTAGTGGTTTTCATCTCTGCAAATTGAGATGCGTACCCTCTGACGTGTCCAGTGAGTGAGTGTATTCAGTATCGAAGTCTTTCTCTCATCGTAAATGTTTTGGTCGACTTTTGCACATTAGCCCGAGGTGTTGGAGCAGATTCACAATCTAAAGGAGCTGTGGATGGACAACAACTCTCTACAGTCCATACCAGGGGTAAGGTGGCTAAGTCGTACGGATGGATGGATATACACAATGTTCTTTTGCAGTTTGGTGGATCCGCTTTATCTATCTATCGTTTGCCTTCCTTATCTCTCTGACTCTGCAGTCACTAGGAAAACTTCGCCAGCTGCGCTACTTAGACTTAGCTAAGAATCGTATTGAGAATTTGGACACGGATGTTTCAGGTTGTGAGGCCTTAGAGGATCTTTTGCTCTCCTCCAACATGCTTCAGCACCTCCCTGACTCTTTAGGTAGGTCCTCACTCATGCAGGGGTTTTTTTTGCCCCTTCAAATAAAGCCAGATTCCACTTTGATTCAATGTTGTGATGTAAAGGTGTAAACAAGGTTGCTTTGCTTTTCAGGAATGTTAAAGAAGCTGACAACACTGAAAGTGGATGACAACCAGCTGACCTCACTGCCCGGAACCATTGGGAGGTGAGAAAGCTCCTCCATCCGTGTGCATGCGAGTCACAAAGACAGCCATGATGTAGATCCGTTAATACTATCTCTTCGTATGTAAATCTCGTCTTGTCGTGTTTGTTCTTTCACAAAGAACGTACTCATTGTGTTTATCCTCTCTCCGCCACATTAGCCAAGTGTACTTAATGAGCGAGCTCCATATTGTAGCACCTATAGAAGCATCCCGCAACTTTGCTTCACTCTGACACCTGGCATCGCTTTAAGGATTTCTGGGCTGCTAAGATATGGAAATAAAGGATAAGAAATGCTCCTCCCCTCCCCTCCTCTCCACCAACCGTATGGTGGCCCAGATGGTCCAGGCTGGTGGCAGTCATTCTTGCAATGTTAACAATAACAGTACACCAATGTAAAATGGTTGGCTCATTAGCATTAGTCTGCTGTTGGCCGGGCCAGTGCTGGTCAAAGACCGGACACGTTTAGAGCCGTATCACTGTGAACAGGCTCTGCTTCTCATCCGCACGCACGCATTTCAAATGGAGAACGGAAATCCACATCTAGTGATCGTTAATAAGCCAATGGATTGATTTTTAAATGTGCTGTCCTTTGACTTTTTCTGATTCTGCATTTCATGATGGCAAATGACCAGGTCCCCTTTGGTTGCACTGTACATGCATCCAAAATGGTCTGTTTGTTTTTCATTGCCATTTTTCTCTCAATGTGTCTGCCCCTCACAGTCTTTGTCTGTTGGAGGAACTGGACACCAGCTGTAACGAGTTGGAGTCACTGCCTCCAACCATTGGCTACTTGCACAATCTTAGGACCTTTGCTGCCGATGAGAACTTCCTCATCGAACTTCCTCGAGAGGTGACGAAGGAGCCAATCTCCCCTATCGGTCCAATGCATCGTCCGTGCAATTTGTCGCCCACTCGCGGTGGTGTGTATGTTCTCAGATCGGTAACTGTAAGAACGTGACGGTGATGTCACTCCGATCCAACAAGCTGGAGTTCCTCCCCGATGAGATCGGACAGATGACCAAACTACGAGTCCTAAACCTTAGTGATAATAGGTACGCGCAAAGGCAGCTCTTTGTCAATGATTTTCTATTTGCTCCTTCTGCCTACAGTTGCCACGGCAACTGAAGAGTGCGTTGCCATGGCTACTTGCTCTGCGGGCTGTTGAGTACGTAGGAAGAGAAAAGATCCTTTTCTCATTCTGGCTTCCGTCTGTCGTTTTCAGGTTAAAGAATCTACCGTTCACCTTTACCAAGCTGAAGGACCTGGCAGCTCTCTGGCTTTCTGACAATCAGGTAGCAATGCCGGGGTTATGATGGGGGTTAGTCAGGTGGCAATATTTGGGACCCGCTCCTCATTTTTTGCATACACCCACCTCTTCGGCATGCTTTGCAAAACTACACATCCAGTATCATGTCTGGCCTACAGTTTGCAACTTTGATTTCAGCACAGCATAGGCGGCAATAAGACATACGTCCGTACGGTCAAGTTTGAAATAGTTGCCTCGGTGTATTTGAATCGAATACTGTCATACTTGCATGCAAACAAGAGGTTGCTTAGGAAATGAGGTTCATTTACCTATTCAGCCTTTGTCAGCTGTGCTTTTCAGCCCATTAATAGATAGGAAGGAGTATTATGCACACGCAAATGAGGTGGTTTGAAGGCTGATCTGAATGTGTCTGCTGTCATTGCAGTCCAAGGCTCTGATCCCCCTACAGACCGAAGCCCACCCCGACACCAAACAGAAGGTTTTGACCAACTACATGTTTCCTCAACAACCTCGTCACGATGAGGGTACAAACTGTGTGTGTGTGTGTGTGCGTGCGTGCGTGCGTGCGTCCGTCCGTCCGTGCGTACACGTGTGCGTATGACTGAAAATAGAAATGTGGAGTCCGAGCCTGGTCACTTGGTCCTTTCATGCAAGAATGAAATGTATACAAATAGCTCTGGGATTGCTTTCAAAAGAACAATCGTGGCATGTTGAGAAGGTTTTTGTCCTTTTTCTTGGGGGGGGGGGGGGGAGATCCCTCTCACCATCATTCACAATGGGACGTTTTACTTTCCAGATTATCAGTCGGACAGCGACAGCTTTAATCCGACTCTGTGGGAGGAGCAGAGACAACAGAGGATGACTGTGGCCTTTGACTTTGAGGACAAGAAAGAAGAGGAAGACAACTCCGGGAAGGTCAAGGTCTGCCCTTATTCCGTCTGACTCGATGTACTTGTATATGTCCATGTGGGTACAATTATGTTCAGGAATCATTTGATGGCGACTTTCTCGGGTTGGTTTTGTTTTGATGTGATTCACCGCCGCAATGGATTTTTCCTCATTTCTGACACTGACAGGCAGTGGTGTTCATGCTTCCATACTACAAATGATGGTGTTTGGGGTTTTCAAGACCAATTCTTTTGTTTTTCATCGGCAGACATACATATACGTAGAGATGAATGACGTTCAAGTATAAAAAGGAAAGAAGCCAAAGTTGGAGTTGACATTGTTCTGATCTTTCCCAACAGGTGGAGATCAACCTAAAACGTTATCCGACACCCTATCCCGAGGACTTGAAGAACATGGTCAAGTCAGTGCAAAGCCTCGTGGGCAAAAATGTTCACACGGGCCATGGGCACCAGCACCAGCACCAGCACCATCTTAGCACAGGCACTGCCACCTCAGCAGGAACCAACATGGAACTTACACACCATAGTAAAGAAGCGTATGAAGCACCGTGGCCCCTGCCTCCCAAAGAGGTCAAACACACTCACAGCACAGCACAGCACATCACGAAAGCGTCGATTGAAGCATCGTTTGCTTTCTTCTGCGCGTCCTAGGTAACAGACCGAGAGATGCAGGACTTCTCTCAGACTCAGCTCATGGATCAGGGAGCGATGCATAACTCTGGCATTGACATCCCAAAGAGGAAGGACAAAGAGGAGCTGACGGAGAGCTCAGAGGTTTGGAGCTCAAACCTTTGCTCAGATACGTATAGCACAATTGAAGCAAATTGAACGTTAGACCACAAACGCATTCAAGTCAAGAGCTCCACATTGTTGCTGTCATAGACTGGTAGCGGTCCAATTTTAAGATGCAGCTCCGTCCATCTCAACCCTTCTGACTAACCAGTGACTTCCAACAGGACTCCATGGGCGGCTCGCCCAACGACATCCGCATCTCCGACATGAGGCCCACCCTCGTGGAGCCGCCCATGTACAAACCCAAGGTGGTGCTGCTCGGCAAGGATAAGAAAGGTGCCCTATTGCAGCACAAAAACATCCGTCCATCCGTCCATCCGTACATCCATACGTTAAAGACGCCTCACGTGAAGCGCTTGGGGCTCGCCCGTTCATTAGTAAGAGTAGCACACAGATTGATTCCGAGAGTGAGGGAAGGCAGCTAGACATGAGCGAGCTCTTGCCACACATGTGCCACTTTCATTTTCAAATGCGTACGCAATCAAGGTATGTTTTGCGACATCACATCGACAAAATTCACCGTACTCAATTGCAAGCAAATGTAATGTCTTTGTGTGTAGAGTCTACAGACGAAGAGGTGGATAAGCTCCACTGTCTGAACCACAGCGGCTCCTCGGCCACCTACTCCGATTACTCTCCCTCGGTTGGCTCCTCTGGCTCGTCCAACCCACCCGCTAACACTCACTCCCACTCCCACCCTCACTCTCACGCGCACCAACACAACCCTGTCATGCCGCCGGCGCCCAACAAAGACCCGAATCATCAAACACACTGGACCAACAGGTAGGTAGCCGCAACAATGGCTCATGTTCGGTGCCAACCCTACCATGTCTATCCGCCCTATTCTCTTTTCATTCAACTCCACCATCTTCTGTCTTCCATCTCGTCCCTTTGCTTTATCCATCTTCTCGTTCCCATTCCTCTGCTTGCTCTGTCAAGGTCAGCGAAGCTCATTAGGATGCTGCAGAGCCATTATGATTCACTCTGCATCTCATCTCATCTCATCTCATCTCATCTCATCTCATCTCATCTCATCTCATCCTCCTCCAGCAGTACAAACAGCAGTATGCATAACACAAGTGTGATTAGTACAAACCAAAAGCTTCGACTGGTTGCACAATTAAGTGAGGAACCGAGCGACTCAACACAGTAATATGTTTGAAAGGTAAATTGTTGGCGTAACCTTGATACAAAGCCACTACAAACGATTCTTTCCTATCAACAAAGAAGCCAGTAAACATGTTTCCGTTGGCTTGAAATGGGTCTCATTTTGACACTGCCGCTCCTCTCTCCTAATTCAGGTTGTCCCAATCCTTCCCTAAACCCATTGAGACCAAGCCCCTGCTGTCGCAAAGAGAAACTCCGCCGTCAGGGACCATGCAGCAACGTGGAGACAGGCGGCCCTTAAGCGAACCTTTCGACTGGGCCGAAGCCCCGCACTACGACAACACCGGATTCGATGCCGAGGAGTCTCCCCTCGACCCGTCCTCGTCCAAAGGCAGCCAGGGGAACCCACCGCTGGGTTCCAAACCTCGAAGCCAGTCCACCCACGGCCGCCGTCCTCTCATGAGGCAAGAACGAATCGTAGGCGTCCCCTTAGAGTTGGACGCGCAGACGCTCCCCTTTCACAGCAACCAACGCTCCACGCATGACAACGAAGCCCAGGCTTCTGCACAAGCTTCCCAGAATCCTTGGCAGAATTGGACCCGAACCCCAAGCCCTTTGGAAGACAGGACGGCCTTTCCCTCCAAATTGGACCTTACGCCGACCTCCAGCCCCAACCCGGACCGCAAGGCGGCAGACCAAAGGTAACTCGGAGATGGATGATCGTTTTGACTCCACGCTTAGCGTTCCTCGTGTTTTGTACCCGGGCGATTGTTGAAATCCACCTCACGTCGGTGCGCCGAAAATGTTTCGGGACGAGCGCCGTTGTTTGCTCAAAGAAGCAATGTGTTTTTCTTGACCTTCTTCCTGCTTTAATACAAAGCGGCGATTGAATATTTGTCTGCAAGCACCGACAGACAGATCCAATGTGTTGACCTGAGCTCTCGCTCCTTTTGGCACCAAGGCGGGAGCAATCATCCGGGCCTCTTCCCGGTAGTTGGTCGTACCATAACAATCAGGCGGAGCAAAACAGAAAGGACCAGCTCACTGTCACCGGCGGCAACAAGGTAACCGTGGTCATGAGTAAAAGCTCTGAGCGGCTGTCTCCCATGATGAAAGAAACAAGGTCCAGGTTTAAGAAATCCCAGAGCATCGACGAGATTGACATTGGCGCCTATAAAGTATACAGGTAGGTTTGTGTGCCTCACTCGCCTTGCCATCACTCGCACTTTTTGCAATGCTCCTTTTCGTCCCGTCCCGCCCGCAGTATTCCCGTGGACAGCTACAGCGCCTCCATTGAGCAGCAGAGCAGTTTGGACCGACAAGAGCTGCCTGCTTCCATGGAGCAGACCAACATGGCTCGCTCCCAGTCCGCACCGATGTTAGACGAGGAACTTGGATTCCCGGCGCATGGCAACCAGAACCAGCAGGGACACAACCAAACCCCTGCAGTCCCACATAAAGCCTACCACTTTGACCAAAACTACAATCCCCAGGTATGCGGAAGGGATATTACCACCACGGATCGGGCTTTTTTGAGCTTCATTGCATTTTCCTGTGCATCAATCAGGTGACCGTGGACAGACGGGCTCCTCCCCCTTTCCCCAATACACCCGATTATGTCAACCACTCATCAAAAGCATCGGAGTACGGCAATCAGCCTGGAAAGACATTACCCAAGGAGTTGGTGAGCCCCCGGTATCGTGCTTACCCACCGCTGGAGATGTTCTCCTTCCCCCAAGCGCCGATCAGTCAGGATGGTTCTACCAATCAGCATCAGCAGCAGCAGCAGCAGCAGCAGCATCAGCAGCAGCAGCAGCAGCAGCATCATCATCAGCAACAGCAGCATCAGCATCATCATCAGCAACAGCAGCAGCAGCAGCCAATCCCATCGCAGCGTTCTAGGCCAGGGTTTTTGAGGAGAGCAGACTCACTGGTGAGCTCTACCGAACTGGCTCTGTTCCGTAGAGTCCACGAAGCCCAGCAGGAGGCCCTGCAGGAAGCTCAGTACAGACAGCAAGTATGCGATGACAATCGATCCTTTCCTATGATTATACAAAAGCAATGTTATGAAAGGAAAGTAACCCATGAATGTAACCACGCAGCATCAGGGGGAGCCTCCCCTCTATAGTCGGGCCCTGGCTTATTCCAGCCCCATGGAGCATTCCGACAACCAAATGATGCACAACAAGAGAAATGGACGCTACGATGACGATTATCCCAACTACCAGGAACAGAAGAAACCCATGATTGGTTACCCGACCAAGAGCTTGACTCAACGCCGCCCCCTGTCCGCTAGAAGCTACAGCACTGAGACCTATGGAGCATCTCAGGTGCTGTGCCTCGCCTCGCCTCGCCTCACCTCACACAGTGTACACCCAAATCCGTATGTCGTTGATACGTTGCGGGATACGTTCCACAGCACGCTGTACGTGGTGAGGAAATGTAAGGCTCTAACCATTTTGCGTGCCGCACTGAGGTCAAATGAAAAGAGTTCCATTCGTTCTTTCAAATGTTGCAATTGACTGTGGCTCGGCCATCCATCAGGCACGTCCGGTCTCGGCTCGTCCCACCATGGCGGCTCTCCTGGAGAAGATGCCTCCCGACTATACTCTGGCAACCTGCCCGGAGAAGCCATCCGATGAGACGGTCAAGGTACGACCCGTGGTGCCGCAGAAGCCCGAAGACATCACCTCCAAGATGCCCGCCGACTGGAGGCAACAGCTGCTGAGACACATCGAGGCCAAACGCCTGGACAGGGTACGGTGGAAGGATTCACACTCGCACATACTAGCCCTCCCTGTCTGCAAGTTTGGCTTAAGGCCTTGACCAGATACTACGTACGCACGTGTCGCGGGTGTCCGTCCGCTCCACACTGTCATTTGTCGTCAGCCAGCCCACGATCGCAGAAAGAGAAACAAGACGGGCGGACAAAGACTCGACATGACCGCTTGCTCGTCCGTCGTCCGTTTGTGTCTGACAATCATCAGCTTCCCTCCTAATTTCACCACCTAAGCGTCACAGAGCGTGGGAATGGTCCCAAGTCGGCGGTGAGCGTAGATAGAAAATGCGCCGAGGGTCCATCTCCACCATTTACTTTGATTGTCCGGCGTTTCGGGCCCACGCACAAATGTGTCGGAATGACATTGTCCACCAATTGTTGCTTGTATATTTCAACACTAGCTAACATTGTTCTGTGCTTTCAGCAATTCCGCACTATGTTTGTGTACGTGGGCGTGCGTGCGTGCGTGCGTGCGTGCGTGTGTGTTGCCAATGTTGCAGCAGTGTGTGTGTGTGTGTGTGTGTGTGTGTTGCCTCCATCTCATGTCATGTCATGTGCTGTTGTCTTTTCCAATCAGAGTGGTGTCCTAAAGCACAATACGCTCACGCTGGGCATGCTCTGTCAGGGCGGGGGTCACGGCCAGGGGCGCAGCAGCACTTTGAACTTTAACCTTTACAATAACACTAAGCATGAGCCCCCTGCTGGCCGCTGGCTGCCACTACCTCCTCCTCCTTCTGCTGCTGCTGTTGTGAGTATCCCAATGAAAAGAGTGAGCCAGTGGCACCATACGCCGTACTGCTTGCTGTATATGAAATTGGAAAGAATTGCCGCAATGACATTTGAATGCACTTGTACTCCTGCAAACAAGAGCCGCATGTGTCAGCTATGTTTGTGAGTTGTGGATCGGTGTTTCTTGCAATCTGTGATGTTGGGAATGTCGCATTGTTGTTATCCAAATTGGATTTTTCTTTTTCTTTTTTTCTGTCCCTTTTCCTGTCTTGTAGAGCCCCTCCCAACAGGCTGCCATGCTGGACAATGACCAAGAGGGCGTGTCGGGAAGCAATCAATGGGCTCCGTACTCACTCGGCAGGAGAGACGTTCCGCCCGACAACCTGGTGAGAAAGGTCAGAGCTGGCTGACCTGCTAGTATGGCTAAAATGTATGGAAAGAAATCCAAATAAAGGCTTCTTGCTTTTGGCACAGGGAGCCCACTCTCACAACACCATGGTGGCCACTTCCTCATCCTCTTCCACCACGCCTCATCGGATGGTTGGCCAACAGGGCTACGATGGCGGGATGCTGAACAAGGCGCTCCAGTATCAGCCAGGGATGCCTTTGTCGCTCGTTCCCTCTGGGGGGCAGTATCAAGGAAATGTGCCTCAGGGTAAACGACAAGACGCTTTAAGGTGAAAAGTCCGATTGCAATACATGTGTGTGTGTGTGTGTGTTTTTGCCCGTCTAGCGCTTAACACTCCTGGCCAGGCGTACTCAAGCGCGGGGCTTCCCATGGCCGCAAACCAAGTCCAGTACAAACTGCATACGTCCCACGCGTCACATCAAACTCCGCATCCTCCCAACAACCCACAGTACCATAGCAACCAGGGAATGGTCCATAGCAACCAGGTTGCGGTGACCACTCACAGCAACATGCGGCCTCAGAGCGCTCGCTGTCTTCTCCAAACCAAAGGCCAGAAGAGCACCGATGGCTTCCAAGAACAGGTACGCTTGCCTTTTCCTCTCTCTCTCTCTCGCTCTCTCTCAGTTCAGTTTTGAAGGTCAGTGGGCGAGAATCCTTGCAATTAGGTAACAAAGAAGGTTTAGTCTTTGTAGACGGTAACTTGAAAGAGTCCAAAAGCTTGGTTGGACTCCCAAATGGCTTCACTAAGGCAATGTTTCTCCTCTGTGTCTAGTTGTGCGTGCGAATAGAGAAGAACCCCGGTCTTGGTTTTAGTATCTCTGGCGGCATCAGCGGTCAGGGGAATCCCTTCAAACCCTCCGACATGGTATGAGCCGAGCCGAGCCGAGCCATTTTTACAGCCATATTTCTGTTTCCTGAGCGCTTTCAGATTGAGACACTGTCGATCGACTCCAATTCAAGATGTCTACTACTTGTATATCCCTCCTTTTCCAGATGAACCTCGATCTCGTTGTGTGTTTTCAAAGCGTTGTCAATCTTCCGCCCTGTCAATACGCTTTGACGCTTTGTGTGACTCACGCTTGACAGCTTGACCTGTCCAGCTCGACCTGTCCAGCTTGACCTGTCCAGCTTGACCTGTCCAGCTTGACCAGCGCATTTGTAAATGATGAGTGTACAGTGAGCTCCATTTGAAAAGTCCTCTCTTTGAACTCAAAGTACAAATTGATGGCATCCAATTGGGGAAATGTATGAAAACAAATGTTATGAGGCTCACTGTTGAAATGCCAGTGATACAAGTCAACTAATACTTCCGGAAGGTGCACCTTTGTGCATTGTACCTGTGCGTGTTGACTGTGATTGTTGGTGCTTAGTAGGGAGTATAGTTGTTTATCATCTGGCATCTCCCCTCCCCTCTGCTCCCTCCCCTTCTACGTGGCGTGGCGTGGCGTGGCGTGGCGTGGCCCATCTCTCAGTGGCATGCTCAACAGGTGCACAACCGGTTGCAAGACATTGAGCTGATAGCGCCCGGCCAGCCAGCCAGCCAGCCGCTCAGCCAGCCGCCCGCCCGCCCGCCCGCCCGCCCGCCGCCACTTGTGTTGAAAACCATCTTTCACCAAGTTGTGAAAAGATGTTGGTGTTTTTATAATCTCTGCCTTGGGTTGTTTCAAGAAAATATGGGAGCTGTGTTGATCCTCTGCCCTCCCACCACCTTACTCTTTGCCCAATTGAGTAGCCATCATCTCACACCTATTGTTCTCCCCTCATTCTACTGTCGACTTGATAGTAGTCCATCTATTGATTGACTTCTCCTCAAGGCTTTAATGGGACGAACACGTTGGTCCTTTTGCACTTAAGTGTAAGAAATGTAAGCACTCAAATAAGTGGGATTCATTCCTTTCTAATGGATGTACTTTCATGCATCCCTCCAATCAGAACGAAAACAATGCATTTTAGCTGCACACAGGTTCTTTCCTGGATAATAAGACTTAAGGCTTGAAGAAAGGCAAAGATTCTAAACCATCGTGTCCCTGTGTTGTCCTAACGTTGTATCATTTTGACTTATAGGGTATCTTTGTTACTAGGGTACAGCATGATGGGCCTGCTGCAACTTCCTTGCAGCCTGGAGACAAGATCTTACAGGTAAGGCCTCTCGCTCAGCAACAGATGGAGCAGTAACAAGCATCTCCACCTTCCCTTTCATTCTGCCCCTCTCAATTGCTCAATTCATCTTGAATGTCCTATTTTGTCTTGGGGCCCTTCCTTCTCTTTCAACAGCATGTGTGTAGATCCATCACTTTTCTCTCTTTTCCCCAACAGTGATGTTCACTGAGCTCATGGCAGTGACCCTCCCTCCATCCTTCCACCAACACACAAATAAATAGTCATAAGGAAAAGTGCAATGCACCAATCTAGCCATGCATGCGTGCGCACGCACGCACGCACCCACGCACGCACACATGCTGCTTACCGTGCTGCGTGTTTGCCTTGCAGGCTAATGGACATAATTTTTTACACATGGAACATGAGACAGCCGTCTCTCTGCTGAAGAGTTTCCAAAGGACGGTGGACTTGGTGGTTCAGAGACAGCAGCACCCCCTCCCCTAGAAATATGAAAACAAATGAGCAAACGCACCGCTCACCACCCCAGCTGCCCTCTTCTGGAGGCTGCTGGAACTGAATTGGAGCCTGGTTTCTCTTTGTGTGTGTGTGTGTCTGTGTGTGTGTGTGCGTGTGTGCGTGCGTGCGTTGATGCCTATTGCTGGACTATAGGCAAAGAAATCCATGTGCCAAATGGCATATCGGCTATACGTCCAGAGACCATGCAGGTGCGCGTGCTGGTCTTGGACCCCCCCCTCCCCCCAGAAGACAGTCATTTTGGTTGATTCATTTGGCAGCCAATTGGTCACTCTCCTTTGTTTTGTTGCTATCTCGAGATCGATGAGCTATTATTTGAGCCTTTTTTGTTGTTGACTTTGAGGTTTTAACCATGTCGAACATTTGCGCCCTTTTACGTCCTGCTAAACTCATTTCTTTTTTTTCCTGCTGTTGTTCTTTCCAGAGTTCTGCCTCTAGTGTACAGAAATATTCATGTTTCAAACGAACAAAGGTCTGCCTTGTGTACATACAATGTGCTCCAGCTTTCTGGAGCATTTCCTCTGAGCCTGAAATCATTTTCTTCAGACGCTTTTTGAAACCACCAATTTCACTTGATGTCTTGGAGTATACAGTGATCATTTTCTTGATGGACTTGGTGTTTTCCCATTCCAGCTCATGCACCTTTGCAACTTCTTTTCTCTCTTTTAAACAAACAAACAAACAATTGCCTGCTGTGCTAAAGCAATACGACTATTTTTGAATCGGACCGGTCCCGCAGTGCCATCTAATGAGCAACTCAAGCTAATGTTGACTCAGAAAAGAATGCATAACAAAGTATATGCAATTTGGCATCCGTACGATGTCTTCATTTCGGAGTTCAAATGCACTTCAACAAAAAAAAGAAGCTCGAATCTTAAAGAGCTGCAAATGATATGTCATGTTTGTGTCACATTTGGAACCTTGCTACTGTTTTTGCACCATCCCATCCGTTTTTCCAAGTTACGGATCGATAGAGACGATCGAGCCGTACAGCATGCGCTCGAATGGCTGGAGTCCACTGGATTCGTTTGCGTTGTGGCATCTCAGCTCTGTAGTGTAGTGCAGTGCAGAGACTCATGTTGGACATTTGCTTCACTCGGACTCCTTTCCTCCTCCCATCTCCTATTTACACAGGCCCAAAATACCAGAATTGACATTTTTGCGGCCCACATCTGGTCTAGCCGCAGCGCCAGAGGCAGCAGCGTGGCTTCCGTGGGTGGCTGGGGCAACTGTCTGCATGCATGCATGCAAACAACAACAGCAACAGTATTCTGCCTCTTCTCATATGACGAGAGCAGGGTGCCTGGGTGCGGTAGGCCTTTCACTGTCATCTATTCAAATCACTCTTATGATATTGCTTGTCCGCCACAAATTCCTCCAAGCAGATGTACGTAAGCAAAGGCGTTTGCGACTCCAAACAAAGCATCTGTGGCTGCAACTTGGCTGGATGGCCCCGTTGCCCAGGCAAAGACTCCCATGACACTGTGATCATCGCTGAGGGCCAGTGAAGTGGTGTAGTGAAAGGCCAGCTTGAAAGGCATGCTCCACACCGCTCTTTCCCCAAATTCTTGATTCAAGACACACCCGTACGGACGGACGGACGGACGGACGGGGGAAGGAAGGAAGGAAGGGAGGGAGGGAGGACAAAGAGGGAGAAATGCTGCAACAACAACGCTGATCTTTCACGTTTGCTGGGTTTCACCTTTCATCATCCATGTTCCTCATCACATTTCTTTGAGTTTGTCACCATTCTGTTTCAAAATAATCCAATCTAGTTTGTGGCACCAAACACAGGCCCAGTTGAGTTTTTTTGGCTTGAGCTGCCAACATCACCTAATTCTAAAATGTGGAAAAATACAAACGGTATGATGCAAAGAGAGAAAATGTTTGATAATGAAATTATTTTTACTACATGTTTCAGGTAATCATTTCTAAATATATTGCATTGCTCAAAAGTTGTGATATTTTCTAAAGACAATGTTAGAGATGAAGGTACGCACAGTGTGACTTGGAAACAAACATAAACTATCCAAAAGTGTACAAAATGTATTTCTACTATAATTGTAATTTGTGTTATACAAATATAGATTATATATATATGTATATGGTTATAAAAAGTCTTTTTTATGTGATATGCATACATAAGAGCTGAGACGGTTTCACTGTATATACAATAGCTGTGAAAGGTATCCCATTTTTAAAGACTCCTATTAATTGTGAATGTAATCATGCTTTCTGCAGTATACACTTAAGCTACTCCACTTGAATGCTGCTGCTGCTGCTGCTGCTGCTGCTGCTGCTGATGATGATGATGATGATGCTTCTGTAGTGTGACAAAAAGTACTTTGACCTCCCACGAGAGAAAGATGCTCTAGAAGTTGGAGAGTTTTTCACAGTTTACAGTTTTATTTATTGATTTCATTATTTATTTATTTATTGTTTCTGTTTGTTTGCAAATGCAAGTTGAAATCCTTCCACTTTTAATTGAACATATTTATGAAGAGAACTGTAACTGCCGAATAATATCAAATATCATGTGTTTAGAATGCATTTTACAGATGCTATCTGTAAATACTATTTAAGATACGGTTTTTACAAAAAATAATGTATGTATAAAATTGAAAACTTGCTGTGCAGCAACTATTCCGAAGCTATTTTGGGCTTTGGAACATACATTTTTTTCAATATATAAGAATTGTTTTGAATAATGTACTAAAGTCTCTATTGTACAAATAAAACATGTCACTATTGCTAATCTGGGTCTTTGCATTATACTGCAGTTCCTTCTACCTGTTCTGCTCATTTGTTTGTGTGTTTATTTTTACTATGGTGAAATCTAAAATAGTAAATGACGGCGCAGTAATTCAAGACAATGAAGAGTTTGGGAGAAAAAAAAAAGAATTATTATGTTGACTTTTTCCCGCTCGATTGAAGTTAGTGGCTGATCAGTTGCTTCCTTGTCTAGCTTTTCATTAGTGTAACGCCGAGGATGACATGCTGGAGAGACGCTGTCTCCCGGCTGGCCTGCCTTGCCTGCGTGGCTGCCTGCGTGGCTGCAGGTGTGGCTGCCTGCGTGGCTGCAGGCGTGGCTGCCTGCGTGGCTGCCTGCGTGGCTGCCTGCGTGGCTGCCTGCCTGCCTGCCTGCCCGCCCGCCCGCCCGCCCGCCTGCCCGCCTGCCTGCGTGCGTGGGACAAACTTAGAATACAAATCTCCAGTTACAAACAAACAATAGAAAAAAAAAAATCTGTGGATGTATTATTTCCTAAACTCTAGATCTGCTGTACTATTCTCTGGTATTTTCCAGATGTCCCTTTGTGGAGTCCAACAATCGACAATAGACACACACACACAAAGTAGCCTCCTTTGTTCCCCTTTTTACACGTGCCATTGTTGACTAAATGTTACTTTTGTTCCCTGATGAAACCCAGATCTTGCATAAATTTGTGTGCACACAGAGTGTCCATGTGCGCCCCCAAATCCTACAGAGTCGCTCAATACGATAGTGTGACCTGATCAATAACAATATTAAAGCCTATGCCCATGACCTGCATTCAGCTGCTGGCTCGGGTGCTTCGCTGTTTGTCTGTGTTCCTTTCCTACAGTCCCTCCTCCAGCACACAAACAGACATAGAGCCAGCCGATAGATTGCCGAGAGCCCGCCGAAATAGAGCCAGCCGATAGATTGCCGAGAGCCCGCCGACATAGAGCCAGCCGATAGATTGCCGAGAGGCCGCACTACTACGGTAACGCATTCACTGGCTGTAATACTGGCCAGTCAATGGGTCGAATGGCTCGACAAATAAACATTCACCGTATGCCATGGCAGCTCCGTTTGGTACGATGACTGGAGAGTGAGGTTAGAAAAGCACAATTGGGAAGTCAGATTTGGGGGGGGGGGGGGGATCTTTGCAAAAGTATTGCCTTTTATTCTTGCCAAGTTGACATTCAGTAAATAATTGTGGTCTGTCCCAAAAACAATGGTCGCCAACAACAATGCCTCTGCTCTGTCATGGAAGAGAGATAGCATTGAAAAGTCACCTGCAAAAGTAGAGACCCCCTAAAAGAAACAAGTAAGGAGGGGCTGCCGAAAAACAAAGCAGACAAATTGTTTTGTAACTGAAAGCTGGAAATACAGAATGACTTGCAGACACTGTATCAGAAATAGGCAGAACAAAATGCAAAGGATGCTGCGTAAGTTCACAGCTTGGGAGGGAAGGCCCTTCAGAGATCCCAGCATTTCTTAAACGCTTGCAAGCAATATTTGAGCCAGGATGTCCAAGGTAGCAATTTCAAAATGGCAAGCCCTCCGTCCGAGTTTTCTTCACGTAAAGCAGGCAGACATGACTTTTGCTGTCATCCTGTTGAGAGAGTCAGGCAGATCAAGTGCACAGAAACCCAACCCGAGTTACATCACGGAGAGAGAGAGAGAGATGTCCATTTTAATCCTGTCAAAACAATGCTTCCCTCCGTTCCATGACAAGCAATCTCTCCTCAAGCGGGGACTGCAGGTGAGTCCGGGACATTGCAGCTGTCCAGTCGGGAACAAACAATCATTCAATGAATGTGAGTGAGTGAGTGAGGCAGTGAGTGAGTCAGTGAGTGAGTGAGTGAGTGAGTGAGTGAGTGAGTGAGTGAGTGAGTGAGTGAGTGAGTGAGTGAGTGAGTGAGTGAGTGAGTGAGTGAGTGAGTGAGTGAGTGAGTGAGTGAGTGAGTGAGTGAGTGAGTGAGGCAGTGAGGCAGTGAGGCAGTGAGGCAGTGAGTGAGTGAGGCAGTGAGTGAGTGAGTGAGTGAGTGAGTGAGTGAGTGAGTGAGTGAGTGAGTGAGTGAGTGAGTGAGTGAGTGAGTGAGTGAGTGAGTGAGTGAGGCAGTGAGTGAGTGAGGCAGTGAGTGAGTGAGGCAGTGAGTGAGTGAGGCAGTGAGTGAGTGAGGCAGTGAGTGAGTGAGGCAGTGAGTGAGTGCAAGCAAGCCAAGACATCAACATTTGTTGTTTGAACCTAACAATGCTGTCAAGCTGCTTATTGAGAAGGAGGGAGGGAAGAGGGAAGGAATGACAGCCAGCCACTCAAACCAGCTTTAGCAGCATTTCAAGCTGAGTGCATGACGAAGGCGTGTGCCGAGGGAGGGGCGTGTCCGTGTGTGCGTGTCCGTGTGTGCGTGTGTGAGAGACAGAGAGAGAGAGAGAGTAAAAAAAAAGAAAGAAAGAAAGAAAGAAAGAAAAGTGTCCCTTGTCACCACTTTGAAACCGGTTTGACAGTGTTGATCGCGTTACCTGAGGGCAAAAGGAGAAGTACAGTTGTAAAATTTACAACAGGTGCGCACGGACGGACGGACGGACGGACGGACGTTTAGGTGAAAAGGTTAACGACTGACTGCACGAGTTCAAAGTCCAAAGTGCCAACTCTTGGTGCTTGCGTGCGTTTTGTCTTGACATTCGTCTTCTGCGAACTTTTGTTTTTGCGCATTGCTTAACAGCTCGGCTACGAAGACAGTCAGTCAGTCGCGTGCGTGTCACTGTCAGTCTGCTGGCCCCGTTTGGAGGCAGGCAGGCGGGCAGCCACGCAGGCAGCCACGCAGGCAGGCAGATAGCCACGCAGACAAGCAGGCAGGCAGGCAGGCAGGCTGCGACGGACGCTGACATCTGGAATAACGCAGACGCTGCTCGCTCACTCAATCCAGCAGCATGCCCGTGCGACAGAAAGGTAAATGCCAATGTATATTGCTTCATTAGCCGACTGACTGCGTGTTCTAATGAGCTCTCGTTTACCTGTCAACTCGGTAAGTGTGCTGGCTGGCTGGCTGGCTGGCTGTGAAGTTTCACTTGTGTTGCTCGCTGATTGTTTACTAGAACGAGCAAAGCACGGCGTGGATTGTTCTGCTTTTGTGCTCAAGCGCACTTCAACTTTATTTGACGGCTACTGTTGGACTTGAACGCAGTGTTTACAGACTGAATGGTGAAACTGCCGACCGCGGTATCGGTACCGACTTTTTTCCGACATTTCAACCGCGGCTTGGTAGCATCCCTTCAACGTCCGGGAAGTGAAGGAGCTGACAAGGGACTCTTCCCTCTGCTTTCTACCTTTCAATGAATCAATGAATGAATAAGCTCACCTCGGTGGAGGTGCCTGAAAGGTTCTTTTTCCGGGCTTTTCTTGCACCTGCCTGCAAGTGCAATTTGCTCTATTGAAGATTGCAAGCTCGTGTTCCAAAAATGCATGGTCGAAGATCACCACGTAGCATGCATGTATCGCTGACTGGCATCGACCTATACCGGCTATTTATTTGCATCTCTTTTGGGGATCTCAGCTACATTTGACATCATTGGGATGGGGCAATGGTTTACAAAACAAGCTGGAAAATAAATCAAGTGCAAATCATAAAGCCGTTTGAGTTTGGTCCCAATTTCCAATTTTGCGGACCACCTGCATTACCGTTTGAAACCGCTAGAGGGCCACCAGTGGACAATGACCATGAATGGCTGGCTGGATGAGTGAATGATTAGTATACTATTTGGGCCTACGTAGGCTACAAGCAATAGAAAGTGCAAGATTATAGATGGAGTAAGATAAAAACCAAATGAGGTAAGTGCAAGACAATGGAAAAGAACAGCAGCAGTATATGGCAATAGAATACTTGTGTCAAATCAAAAGATGCTGCAGTACTTCTAAGAAAAATAAACCATACCTGGCTAATCTGAAGCATACCTAATATGACTCTGTCTTCCTCAAATGAATAGTAGCGTGTTGTTTATTTCCTTTGTCTCTGTTTTATTCAGATGCTCAACGAGCCCTTGAGCTTCTCCAGCAGTACAAGGCCAAATTAGATCAGAGGCAGCAGAGCCAGCTCAAACAGGGCCCTGTTGAGGAAGATCACCAACTGCAACAGTCCCTGGACAGAGTCATCAATGTGTTCCAAAGCCAGCTCTTTAGTGCCCTGCTTGGTAAGTCTTTCTTCATCGGTTTAGCAGCTCGGGCGGGAAACCGCAGTGGTGAGCTGTGATTGCTTGTGACCTGAGCCCTGGCAACTCATTGGCAGTTGACAGCAAGTGGCGGCAACAAGTGGCGGCGACGTGCCAACAAACAAACCCATATCATATGGAGATATACTTGACATTCCTTGTGTTGAACTTGGATGAATCTTTTCTTGTTTTCCTGCAGACATTCACGAGTACTACGAGTTAACTGTCCACGCTGACAGCCAAAGTTCAAGCGAGCTGACGGATGACACCGTGACAGCTCCCTCCTCTGACAAGCGAGTAGCAGCCGTGCCGGTGCCGGAGCCGGTGCCGGTGCCGGAGCCGGTGCCGGAGCCGGTGCCGGAGCCCACCTCCAGTCAGCCCTCCAGCCCGGCTTCAGCGGAACCGTGCCAGCCAAAATGCATATCCCCCAAACCCAAGTCAATCAAGTCTCCTGCTCCTCCAATCCCATCCGTGACACCCACAAAACAAGCGGTGTCCCCTTCATCGCCGCCGCCTCCTATTGCTCAGTCCAAGGTCAAGTCCCGAGCCCCGCCTCCTCCAACCCAGGATGCGGACATTTCCGAGCCCTCGTCCCCGTCCTGCGCAGAGCCTCCGTCAATAAGACCAAATGAGGCAGCTCTCGATGCCGTTTTACCCTCAGAATGCTCGCCCGCTTCTCCTAGCAGTGCAAGTGAGCTAGTGACTGTCTCAAGTCTGGTCTTGGGAACCATCCAAGGCTTAGTATCTGACCCAGACAAAGTCGGCCGAGCTCCCGACAGCGTTGCAGACGATCAAGGCTCAGGCCAAAACACTCCAATATCAAGTCCTATGACTCCTAGCAATGGAAAAGCTCCATTTGGTAGCCGCAGTCCCTCAGTGCCACCAAGCAAAGGACCCCTGAAGAGGTAATTTATGGATTGTTTGAGAACATTTTGATTCATGTGCTCAACATTTTCAAACATTTTTTTTCCTCCCTACACTCACTCACTCACTCACTGCCTCACTCACTGCCTCACTCACTGCCTCACTCACTCACTCACTCACTCACTCACTCACTCACTCACTCACCCTGACCAGCCCGCTGAAAGTCACCGCCTCTCCCACCAGCCCTGGCCAGAGAGGGGTCAAGGTAAGACGTTTCTATTGCACTTTTGCTGTTGATGGAAAGCACTAGGTCATTGGTAAACTCTTGCTCTTTGCTTTGGGTCCCGCCGTGGACAATGTCAATTGTAGTTTGTTGTGGCTAGATGCATCCTGACTACGCTTGAGGCTTTTATTTATTCTTTCTTGTGCGCCCCGCGACCAAATGATGATGCCCACTGTTATAGAGTATTATCTTGAGGTTCTGAGTGATCATGAGCCCTGAATCACCCCCCCCCCCGCCCCGCCCCCCACACGCTAGTAGACTACTAGGATTAAGTATTGCATTGCTCTAGTTAATTACACTTAAAGTACAATTACATTAGGATAATGGATTAAAAACACAGGGTGTGTCCAGCAGAGGCCCGCCCGGTAAAAGACAGCTGGACGATACTTAATCTGCTTGATTCCTTTCGTCGATGTCATATTTAATAATGATATTATTCTATCTTATTGTCCTCTCTTTGATCCTATTGGTTGTCATCACTGTGTTGCTGCTGCTCCTGCTGCTGCTTCTGCTGCTGCTGCTGCTGCTGCTGCTGCTGCTGCTGCTGCTGGCTTCCGATGCTCCAAGAGAGCAAGAGTCTCTCCTAAGAAGCTTAGTATAGGCTGCTTATAGACTTTAGTGAGGTGGAGCTATTTTAGGACACACAAATAGAGAGAGAGAAAGAAAATAATGAGAGTGGGATTCACTAAGGCCAATCCTTGGACACACCTTCTAAACTGCTAGAGCAGACTTGTATTGTCACTGGGAAAAGGAGAAGTCATGGGAAAGCTTATTAATTAGCTTGAAGATTTTTGAGGACATTTGCAGCAGAGCAGGATTATCGGTCTGTCTGTCTGTCTGTCTGTCTGTCTGTCTGTCTGTCTGTCTGTCTGTCTGTCTGTCTGTCTGTCTGTCTGTCCATCTATGTCCTCCAATCAATGTGTGGCTAGAGCACTTGTGAAGTCGCTGGATGTCGGGATGAGCTTTCCTGTTGTAGGGCTGACAGCTATTGGGCTACCACGGGTGCTCCATGTCAAGATGGATCATCAAAAGTCAACATCTCCACTCAATGTAATGTACCTTCGTGTAGTATGATAGAAGCAATATTTTTGAAAGCACTATTAATTACCGCTACTGTCAAGGAGACTTTTTGCCTGTTACGAGAACGATCAGTAATATTCTGCCGGTGCTGACAGCTTTGTCTTGTACAATTAAGAGTTATAAATTAGTAAGTTATTTAAAAAAAAAAAAAAAAAATTGGTGAAGGTGTAGTGACATGTGCGGGCAACCATTGGCGCTTAGTGTGGCTGTGGCCGTGTCTCTCTCTCTCTCTCTCTCTCTCTCTCTCTCTCTCTCTCTCTCTGTCTCTGTCTCTGTCTCTCCCTCTCTCCCTCTCTCCCTCTCTCCCTCTCTCCCTCTCTCCCTCCGTCCATGCGGCTGGCGCCCTCCCTGTTCAGGGTGCTCGCAGTCTGCCTTTGGCACCCCCCGGGACGCTGAACGCTATCAGCCGTGTGGAAAATGGATGTATGGATGAAATTGAAGAAACATTCCAGTTTTTTAACGAAATAAGGATAAAAAAAAAAAAAAAAAACGGCAAACTACGTTTTCCAAACATAACATAAAAAGTTCTTCAGAGGCTGTTGTATCCAACTTTAGCCACACAGTGGCAATGTATCACATTGTATCATTTAATGATAATCCGGCTGTTAAGATAAAGTGGCTGAGCTAAACATTAAGATCAAATACTCTTGCAGCGTAAACAAACAAGAGCTGATGATGCTATCATGTTTGAAACTCTGGATTGTGCTGGATGAGGAATTGTCACCAATGGAGCTTTTCAAATATTCCATCCTTTCAACGGACTCTCAGACCGACAACTGCACGCACGCATGCACACACACACACACACGACTACGCATAGACACACACACACACACAAACACTGCATAGTTATTTCCGTGCTAGCTGACCTACAAATGTTAACATGTAGTGCATGCCTGGGAGGCATATGAGGTTGCATTCTCTCTCACTTTCTCTGTCCCTTCTTCAAACATGTCCATCTGACGTTTTCCTCAACCTTATTCTTTGCTCTTTCCTAATTTGAATATTGTCGCTGTATTTAAGACTAATCTTGTCTTCACCCAATATTATAATTCTTGTGGCAATATACTGTGAATATGATTGGACTCATTAGTGCTCAATGTAAATGCGATTCCCAAATTCTGCGTAAAGCCTGCGTAAAATCAAGCTTGAGCTCTGCCAGCAAGCCGTAACAAGCCCCTTTTGTCAGCACAGAGACTCTTTGGCTTTTGTATCTATATGACCAAGCGGAGACCAAGGAAACCACGTTATGGGAACATGAGCGCTATCTATTCTTGCTACTCGCCGCTGTGCAGGTCTGATTCTTTCTGTCACTCGTTGAGCTTGCTGTTAAAAGGCGGGCCGAGAGAGGCAGTGGAGCAAACAGCGAGGGGGGGGGAAAGGGAAAACTGAGAGAGTGGAGGATAGCGATAGAATAACAGAGGCAATGTTCAGCTCGTGAGAGGAGAGGAGTGGAGTGGAGAGGAGAGGAGATGGATAGATGGATGGATGGATGGCTGGGACAGCTGCTACAAAGAAGAGGGACATCCATACTGACACCTGCACACACACACACTTCCTTTTTCTCTCACACATGCACACGGATGCTGACAAAAACACACACGTGCTGACATCTTTTTCTACACGCAAGGGGCTTGGACATGTTTGACTTTGCTTCCTAACAAGCTGAGGATTATGCTGAGCAATAGGATGGTGAAGATGAAAGCCATGAACAGCAAGAGGGAGGAGAGGATGCTGGCCTGCCAAAGCTGAGGACCACAAGCAGGCGCTGGGGGGGTGATTGGAGGATGGAGCATGGTTAAATAAGTCATGCCTGTGTGCGCGCGCGTGTGTGACGGTGTGCATGGTTAAATGTATGAGTGAAGGTGAGGATGCCCCCCCAGCGCAGGAACAGCTAGCTAACGTTAGCCACATGTTGTGCCACTGCAAAGTAGCTTGCACCAACAACACCATGTCTCTGATGTTTGGATGCAAGGTAGGTTGAAAGTTTGTGTGGAACAATGTGAAGGTGCACGAAGGTGCTTGAGCTTAACTTAGTGGAATGAGAGATTGTCAATTGACTTTGGTTGGAAAAGTCAGTTAAGCAAGAGCTGGATTGTTTTGGACTCATTTGAAAAGCATCTGGAGTCGTGTGGTTATCACAATGTTGTTGTTTTTTTTGTTCGAACCTTTCAAATCTTTCTGCATAAATGAGAGTCGAAGAGTGCAGCTGGGATTGAAGAAGAATATTCACAGGCGCATCTATTTGCTCCTACGTGTCTGTAACCGTCATGTCATATCAATACGGTATGTCAAATCAAAGCGATGACGAGAGATTCCATTGATCGGAATTTTGGGCCGCTGTTCAAAGTGGTACGCCCTGTATATCTGGAACGTAGCGATCAATCGTTTGTTTTCACCGTAGCGTTTTGATGTTGACGTTGGAGTCATGCACGAGAATGGTTTGCAAAAGGACATAGTAAGAGCCCAGCAGCACCCTGTGTGCATTGGTACATTCTTCCAAGTGAATCCTAATCCGTTATCCTAAATGAATCTGGCGACATCTCTCTATGGAAGATGGCGATTCAGTGTGGAGCAGCAAGAGGTTGACTTTGAAAAAGCAAAGGAAGCAGCATTTGCGCCCGTGTCCCTTACGGCAGAGGATTGGCTGCTTTGGCTTTCAGATCTTACCAAGCAAGCGTGACT